>NC_135331.1:36277204-36578871 GCF_023851605.1 Tamandua tetradactyla | reverse complement strand
CCTCCGGGGCCCCACTCCCGAGATCCTCCTTCAGTAGGTCTGGGATCAAGGGCAGATTTTGCATGTTCCCAACACCCAGGGGTGCTGCTGCTTCTACTAGACAGCCAGAGTTCATTTCAAGTAACGCTGTTTTATACTACTCTCTCTACTTTTGTGCATGTGTGAGAATTTCCATAATAGAAAGTAAAAAAAAAATGTATGTTGACTTTGGAGGTCTAGAGTGAGGCTCAGGAATCTGCATTTTAATAAGTTCCTTGGGTGGTTCTGACACAGCTGTTCCATGGCCCACTCTTTGAGAAACACAGGGAAGAGCAGCCAGAAAACCATTTTGCAGTGTGATATGCACCATAACGAGGGCAGGTTCAGGGGGTGGTGAGCAAGGTAAACTGGACTTGGGGACCAGGGAAGCCTTCTTGGAGGAGGCAAATTCTAAGCTGAGATTCCAAGGAGGAGTTAGAGTCCACCACATGATAAGTGGAAGGGGAAGATGCAGAGGGAAGGCATATGCTAAGGCCCAGAGGCAAAAGTGAGGAGGACGTAATTAGGAAATGAAAACAGTGATGCAACAGCACAAGGAAGTGGGGTGAATGGAGGGAGACATCGAGAGACAGGGCTGGAGAAGTCAGAAGGAGTCAGGTGATGCAAGACATTATGAACTAAACCAGGGAGTTTGAATATCATTCCAGGGACAGTGGGAGCCATACAGGGTGTTAGGTCAGGCAGTGATGTGATTCTATCTGTGCTTTGACACCACCCTCGTGTGATGCCACTTTCAGGAACTCATCTCCAAGGAGGGTCATAGACGCAGACAAAGATTGGAACCGTCTTAAAGAGCATACCGTACATTACGATTTGTACATAAGACGGAATTCTGTGCAGCCATTTAGAAAAGTTGTTAAAAACTAATTATTAGGATGTGATTTGGTGAAAATGCCATGCACAAAACCATATTTTCAAAATGACCTTGATGTGTGTGTGATCACATGTTTGTATGGGTCTGTGTGGATACAGAAATATTTCTGGAAGGATACTTGCCGTCAAATCAATGGCGGATTGTGGGAACTGGGGGCAATGCTTAATTTTCTTCTTGATATTTTTGTATATTTTATACCATCTCTATTATAAGCATATATTGGTTTTTATAATCAAGACAAATTTAAGTTAATCTTATAACGTGAGAAAGGCGTCCCCAGATTTGGGCTCATTTGCTTCAAAAGGTGCATCCCAATGACTCAGGGTTTCTCAACCTCAGAGCAACTGACTTAGGGGGTCAGATCTTTCTTTGGGGTGGGGGTCAGCTTGTATATTGTGGGTTGCTCAGCGGGACCTTAGCCTCTACTGAGAAGATGTCAGAAGCACCCCCCACCCCACCCCCCAACCGTGACAACAGAAATGTCTCCAGACATTGCCAAATGTCCCCTGGGAGGAAGGGGGCAGATGTGGCATTGGGGTGGGAAATGCACCCACTGCTGACCCAAAGCCAGGCAAGGAGAAAGCAGACAGAAAAACTCTCTCAACCTCACTCTTCTTGAGCCCTCTAATCACCTGATATTGCCTCCCCTTGGCAGTTTTCAACTGGAATCCAGAGAATAAGGGAGCCTGCTGAAACAGCCCAGAGAATAAGATCAGTTGCCTGAGATGAACTGCAGAGTGGAGAAGGGTTAAAGAAAGGAAGAAGAGGGACAAACACTACCATTCACTTTCTCATTTCATTCCTATAACAGTTCTACAAGGCAGATTTTCATTATCCACCTTATAAGATGGGACACTGAATTTCAGAGAGGTACAGTGATCTGCCCAAGGTCACACAGCTAGAATGGATGGAGCTGGGGTTCAAACCAAGGTGGCCTGAGCCTCTGAGTTCTAGACTTTATAGTCTGGAGGATCTGGATTCAAATTCCAGCCCTGCTACTTATTGCCTTCTGACCTGCACCTTCTGCAAAATGGGGATGACCATGGGGGCTTTTGAGGGCTGGATCGGGTGTACAGAGTGTGGGACCCTTGGAGTGGGGGCTGAGCGGACTCAGGTGGAGGTCTCCACACACCCAGCCCCCTGGCCCCACTGGGATGGTTATTAACTGCAGCATTAGACTCTGCATTATGCATGGGGCAATTTGTCCGTCTCCTCCTCCACCTGCTGAATCGATCTCCACGCTCAGCTACCTCATTGAGATTCCGGTCCTCAGCTCTGGGACTCCATCCCAGTGTCTGGTCAATAGCTTATATTTTTAATTTGTCAATAATCAGTCAGGACCTTGGCCAGAGGCCCGCAGAGGGCTCAGCAAGATCACATGGCTGGGCTAGAGAGGGGGGGCTGCGTACGTGGAAGAAAATGGGGCTCTGGGCTGGGCTGGGAAAGTCAGGTGAGGATGAGGGACAAGTGGGTGCTCCCAGCACCCTGACTTCCAGGTCATGGCTGGGTGTCGGGAGTCACAGGTAAGGATACGAGTATGGAGTCAACTAGATCTGGGTTCAAATTCTGGCTTTGCCGCTGTTAGAATGGGGATCCTTGATTGAGAGACTGGTCCTTCCTAAGCCTCCTTTTCCCAGTTTGTCAAAGGTGCACATGCCTGGTGCACACACCAGCACATTATACATGTTAGCTCTTGTAACTGCTTCTAGAAGATCAAACAATAGAATAAAGCAGGAAGCAAACAGTGATTATCAGTGCATTTACTGGTTTCCAATACAGATAGGCAACCTGAAACTCACAGATCCCCATTTTACAGATGAAGAAGCAGAGGCTCAGAGAGGTGAATTCACTTCCCCAAGATCACACAGCTGGGATTCAAAGCAGGGACTCTAACTCCAGGTCTCATGCTTCTAACCTCCATGTGATATAAAGATTTTAAATTACAAGTATTGAAAGCAAAGAGGGGAAGAACACACCCTTACCTCTCTCCCTTCCTCCCTTGCATTTTTTAGAGGAGTGTATTGCTTTCTTTTCTCTCTGACAAGCAGGCACTAGGAATCTGCAGGACAGCCAGGAAGGTAAAGAGAATACCAAAAACATTCTCTGCTTTCCTTGTGGGTCCTTATCCCTGTCCCCTGTCATTAGGGGGAAGCCTCTGTTCTTAGCTGCCCTGTGACCCTCCCCAAAGAAAGAGCCCAACAGAACCTGCAGGAGCTGGTACAGTGGTGGCTGAAGAAGTCCACAAGAATGGACAGGGACTTGCTAAAGGTTAAAAGAATAGGACTCAATTGCAGGTCATGGATGCAGTTATTGTGACTTTGGGTCTCTCCAGCTGTCAGCCACCATAGGAAAGAGTCAGCCCCTTCCACTGTCCTGCAGCCCTGCCCAGAGAGCCCAATGCAAGGCTGGACCTGCCACACATACAAACAGCCGAGGCACCAGGAGCGAACACTGGACTCCAAGTTAGGACAACTGGCTTCACCATTTCCTGGAAAAATGCTTCAAGTTCAGCCTCATGGACCTCAGTTCCTGCCCTTCCAGGCTGGGGAGAGCCAGCACCAGCTCATTGGGTAGCTGGGAAGCTTCTCTGAATTAACCGAGGCAAGGCCTCCCAGCACTAAGCTGGTTCTAAAAGCAGGCGCACAAACAATGGAGCTTCCATAGCTTTCCCTTTTGCAGGCTTTGAGACCCAAAAAGCTCTAGAGATTCCTCTATCTGCATCCTTCCCGGCTCTGCCATCTCCAGAGAACCTGCCTCCAGAGTCTGCATCTTTTGAAATGCACTTTTCTACCAGAAAATTCCCCAGGCATCGGTCTGTAGAATCCGGACGCTGTTAAATGCCCCCAGAGAATCTCGGCGCCCTCCGGGACCAATTGGGAGGCGTAGCTTGCGGGCAAGGCTCTAGGAGCCTCCGAGGACACCTGGTCCAAGTTCCTTGCCACTGAACTGCAAGGAAACTGAGGCTTGGGGTGTGGGGGACGGGCCAGGGAATGGGTGGAGTGACTCGTACAAAGTCGCACAGGGGTGGAGCAGAGCTGAGATTCTGTTCTCTCTAAATCACCTCCTTCACCTCCTCACAAACTCCCTGCACATGGGGTTGGGCCAGAAGAAATCTATCTTCAGAGCTGGACAACTCCAGGGGAGCCAGGCTTTCCTGAGGGGCTCCTAGTGGGGTCATCTTCTCAGACCGTATTGGATGCAGAGTGAGGAAAGGGGAGTCTGGGTCTCTCTTTTGCTGTTCGCTTGTTGTGTAATCCCACACAGGTCATTTCTCTTAAATCTTATTTACTCCATCCACAAGGGATCATAACAATTCATTGATGCAAACCAGAAAGACAAAGCAGCAGCATCTCTTTCCCCTCTTCCTCCTCTTCTTCCTCCTCCTTCTTTTTCCCCTTCTTCTTCTCCCCCCTTCCCCTTCTCCTCCTCTTCACATCTTCTTCGCATCGCTAAGCATTTGCCCCATACTCAAGACTTTACTTTTAAAAAAGGTCACAAGAAACCAAGAAGGAAGGTGGTGTCACTGTATTTGCCAGACGATGGAACCCAGGTTGGAAATATTTATTTGCATCGTGTGTCACCATGAGCTCCTCAGAGGCGCACCCGGCATTTCAAACTGGGCAATCAAAGAGGAGAGCCGAGTCGCCCCTCTCCACCCCCTCCCACAGGAAAAGGCTCAGCCGCCGACAAAACTCTGCAGAGCCTGGTGATGATTCTTTTCACCGATGTTCTTAGTGGTCTCACAACCATGAGAAGTCGCGTTTGAACCCAAACATGGAGCGTTGGCTTGGCGTCCGGGAGCAAGAAGGGGCAGGGGCAGCTTTCATTCTTCCCGCCTCCCTTTCGGCTGGGACTGAGGATGGCAGGTGGGTTTGCTGAGAAGCACTCAGATGTGAAATGGGTCAGGGAACAAATGAGGAAGGGGAATTTAGCGTGCTTAGGACCCTCCCTGGCTGGAGCTTATCCATGCGGAAAGCGAGTTGAGGCTGCAGATTTCCCACGGGGCGTGGGCACCGGCCAGGCTGGGGCCAGGGAGAGCCTCGGACGGGGAGAGGGGAGGCATGGCTAAGTCGTCATACCTGTGCAGGTCCCTTCCAGCTTCTCTCAGCATCCACAGTGTCTGTCCCAAACTGGCTGCGTGGCCTGGGCAGGTCACCTCCTCCTTCTCTGGGCTCCTATTTCTCCAGCAACGACACGAGTACATTGGAGCCAAGAAAGAAGGAACAATGATGACTTGCTCCAGAATTTCAGAGCAGCCTGGCCACCTTGGGACTCGGGGTGCTTCTTATAAATACCAGTGTCCAGGCCCCTTCCCAAACCAATCGAATACACATGACTGGAGACTGAGCTCGGGTATCGATAGTTTTTAAAACTCCCTCTCTTACTAGGGCTTCTTCCCATTAAAAAGTACCACAAATGGGGTGGCTGAAAACAACAGAGATGTATTGTCTCACAGTTCTGGAGGCCAGAAGTACCGACCAGAGGGTCAGCAGGGCCAAACTCCTCTGAAGGCTATAGGATTTGGGCGATTACTTGCCAGCAATCCACAGCATAGCTCCATCTCTGCCTCCATCGCACGGCTGCCTTCTCTGTCAGTCTCCAGATTTCCTCTTCTTACAAGGACACCTGTCCTGTTGGGTTAAGACCCACCCCAGTCCACTTTGGTCCAGCCAGGGAGGGCCCTAAGCATGCTAAATTCCCCTCCCTCATCTGTTCTCTGACCCATTTCACATCTGGCTGCTTCTCAGCAACCCCCCCTGCCGTCCTCAGGTCTCAGCCTCAAAGATCTTGTTTCCAAGGAGGATTACGGTCACGAGACTGGACAAGCCTTTTGTGGGGGGGCGGGGGGCACGCAATGCAATCCACAGCACCCCCAGGTGACTCTAACTGATGGCTTCTCTACCTGGAGCAGAGCTTCTGGGTGGCAGGTGCAAACGGCCCCATTTGACTGCTGAGAAACTGAGACCCAGGGAAGGAAACAACATGTCCAAGGGTGCAACCAACAGATGAGCAGCAGGATCATGGCTGAGGACAAGGTTTCAGATTGGGGGCGGTTTTCTCTGTCCAACGCATGGGAATGGTGGTAGAATGAAATCAACCCGAGGCCCCGAGCAAAGGTCTTGGGACTGAGGCCCAAAGTTGTGCACATCTGCTCACAGGCTGCCAACCGCTCACCCTCACGTTCAAATTGTGTTTCCCAAACTTCTCTTGTTTCTTTCCTACCATACCTCCTTCCCTCATTTTCTCTCCCTCCCTCTGTTCCCCTTCTCTCTCTTCTCATAGATTGATTTTTCTTCCTTCCTTCTTCCCTTTCTCTTTCCTTGTCCCTTTCCCTCCTCCTTTCCCCCCCTCCCCCCTCCTCCTTTACTCCCTCTCTCTCCTTTCTATCTTCCCCTGTCTGTCCCTCACTGCCCTATCATCCTCAGTTTCCCAGCTGCTCCCCTAGCAATCTTGACTTGAGTTTCTTTCCCAACAGGTCTCTCTCTCTCTCTCTCTGTCTCCCTGCTGCCTCCCCAACGGCAAACCCTGACCTCCAACCCAACTTTTCCTTTCCTTTCCTCCCCCAGTTCTTCAGACCTGGAAATATCCTTTCTTTTAAATCTCCCAGTAAAGAAAAACTCTTAATCTTCAGAGTGAGAACATCGGGAAAGGTGGTTTTCTGCCATCCAGTGGGGCGATAGCTCCATGATTCCCCAGCTGTCCCCCGTCTGGGGGGGTAGAGTCCTTCAATCAAATGCTGCTCCCATGTTGAGGACCTACTGCGTGTTACATGCTGGGAACCCAGCAGCGAAGAGGGCAGCCCAATGCCTTCTCCCTTCTTTTTAGTGGGAACACAGAAAACACACTGCAAAGAATTAAGACACTGACTTTAAATCTTGGTTATGAAGATAATAGCCAAAGAGTTGGGATAGAGGGTGGCCAAGGGTGAAGAGGGCTGTTTCAGCTTCAAAGATCAGGAAAAGCCTTTCTGGGGAGGTGGCATTTAAACTAAGAAAGACCCCAAAGATTAGAAGGAGACAGCGGTGGGAAGAGCCAGTGGAAGAGGCTTTCTTTCAAGAAGAGGAGATGGTATGTGCAAAGGCCCAGAGGCTGAAAAGAACTTAATAAGGTCAAAGAAGAGAAGGAAAGCTTGTGTGATTGGAGCGGGAGAGCAGGAGATGAGGTCAGGGTTGATGGCAGGGGCCGGACCCTGAAGGCCTTCGGAGACTGGAGAACAGAACTTGTCTTTGGTGATTATTCACAGAGTTTTAGGCAGAGGCATGCCTGTCCTCTGATATGCAGTGTCCATTAGTCCCTCTAGTGCCAGATGGAGGAGCAGTTGGAGTGTAGTGGGGTTAGGATGGGTAGACATGTGGCACAGATCATTTCATAGATCTGGCTTGGATTTAGAGATCCTTTAAAAGGCAAGCTCTCCCCCTTCTCCTACCCACACCCACCACACCAGAGCTTCACCAATTCTTCTGGGTGACTCTCCCAGCCTCCCTCAGGGAACCCAGGACCTGAGGCCCTGCTTGAAAAGATAGCAATCATTAGACCACCACCACCACCGCCATCATCATCATCATTTCCAAGTGGCTTTAATTGCAAGAAAACAAGGTATGGCTTAAAGTACCCCTAGGGGTCTATGCTAGGTCATTGTCATAGCACTCAGGACAAATGGATTGGCTCTATAAGCATTCATAGAATGCCTACCATACATAATACAGGAAAAATAGACTCCTCCAAAATCCACCAACCTTTATTGGGCATTTGCTAAGGTTCAATCAAACCTCTTGCTAAGGGGTGCTCGTGGGTTGTGTCTCCCAAGTCCTTACAATAATCCTATACATCTTTCCACTTTTCAGATGAGGAAATCAAGACACAGGGAGTTGAAGTGATCAATTAAGCAAATTAAAATCCATCTACCTTATACTTATCCCAGAGGAAAATGTTTGTTGTTCTGCCTTCCCCTGACAATTGCCTAAAATTCTGAGCTAATGGGTTAGGGTATTACCTTAGAGGTAGTGTATAATTCTGGATGAAGGCTCAGAGACCAGAGTTTGTCCAGCTGTGTTCTAGGAATAGCCCTTCTACACTATAGGACACTTGGTCTCTAAATCTGTTCATCAGTAAAAGACAGCAAAAGCAAATAAACAAAAACCAATGGTAACTCAACAAAGGTAATTAGTGTATTTGTAAGAGTTGTTTTAGAATTCATATCCATATTCACAGAGGCCTTTAGGAGTAACTTCTTAAACCCAAGGAATGACCTCATGGTGTAATTTCAGATACTTCACCAAAAAAGATGATGATTTGGTTTTCCAGCTGCTAAAACAAATACCAAACAATGGGTTGGCTGAACAACAGAATTTATTAGTTCGTGGTCTCAGAGGCTAAAAGGCTTGCTTTTCCCCAACGTCAGTATCTTCTGGCTGACCAGCAGTTGGTCCTTGGTCCTTGGTTTTTCCATCCCAGGGCAATGCATATGGCGGTGTCTTCTCCTTTTTCTTCTGACTGCTTTCCTTAGTGTCTATCTCCTCATTCAATTTCCGTACAAGGACTTTCCATATTGGATTAAACCTTGGCTTCATTTGGTTTGGACACAAACCATCTTCAAAGGTCCTATTTGACCAGAAGTTGGGACCTGAGCATGCCTTCTCTGGAAGACGTGATTCAATCCCCAACAGATGGGCATGGAAGTGGTGGCTGACCAGGGTTGGAAGGTTTCAGTAGCAACAAGCTGCCCTTCTGGCCTTCTCTTTAAAGAGAAAACTCCACTGCAAACACTGACACTCCTCCTCCAAAATCTTCCCTTACGGCCTACCAGGGCTTCCACTTCTCCACCAGCACAAGACTAATAAACACTTCATCAAAGGCAATATTCAATCACACTGAGGAATTAAAGGACTGGGGCTGCACACTGTACATCACCTTAGCTGCTCTTACAAGCAGAGATCAGTAGTCCAGCAATAAGATATTTCATAATTAAAAGAAGAAAAAGAAAAAAGGCAAGGTCCCTGGCAGATGGTCCAGCAGTTCCTTTAGTTTTCTGGTTCCCAGGGCTTTGCAGGATTTGCCAGAAAAAGAAATGAGTCCTGGCTGGAGTCATCCCAAAACACTGGCTGGGAAGGGACCTCCATGAAGTCACGTGGGCTATTCCCCTGCCTTGAGGCTGGCTGGGGATAACTGCTACTGGTTTTAGACTTGCTGAAGAGCCTTTTAAGACCTCTCTTATTCTTAATACTTGGGTTTTTTGCATAATTCAGAGCTGGTTGGAGTGTATGCCAGTTATCATTTCCTTCCCGGCATCCACACCTCCATCCTTCAGTTAGGCACCCAAATTTTCTTTGGGAAAATCTCCACTTAAAGGTCATCGTGTTCAGAATGGGACGAATTTGTCATCCACAATCTTGAGGTGGAATTTGGATCAGACCTTGCCTATGAGAATATCCTACTCATTCTCAGGCCAAAAGGATTGGTTCCTGGAAGCACATATGACCCAAGCCAGCTAGTAGGGGTCAATTCTGGGATATTCACTGAAGCTGCTCTCTTAACACAGGTTACTAGGCTTGGAGGACCTAAACCTGAAGCTTCCGGGGCCATCTTGTCATCATGGAGCAAACGCCTGCATTAGGAATGAAGCTGGCTCACCAGAAAACAAAACCGAGAGATGAAGAGGCAGTGAGAAAGAGGGAAAGAGAGAGAGAAACAGAGAGAGAGAGAGAGAGAGCAATTAAATCTTGGTAAAATTGTTGGACCCCTAAATTCAGCCAGACATGGCCCCAGGTTAGACTTCTAGTTATTAGAACCCATAAATTCACTTTTTCCTAAACTATTTTGGATGATGTTTCCGTCACTTATAATTTAAAGGTCCTTGGAAATCCATTCGCTATCCAATAAGTGAGTTTCTTGATGTACAGGAAACAACACAGACATTACACTTAGATGTGAAGTCCAACTCTAGACTCCACTACATACTAGCTATTCAATCCTGGGCAAATTAATTAACATCTTTTAAATTCAGTTTCCTCATCTATAAAATGGATATAGCACCACCCTCAAAGTGTTGTTCTAAGGATTAGATAGTATCTAATTTTTAGGTAGCGTGACATAGGGTTCAGTCCTTCCTCTTACCTTGAATTCTCACTCTGCCGTAAGAAACAAAGGAGCCTGCATAGACCCCAGACCACATGACTGCAGGAAAAAACTGGATTTCTAGAATGCTCTGGCAGATAAAAAAAAAAAAAGAAGATGTATGGCAGCGTAAGCTGGACCAAAGCTGAAAACTAAAAATTCAAAAATTCATGAAGCTTATTAGGGTAACAATTATTTCTTCAAGTACAGAATTTACAGAAGATTATGCTGTTAAAAATAAAATATCTTCTTTTGCACACCCAAATGGCACTACTATGCACTTTATTTGTATTATCTTATTTAACTTTCCCAATCCTATGAGGAAACTGAGGTTCAGAGAGACACAGTCAGTGGCCTAAGGTCACACAGCTTGCAAGCCCAAGCCCAGAGCCAAGTCTTAACCACTGACCTATGCCAATTCCCAACAATGATGCCTGGATCTTGAATGGTGACCATATTCCAGGCACAGAACAAGCTTTCCATGCATCTTCCCATTGAATTCTTGATCCAGTCCTTTGAGGAAGGGCTAGACCCACCATACAACAGCGTTAGATGCCACGTGTGTTGAAGGAAACAAAGACCCCATTGCTCAGTTGGTTGTAAAGCCCCTCCACGGTCCATCATGTCCTTCCTTTCAGTTTCATCCCTGCCCCTCCCCTTCAAGCTCCGAACACTGCAAGCCTTACCCCCACCTCGGCTTTCTCACCTCCCAGTTTCATCTCATGCCATCCCCTCTGCTGGGAGTACTCTCTCTGGCCACTTTTTAAAATGAGAACCTGCTCAGTTTGCAGGTTAAGCCTCTGTGCCCAAATCTCTCCCGTGTGTTGACAATGAATTCTTCAAGAGGAGGGAACTGCCTGCCCAGCACCCTTGAGTCTTTCCTCGGCCATCTCTCCCTTGTCACCCATGACTGAAGGGAAGGCAGGTGGGGAGATAGAAATATTTTTTCAGGCATCTTCTTGGAGCCAGGTGCTGGTAAATTTCATTTACATACATTCCCTTTTCATCTTTAGTGATGTCCTTTTATCTCCCCATTTTTCATTTAAGAAAACTGAGGTCATGGGAATGGGGAGTTGACTTGAACAATGTAACTGGCTGCTTGTTGAAGGATCCTGAGTACAAAGCTGGGGCGGAAGTAAAATGGAAGGAGGCATTGGCAAGCCCAGCACAGCATCCACATGCTGCAATGCTTGCACTTAGCGTGGCAGCAGATTTCTTACAGCTAATCTATAATGTGTCATTCAGGTGACACCGACAAACAAGGGACTGGGAGATTGACCCAAGGCAACTTCGTAGGTGTGAGCTTACGAGGACCTTGGGCCGTCCCAGAGCTGTCACCTCGTGACAATATTGACAGAGCCCATGCCCCTACCTCGTAAAACTCCAGTGTACACACATGGTGAACGCAAGCCCATCCTCTCTCACTGTGCGAATAAGTGTAAGGAATTAAGGAGACTCTGATTAAACAAACAGATGTTTTTAGTCGGCAATAGAAGTGTCAACATGATCCTAATTAATGAATGTGTTAATGGCTGTTCTCTGTTTGAAGACAATAGTCACCGCCTTCTAGATGTATCCACAATGACTCACAGGGCACACGCTCACACATGCATCCTCAGAGCCTGCAAGGGAGCGGGCATAGAGATGTACCTGCAGGCAGCCCCAAGGGGCAGACCCTGGACTCATTAAAAGGACCCACAATGGCAGAGTCACACACTTGTGTGCACTGAGCCTGCAGGCTGGGCACACGTACATTCAGGGATGGTGCAGGACACTTGGGGACAGAGGACATAGGAGCACATGTGTGAATGCACATTCACAACACACACAAACAACATCCATGAAAAACACACACACATAATGCACACAGCACACACCACAGTGCACCACAATACACATACAACAAACGTTATATTCAAGCAGTCCACACCACCCTCACAAAACACACGCAACACATACACCACATATACAAGGCTCATATGTGATAGCCCCAAACCAGCCACACAAAGATGAACAATGAGTAGAAAGCACACATAGCACACCGCAGACACATATAACAAACACAGTGCACGGGACATAGTACAAACCGCAAAACATGACACAATGCACCCATACAACACAAAACATACAACATAAACACAGAATCACACCATGCATGTTCAGTGCACACACACCACACACCTTAACACATACAGACACGTATGCACACATGTGCACAATCCCAATGTACAATTGTGCTTCACAGAGCACTGTTCTGCCCACTTAGGTAGCGTGCACACTCACCCATAGGTTTCTTATTGAGAGTAATAACAGTCATGCCCCCCACCTATGTACCAGGAACTGCACTAAGTCATTAAAATGCAGAAATGAAAAGGTGGAGTCTCTTCCCTCAAGGATATCCCAAGCCTAAAAATGAGTCCAAGCACCTCCCTATGAGATGCATCAAGAGAATTTCTCAACATCATTGATATGCTTGAGTTTGCATATTTTTTCATGTGTTTAAACCAAGAGAAGGCACGGGAAAGGACTTACTGTGGAGAAAATGTGCTGAACTACCAGGAGGGGTTGAGTGGTTCCCACTCAGTCATCTTCATTTTTTATGAAGATGTACAAAGATGGGAAAATCACCCTTTAATCTATACTTTAATTATCCTTAGCAATAATATGGCTTTATCGCAAAGGCTCTAGGAAGTTTAACCAAATTGGTTTCCCTTTTTACCTTGTCTACTGGAAAGCTCAGAGTTAAATTTGTGATCCGCACGTAGTAAGGGTGTTGGTCTTCATAATACAAGTTTCTGAGCATTATGCCTGACTTCATTTTAGGTCCCTTTCATTTGATTTTTAAAATGTATTTGTAAATGACCTCAAATTTTTTTCTGGAGCAATATGGGGACAGGAAGAAAGATGAATTATAGTTGGATAGATGTATTAGGCCGGCCTGGCTGCTATAACAAATAACCTCCAATTTCCAGTGTCTCATCACAATGAAAGTTTATTTCTTGTTCACAATAGTCCAAAATGGGTTGGCAGGAAGTGGGGCCATTGCTCGACATAGTCATTCACGGACCCTATCTAGTAGGTTTAGCAGATCCTTTGCTTCTCACAGGATGTCTAAGCAGCTAAGAGGAAGAATTTGGAGGATCCCACAAGAAGTTCAGTGGCCAGGCTTAAAGGCAGCCGATCCCATCTGCCCCTTTCCCATTGGCTGGAAATCAGTCACAAGGTCTCACCACATTGCAAGGGACACTGGGAAATGTAGTCTTCCTATGTGCCCAGGAGAGAAATGAAGGCGTTGGGGAACCCAAAGCCCTGTCTCAGCTGCAACAAATCTTAGTGCAGTGAGCTCACCATGAAATTATCTCTCATCCATTAACTATTTACTGAGACCCTTCTATGCTCAAAGCTCCATGCTAGGCACTTTGGGATAAGGATAAAGTAGACCCCATCCCTGGAGTCGTCTACCTCTTGCTGAGAAAGCATGCTGGTCAAAATCATGTAAAAATGTTAACACTGCGTATCCTCAAGGGATGGCATTGCATTGGCAGGTGGTTTTCATTTTATTCCTGCTTTTCTGTGGTTCTAAATTTTCGTCAATGAATATGTACTATGTTTTTTCATTGAAATGCGATGCACATACATAAAAGCACCCAGAACATAAATGGACCACTTGGTGAAAAAAATGGAACACCCGCCTGCAAAACCTCACCCAGGTTTAGAAAGAGAATGTTGCCAGTCCCCCCCGAGAACCCTCCCTTAAGCCCCTCTCAATTATTATCTTCTCACTCTGGGCAAGAGGTCAAAAGTAGCCTGATATCTTGAGCCATAGCTTGGTTTCTCCTGTTTTTGTTTTTTATGCTTTAAAGCAGGAGGCAGGTGAGAGGTAGGATCATGCCCTAAAGGTGTAGTAAATCCTTTTCCTGGTGCAAAGTAGGATCTCAGAACTGATCCTAGGACCCAGCATTATGTCCAGAAGAGGGAGAGACAGCCTGAGATGGGTGAGAAAGGAAAGGTGCCAGGTGGGGCCCAGCCTCTGAGCTGGACGTGGAGGACAAGCCAACGCTAGGTCTGCGGGAGAGACTCATAGGCAGATGGGGTAGACAGACCCATCTGGACAAATATGACGGAGGAGGGAAAGGGCGGCCATTTGTGGAGACCAGTGGGGAGTCCCTTCTGGCAATAGTTTGGGATGGCAGTGGTGGGCTTTCAGGGTAGAAAAAAGCAGGGCAGGACCTAAGAGAGCTTTGAATGTCAACACCCAAGAATTCTCTCTTCATTCTACTATCTTTGATTGCTGGACATTGCTTGGGTGCTAAAAACTGGGCTCAGTGCTTCAATGCAATGATCATATCAGTTTGCATAGTGACGCCAAGTGGTTTGGAACTACTGTGAACCACCCTGTAAAGAAAAGGATATTGGGCTCAGAGAGGTTAGTGGCCAACCCAAGTTCACACGGAAAGGAAGTGGCACCATTGCTGTCTAAAACTGCACTTTCTTAACTGCTGTGCCTGGGGATCTCCAAAACAAGACTTTTTACTCTTTTTCTGTCATTGCCATGTCAGGCTGGGCTAGATGGTGTTGCTAGAAGGAAACCTATGGCGGAGATAACCAGTACAAGCCTCTCAGGCAGCCACAGTTTGACAATTCAGTCCCCAGCCCTGTGACATATTACCCATGGGCTGTACTTAAACTTGAAGCCTCATTTTGCTTGCCAGTAAAATGGAGCTAATATTACCTCTGTTCGGGGTTGTTGCAAGATGCTTACACGGGCTGTAACATGTATGGCGTTTAGCCCAATGTCCAGCACTCAGTAAGGCCGATAGAAACAGCGTTCCTGATTATTAATATTATTATCGAGCTGTTATGGCTATTGCTGCTTGTTAAGGGATGGAGCTGTCAGGGAGCAGGCTCACCCACTAGCCAGGAGACAAGTAATTTGGGAAGGCTCTAGCAGAGACCACAGAGAGGGACAGCTGTGAGGGAGATGAAAGAAATTCACGCGGAATATATGTACGTCTGCTACGTATGGCACATTTGGCAAAGAGAGTATTGGGATGGATACGCTTCTCCCCAGAAAGATGCAAACGGCATTTGGCATTGCTTGCTGTTAAAGCCAGAAACAGCCCTGTGCTCGTGTGTCTCTGTGTGCTTCATGCAAATGTGTGCGCGTGTACATGTAAATCGCACAAGGCTCGGGAGAACAAAGAGAGTGTCAGGCCTTGCACCCCCACCCCCGCCCCCCAACCCCGCCAAAGCCAGAAGGGGCTGGAGTGTAAATTCGAGGCCTCTCTTCTCTCTTGGACCCGAACATGGCACTTGGCCTCAGTGGCCTGATCTGTGAAATGGGGTTCAGATGATCTTACCCGCCTTGACTCTGGAGCTGGACTAGAAAATCTGCTGAGCTCCTTTGCAGCTCCAAGATTATCCTGGGCCAGCGAGAGGACGGGGTGGGTCCAGAAGAATGCATCTAGACTTCTAAGCAGGGACTTTGGCTCCTCAAAATACAAAGGAGGGGAAGGAGGTGGAGAGTAGATGTTGGCCAAAGATATTCGGTTTCTCCAGGAGATCAGGCTAGGGCAAGGACAAACTCCAAGAAATGGCCAGAAAATATCTGAAGCTTCAAACGTTCCCTTAAATCCTGCACAGTGGACCCCGTGACCATGCCTTGCCCTGAAGTCTCCTGCCAACTGGACTCCTTTGTCCCCAATCCCCCTCTGTCTTAATTATTTGCATTCTGAATTATCAGCTAAAGACAGCAAGAGAGAAGCCAGAAGTAGTGCTCACTCCCCAAGACTCTCCTCTCCAAAGAGGAACCTGTCTTTTAAAACCCCTTAATAATTTTAAAGCAAATGTCCAGCATCACAACTCAGGAAACCTAATATAGAGGTTGAATGATGCAATAAAAATGTCTTGGGCTTAGGCGGCAGCCTGGCTTGGATGGCTAGTCCCAGCTTCAGCTTTCAACAGGCGGTAGGTCTTTGGAACCTCGATTTCCCCATGTGGGAAAAGGGACTGACGATAAACCTCCCTCCTAGATAGATGCAAGGATTCGCAGCAGTAACTCTTCTCAAGCATCCCCCTCGAAATCTTCCATGGAGCAAGAATTCTGTAGCTGTCATTTGCTGGCACCCTTTTTTTGGGGGGGGGAATGTGATCTCCTCCCAGCTCTCTTTGTCCACACCTCTGTGTTTATAGAAAGTCCCGTCTTCAATCAAACGCACCCAAACTTCTTTTTTTTCCAAAAATATTTGTCTCCAGCTTTCTCTTCACTGCTGTATTTAGGTGGTCAAAATACATGGGAAGCTGTGATGCTCTTTCGTTATCCTGGGCCCACCTTGATGATTTGTAAACAGCAAATGGCAAATTATTTCCTCTTTATTTGTTAACTCCTCAAGCCGCTTCAGGGTCCCTTAGCATGAGTAACTGGCTCTGGGACATTCTGTGACAATTGGCTTTATGTACATGTGGATCACAGGGGAACCTTCCCCCAGCTCTCTGGTCTTCCAGCAGAGAGGGTATGGGAGAGGTGGGGAGGTGGGTCTTTTGCCCTCTCCATGGGCTCTCCACTGGGGAAACAGAGACGACTACAAACACATGATCCAAAGAGAGACTTTGTGAAAAACCCCAAACTTTACCAATTCTCTGGAGCTACTTATCATCTCCCTCAATTGCTGGCACACAGAATAGAGAACAGCAACTCCCAGCAGCTCCAAACCCTGCACCTGCAGATTTCATCCTTAGAACCTTTTGAAAACTCCACAATCTTCTGGAAAAGAGTGAGTGTGGGCAGGTATAGCTGCAAATTCCTATCTCCTCCAGCCCTGGCACTTTGCAACTGTGCACTTAAATTTCAGTTCTGCCACTGATGGAGCTGCAGAACGCTGGCCAAGAAATCTACCTTCCCCGTGCCTGTTTTCTCATTGTTAAAATAGGTAAGTAAAAGCAACCCCCAAAGGCTGTGGGAGTATGAGATCATGTATGGAAACAGGAGAGCAGCTGGTACATGGATTACTGGTGTGAGAATTAGAAAAAGGCAGCCCCTCCTAGCGGATCCCATGGAGAATGCAACCCCTTCCTCCGGGTGGATGCAGCCTTGTGCCAGGGTTTGGTGAGAAGCCCAAGAGCTCAATTCAAGTCTCACTGCCCCCTTCGGCAGGGAGCTCTTCTGCAGTCCACACCCTGTGCAACTGTACCTGGTAGCCCTGCATGGAAAGCACTCTGTACACCAGCTCAAGGTTAGCACGTAACGCACAGCAACTGTCGTAGCCAAGATTATCATGTATTAACATTTCAGTTATTCTGTCTCTTAAGCAGCCACCAAGAGCCAAGCACTTTGAAACTCCGTGAACCCCTTACATGCGGTGAACCCACATTAGAAAATCACCCTATATATCTGCCAATGAATAACACTTTAAAGGGATTGGGAAATTATTAATGCTTCTAAGATTTTTTAAATGTTTGAAAATAAATAAAGCACCTGCAGTCCAGTTCCTGGCACCTAATAGGTGCTCTGTAAATATTGGTTTCCTTCCCAGCCGGGAAAAGGGGACCACTCCCTGTTGTTTTTTATCTTCCACGCAAGCACTTGAGGTCAACTTGTCAAGGAGATGAAAAAATATGTCTCAAACCATTTAAGGGAAAATGCTTATCATTCTGAGGTGCAACCTGTTCGCAGGTAAAGGGCATCAAGTTTGGGGCCAAGAAACTGGGGACCCAGTCCCCAGTCAGTCTTGGCTCAGTTTGTGACTTTGGATAAGGCACAGGCTCTAAACCTTGGTTTCCCTTTCTGTGCAACTAGGGGTAGAAGGAAGGAGGGTTTTATCAAACATATTAGGCAACCATGGAGCCCTTAACTTCAAACAAACTCGTGCACCCCTACAGCACATAAAGCAGGTAAACGCAGAGATGCACTGAAGAAAGCAAGGCTTGGGGAGGGGCTGCTCACTGCCCCCCATCTCACCCCTTGCCAAGCAATCTCTCAGGCTATTTCGAAGAACCCCAGGAATCTAGGCACGCAGTGGGGGAAGCCATGGGGTTCAGACCTCTTCCTGCTCAAATATTCCGGGACTAATGTACATGGGCTTTTATATCCAACCACTCGATTCATCCTGACCTGGCGTCTGTGTGTGTGTGTGTGTGTGTGTGTGTATGTGTGTATGTACACACGCCTATGCACACCCACACATGCACACGCCACAAACAAATGCCAGGCTAGAAAGCAAAAGGAAGTTCCACCAGCCATTAAAGGAACATTACAAATGCATTTTTCTTTGCCTCCGGCACATTAATAAAACAGATTACCAAACTGCAAGTGAGTCAGAGCAGGGCAACAGCGCAACAATTGGAAGGCGGGGGCGGGGCGGCTTCCTCCACAGTCATCTGATTTTCGTGGCAGTCCCCATGCTGAGAGGATCTGTCTGCAGCGGCTGCAGGGAGGACGTGGGGCTCATGCATTAAACATCACGGGGACCCGCGAGCGGCAGAAGGGCGGGGAGGAGGCTGCTGTGTGTAACAGCATAGGCTGGGGGAATGCTCGTGACCTGTCCCCCAGTGGCAAAACCTGAGGGCCGGATCCCAGAGATTGTTTAATGAGAGCTTGGGAAAAATCACAGAAAAAATTGCACGGTGCAGGATGAAGGAAGGTGTAAAATGCAGAAGGCTTCAGGATGTGGTGGGGTTTTGAACGTGGAAGGGGTCACCCGGAGGAGCCACCCAGGGTCAGTCTGTCTCAGCAGCCACAGCGAGAGGCTGCTGTGTTGAGCTCTGGGCTAGGTGCCTGGGTTGAACATTGGAATAGACTAAATTATTAGTCCTAATTCTTCACCACTCCCTGGGTCCACAGTTTTTGGCATATGACTTTGCAGCCTCTCCCCCTGGGAGCTATAGTTGGTCATCTTGATTTTGAACTTGACCGTGTGCCTGCCTTTGGCCAATGGTATACGGGTGAAAGGGCCAGAGTGCCAGTTCTGGGTGAGCCCTTAAGAGACCACGTGTGCCTCCACTTTGTCTCTTCACGTCTGCTGTCATGATGAGATGAATTTGCTTTGGCCGGACCACTCAGTGTGCACATCAGAGAATCCCCAGCTGACTTGCAGAATGAATGAGTTGAGAAATAAATGCTTATTGTTACATACACCTGAGAATTCGTGGCTATTTGTTACATAGCAATAGCTGACTGATACAGTTGGATATGGAGTCCTTATTTTGCTCATTCATGCCTGATGTTTTGGTAGACATCAGGAGTATAACAGTTAATGAGACTTCTGTAAAAATGAACCTAGAGTTCTGATATATTAATTCAATGGATGAACACCTACTTCGTGTGAAGTACTGCTTTTGCACTGACAAACAAAATATATAAGGGCACTGCACTCATGGGGCTTACAGCCCAGCAGCGAAGCAAGCAATTAAACAGAAAACTTCCTAAAAGCCTAATGAATAAGGCTGATCCTCTATTAAACTATTTACCATCCAGTCGAAAATAAGGGAAAGTCAGTAGACCATTATAATCCGAAGCATTAAACACCAGAATGAGGTACCTATAGGCAGCTCAGAGGAAATGATGCCTCAAGGCAGACAATATGTGAGCTGAGCACTGAAGGTCAAGTAGTTTGGCAAAGAAAGGGAGAGCAGGATGGAGGGCAGGCGGAAGACCCAGCGAGAGCAAAGGTAGGGAGGCAGGAAATAGCATGATGTCTAAGGGCCACTTCTGTGTATTATTGGAAAATAGAGTCGAGAAGGGAGTGGCAGGAGATGAGAGGTTGCGCGGACCCAGCCCACGAAGGACTTAGAGTACCAGACGGAGACACCTGGACTTGAGCCATGGAAGGTCTGAGCAGAACACTGACATTTTAGAATTTCAGAGACCAGAGTGGACGGGGTGAGAGGAGAGGCAGGGGAGTCAGGAGGGGCCCAGGCTGCTCCAGAAGAGGAAGGATGAGACCCACACTGGAACAATGAGGAACAGCCCCGTTCTCAGAACCATGGAATACAAAAATTATGCACCTGGGAATGTCCTTAGGCCTTCAAGTTCCTCTCCAACGTACTCAGAAACTGGACCTCAGAGAGGGTGGGTGGCATGCCCCCAAGTCTCACAACAGGTGAGCTAGGGGCTCAGGACTGAAATCAGGATCCTCAAATTCTTATGCCCAGGCTCGTGCCACAGCCCCATTTTGTGTGTCCCAGTCCCCACAATCAGACGATTAACAATAATAATAATAAGGACCTTGCTATGTGCCAGGCTCTGTGCTCAGCACATTACACATAAAATCTCACTGAATCCTCCCCCTCAATTTTAAAAGACAAGAACTCCCCATTTTACAGATGAGAAATCCGAGCCTTGGGAGATGACAAACTCGAAGCTGAGCCTCAGTTTCCTCATTGGGGATAAAAGTAGCGGCTCCCAGTTAGAACCAGATTAGGGCGCCGTGAAGTGGAGTGCAGTGCCTGGCTCGCAGACTGCTCTCAGCAAATGAACCGGATGACAAGGATGATGATGAACCAAAGAGTCCGTGTGTACCCCTGGTCTTGGCCCCACGGAGTGACTTTTGACAGTTCACTTAACTCTGGGCCTCAGTTTCCCCATCTGTGAAATGAAGACTCCAAGGCAGCGGTTCTCAATGTGTGTCCCCTCAGCCAGCCACGTCTGCATCCATCCTTGAGCTAGTGAGAAATGCAAAATGCTGCAGGCTGCCCCGGAAGGGACTTGGTCTGGAACTCTCTGGGGAGGGGTCCCGCCATCTGCGCTGCCTCCAGCCTTCCTGGTAAGGTGGGTGCCAGCTCAAATTTGAAAACCGCCCATCAGTGATTTCTGGACCTCTTTAAATCCTCTAAATCCATTCTTCCAACAACACCCTGAGACGGTAAGTACATAAATCAGACAAAAGCAGCAGTGTCAGGCCACGGTGACTCAGCGGGCAGAGTTCTCGCCTGCCGTGCCGGAGACCCGAGTTCGATTCCTGGTGCCTGCCCAGGAGAAAAAAGAAAAAACAAAAGCATCAGTTGGGCGGGCCACGGTGGCTCACCAGACAGAGTTCTTGCCTGCCATGCTGGAGACCCGGGTTCTATTCCTGGTGCCTGCCCATGCAAAAATAAAAAATAAAATAAAAAGCAGCAGTGCTGGGTTGATGCAGAAACTGGGGACCCACAGCGCTGTTATTCCCCATCCTTGCCCCCCTCGGAGGGCCCACAGTTCCCACCATGAGGCCCCCCCTGGATGATAGTGTCCTCTCACCCTGCCTCCATGCCCCCTGCTCACCAGAGCCTCACACTGTCCGCCAGTCTCCTGCCCCTTTTCCTCCGCTCCCAGCTCTGTGCCTGTTCCCATGTTCCACAAAGTGTGGATTTGTTGTGGTCTCGTGAAACCTGGTCTCTATCTTCGTTCTTCCTTTCTGTTTTTTTTAAAATAGGTTTGAGCCTGTAATTCAGTTCATTCTTTCCCAGAGCCCCGCTTTGGTGGCTACGGCACAGTGTGAGGCGGGAGAACACAGACAGGCCCTCGGAAGCCTCTTTCCAGAAAATCTAATTTCATCATTGAGAAATCTTCTGTCTTCAGCAGCCTCCGCCACCGCCATAAATTTACATATTCTATATGCCGCTGGAATGGAGTGGGTTCCATTTGCATAATGCTGCTGGAGGGGCTTACGGCTGCTCTTGAACCCAAATGCAGGGGGAGCGAGGAAGCAATGGTTGGGCTGTAGACATTGGCAGGGAGGGAGGTCTCGGATGGATTTCCACTCCAAACCTCATTCGCCACCCAGACTGCTCATTACTGAAGGCCTGGATCCCAGGCTGACGGTGGATCCAAGCGCTGAGAAAATTTGCCAGGAGTGCTTTCTTAAGGCTGAGTCTGTAGCCAGGCCCAGGTCGGCACTGTGTAACTAGCTTTGTTTTTCCAGTGTTCTAGCATTGCCTTGGCTGGCACAGTCCTGCCCCTTTCCCTAACACACCTCCAAGTGTCGTGAATGGTTTGCTCCATCTCCTTGCTGCCAGCCCACCATGAGCTTCTCAGAAATGCTTAATTAGCAGAACGTGGTGTTCAACATTTGAGGTTGGAAAATGGCAAGTGGAAACAGGGATTCTCTCACGTCACAGCCATCCCGATTAAAAAATATCCTTCTCTGAACTCATGCTGGGTGAGGAGGTGAGAGCTTCCTGGCTGGCTCTGCAGTGGGGCCTCCAGTGGGACAACCCTGTATTCTTGGGCCCAGGATTTCATGCACAGGGTCATTTGATGTTCCAGGAGTCATTCTCTGTAGGTTTCTGGCCCTTCCCCCGCTGAGAGCTTGGCCTCTGAGTCCCTCTATGACCTACCACCTCAATAGCCCAATGGGAGTCAATGGCTGCTTCTTGCTTGGTGGTACGCCATCTTGTTTTTCTTCCAGCATCTACATAAAACTCTTCCTTAGAATCATTTTTAGTTTCAGGAGTCATTCTCTGTGGCTTCTGGCCCTTCCCCCACTGAGAGCTTGGCCTCTGAGTCCCTCTATGACCTGCCACTCAATACTGCTACCTCAAAGCCCATTGGGAATCAACGGCACCATCTTGTTTTTCTTCCAGCATCAACATAAGAGTCCTCCTTGCAAGCTTGATGGTCGAAGACAAAGTCTCAAACACAGGACAATCTTCTGTGGATTTGTCCTTTCACAACAGTTTTTAAACCATGTTAATTCATGACACACCCACCATCACCTTTTCTTCTGGTAAACAAATAGCATGGGCCTATTTGTCAGGTGATGCCAACAAAAGTGCCGGGCACATCTGATAAATGAATTGACAAAGCAAAACATCAGCGGGCAAAACATGAACAGTTGATTGAGGATCACAGGAGTGCGTAATCGTGCATTTGATATTGGATTGGGTGACCATAATTTTTTCAAACAAGCATCTCTTGTTTCTGAGAAAGTGGACACACATTTGAAAACACAAGTATTTTGATGCTCAAATTGGTAGAATTCACCAGCCCATTAATGATTCATGAAACTAAAAGTCCATTCCACGCCAGCATTTGAACAGAGAGCCAGTTGTAAGAAATTTAAAACAGCAGGTTCTTTGCTGAGAAAAAATTATGTATCTCCACTAACTAAGAGGTACCATCTCCTCAAAGGACCTCAACATTTTGTCCTCAGCACTGAGTGTCTTGTTACAAGAATTTGGAGGAATCTCACTTTTTCCACAGGGATTGATTCCAACTTTGAATTATTTCTCCAAAAGGAGGAGATTGCTCCTGAGTAGCCAAACTCAGAGCTCTAAAAACACAAAACAAAGACTTTTCCAACAGAAACCATCTTGCTACATAACTGACATTAGCGATGAAGGGTTGGGCTTGGACTTTAAAGTTAGATTTTGGGGCTCAGAGGTGGGTGTGCCCTCAAATCAGCCCTTAACTTCTCTATGCCTCAATTTCCTCAGCTGTATCATAATAGTACCCGCTTTGTTATTGTCATTGATGGAATTAGATGAGATAATATATAGTAAATCAGTCCCAGAAGGGTTAAATAACCTTCCCAAAGTCACAGATTCTAAACGGTGCAGGTGGGATTTGAACTCATATGTGTTTGTTTAGCCACAAAGCTGCATGTGGTCATCCACCACGGCCCATGAGGGCTGATGGCTGGTGCTTACAAAAATTCAAAGCCATTATTAGCTGACTTTCTGGGCTACACTGCTCAGAAGAGTTGAAGCGAAAGGTCCTGTGAGGAGATACTCAAAGGAATACCAGATTCACTAAACTGGTCGCCTCGTTTAGAAACACGGGTCAATGGCTATTTCCAACCAGCCCTGACATAGACCCAAACTTTGTTTCATTTTGTACATAAGGCCCCCTTTGCTTGCCAGGGGAGATAGATGGGCTGTTACAGTAGAGGGAACGGAAGTTGAAATGAGACCAAAAGATATTGTTTCAAAAAGAAAAGTTTGGTTGATAAAACCTCCTGTCAGAATTTGCTCAGCGTTGAGCTGGGCCTGAGTTGCTGTGTCACTTAACGCTCCATTTCAGGTTGCAGCAGCAGCAGCCGTGTTTTGTGTGAGCTGACAGCTGTGCGGCGTCTTCCGGGGACAGGTCCCAGGGACGGCAACAGATTGCGCCTTTGCAGGTACTGACCGGCGTGACAGCCCACAGAAAGTGGAAAAACTCTTGTGCAGTATAAAAGCACGAGAGCTCACCTAACTAAGAACCAGTGGGTGCTACCTTAACTTGTGTGGCAATACTACAAAAACCCAACACACGCCAACACTATTTCCGAGGGATTCCACGCCTACGTATATACCCAACCAAAATGACTCCGTGTAGACCCACTGGAGAATGTTCCCAGGGACACTATTTGTAATAGCCTAAAACCGGCAACTACCCAACGTCCCTCAACCATTATATGGATAAATTGTGCCCTATTCCCAGGATGGTATACCATGTAACAGAGAGTTGTCGAATCCCACCTGTGGGTCAAAAATCCAGCTACTGGGCGGGCCACAGTGGCTCAGCAGGTAGAGTTCTCACCTGCTGTGCTGGAGACCAGGTGCCTACCCATTCAAAAAAAAAAAATTCAGCTACTGCTTGTTTTATAAATAAAGTTTTATTGGAACATGGCCACGCCCATCCATTTGCGTTTTGTTGATGTCACCTTTTGCCCTACAGCAGTAGAGTCAGACAGAGACCTTATAGGTTACAGAGCCTAAAATATGTGCCAGCTGACCCTTTCCAGAACAACCCTTATTATATAAAAATGAAAACAAACAATTTATAACTTCTCTAGGCAGTGAGCGGATAATATGGAATGAATGAAGGTAGGCGCAAAGAGTGGCTGTTGCACAGTTCCAGTCTGATAAAGAAAAAGACAGGTAAGCTGACGTGTGCTGCTAGATGTCGGGAGCACCCAAGGGGGACAGTGGTTGAATGAGGCAGCTGAGTGCTTAGGGACTAGGGAACGTTCTGTTGCCCGAGTTCGCTCTGGGTCACATTGTGCAAAAACCCGTCAAGATGTACACTCATGACGTATGCAATATTTCCGGATGTACCTTGTTCATCAATAAAAAGTCAAAAATAAATTGAAAAAAAAAAAAGGAAAAGTGGGTGTATACAGTGATGCCAAGTATTTTCTCAATGTATTTCCTGGACAGGAAGCTCAAATAACAGATTGTCAAGTTAGAAAATAGATCGCTTTAACTTTACACATGAGCCCACATTTATTCATTCTCACTCTGCAAATATTTATTGATCACTCACCATGTGCCAGGTGCTGGGAATTCAGCAGTGAATGAAACAGACACGATGGGAAGCCCAGAGAGCTTCCAAGGGCATCAGAGGGCAACCTTCATTCAGGGTGGCCCACCCACCTCAGCCCTGGAGTCTCAGCCTCACGTGCCTTCTCAGCACTTAGACGCGTGCTCACACATGTCCATGGAGTCTCACACGTGGGTGCAGTGTGCTTCTGGCACCCAGGCCTACAGGCACAGACCTGCACATATGTGTACTCAGCACATACATCTTGTATTTTGTCTTTCCACCTCCATCTACAATAATCACATCTCCCCTCCTTCCTTGGATACAAAGAGATAGATGGTCGGTCAGAGCTCAGTTTACCCAACATCTCCCAGAGGGACCTGTGTCCTTACTGGGCCCTGGGACTGTGCTGGCCGAGAGTCCATGAGTTAGTCCCCAAAGTGCAAGGGATCAGGCCTGCTGATGTCCCCAAGATGACTTCTGAGCCACCAGTGGTTGGACAAGGGGAGACTCAGGGTGGAGAAGATGGGTGACCCTGAGCTAAAGGATACCCTTGGATGGTTCCTGTGGGGTCTCTTACACATCATGTGTCCCCATGGAGTGTGATGCCCAGAGCAGAGGCTTTGTGGCCGTGACCAGTGTTTTCCCATGTGTGGGTGAAGGGTTGCAAACTCAGATGCTGTCAGGGACCAGGGAGGAAATGTGATCCGCGAAGCAGACTGTGGTTGCCTGTGTGAATCACATTTCCCAGAATGACAGAGCTGGGAGGTCATGAGCCCAAGTCCTGCATGATTTGTACAGAGAAACAGAGGTCCCATCACAGGGAGGAGCCTGCCCAGGGCTCCACAATGAGTCTACGGCAGGGCTGAGTCTGCCAGATGCCAGCCAGGAGCCTGTTCCTCGCTCCAGGCGAATGTCCTCATTGCTAAAATGCCCACACTGAAAGGAAAGTGCCCATGACTTCACCACACTTAGAACAAACCCTGCTGCCTTCTCTGGATAAAGTTGCCACGTGAGCCAGTCCCTGCCCTCTTCTCCAACCTCATCCCCTGCCATTCTCCCCTGGCCTCCTTTCCTTTCCTCCAATCGTCCAAGCTCTTTTCCGGCTCAGGGCCTTTGCACGTGCTGTTTCCTCTGCCTGCAGCACCTTTCCCTGTGTGTTCACAGGGCTGCCTCCGTCTTGCCATTCAGATCTCAGCACAGATGTCACTTCCTCGGAGAAGTCTTCCCTGATTACATCTCCCTAGCCTGGTGACTCCCTCCATGGCACTCATCGCTATCCCACATCACCTCATTTAGGTACTTGTCTATTTTCTGATAGTCTGCTCTCCCAGGGTAATTGCCTTCGGGTTCACTGCTCCATCTCAGTGCCTTAAAGAAGTTTGGCATGTAGTAAGCACCCAGACTTTGTTCAATGAATGAATGCATGAATGAATGAATGATAATGGCATCCCCACCACAGCAGCCCACCATGCAGATCCGTCTCCGAAAGGGGCATGCTGTCCCAGCCACCCTGATTAAGACATCCCCGGCACTGACAGCAGCTCCCAGCTTCTTTGTACATGGAGGTATATTGACCCAGGGCCGAAGGGACACTTGGCAGCAATTTGTGCTTACTTCCCTAATCAATAGGCGCCTTGGTGCTCACCCCAACCTGATCTATCGCTGATGGTTATTAATTACAGTGCTTTCCTTCACTTGCTTCTCCTTGACCCATCACAACGTCCATCCTTACTTATCTTCTGCCATGGGGGCATCCCCAGGCCTGTAGCTGATATTGGAAGGGGACTTTAGAGAGTTGTTTATCTTCTTCTTCTTCTCCCAAGCCCAGTGTCTAAAGTTCAGGTCTGGACTATGCCCCCTTCTCTCCTATGGATTGTAGAAAGAACTCCTAGGGTGAGAATATAAGAAGGAGGAGGGCACCTTGGTTCCAACCTGATCTCTGCCCTTCACCTACTGTGTGTCCTTGGCCCCATCACTTTCCCTCTCTGTGCTTTTGATTCTCCTCATTTTCAAAATGAGAAGGCTCTCAGAGACTCCCCTCGAGCCCTGATACTTGGGGATTCTTCAGGTTGATGACTCTTCATGGACAGTGTCAACACCTTCATACCCAGAGGTCAAAGAATCCTGGGTCCTGCCGTCTTTCTTTATTGATGACATTGCCCACCCCTTGAATCTCTGAATTGCATCCGTGTTCATTCGTTTATTCATTTAACCATCACTCATACGCTCAAATGTACATTCAACCGGTAATGTTCTGGCACCTGCAAATGTAGGCAGTATAGAGTCCAAAGCACCTGGCACATCCTTAGCCACAACCACTGTTAAATAAAAGCCACCTCTGTTCCCTAATGATTCCATTTAAGCCTCCCACGAGCTCTGGGAATAAAGCCCTAGCATCCCTATTTTACAGACGAACAAACTGAGGCCCGGTATGGTCATCCCAGGGCACATAACTAGTAAGTGGCTGAGCCAGGATTTGAACCCAGAACTGCCTGCCCTAAAGTTTGTAATCTAACCATTACAACTGGAGATCCTAACCCTAAAAGACTCTTCTCCACTGGCCTCCTTGGGGAGAGATCCTTGCAGGTGCATTGGGCCATCTGCCACTGTTTCTCATCAAAGGCGGAAGTGCTTTGGGAAACAAGGGTGATGTATTACAACAGTAAACCAATGCACCGGCTTATGGCCTGGAAGAGTTCACAAACCACGCCTAATTAGTTGCCACCAATTAACACCACACCACAGACTCCTTCTTGGCACCATAATCCTCGAAGAATCAAAAAAGACAGACGACCTGGGTCTTATGTGAAGAAAAAAGGCTACGCACCAAATACCATTTATGATGCAAAGCAGATTCCTTTTTCCTAGAATGTGCTGATTTTGAGACATGGAAATACATTCAAATTAACCCCTGAGCTATTCCTCTTGCAAATTCCCCGTTTAGGGTTGACTCCATGGCGCGTGATATTACTAATTCAGAGTGCCAGGAAAGCGTGCTGATTGCCTTGGATATGTGCGAGGCTCTGCTAAAGCACTGTTGGGTGTGGGGTGGAAATCAGAGCACAGGAGACAAGGTTGAGATGCCTGAGCAGCACGGAAGACCCCCAGGACCTAGCTTTAACCAAGTCCATACATGCGCTCATTAAGAGAGGATTTTTCGAGCACCTACTATATAGTATGCCAGACCCTGGTGATTCCACAAGAAATAAAACGGATGAAAGCCCCTGCCTTCAAGGCATTTGCATTCTAGTGGGAGGCACAGGTAATGATGAAAATTTCTAAAATTATATAATATTAGATGGTGAGAAGTATCTGAAAAGAGAAACCACGGCGGGTCAAGGAAACAGCGAGTGCTTTAGGGCAGGGGCGGGGACTGTCATTTAGCATGGGGAAGCACAGCAAGCCTTCCCACGAAGGAGACAGCAGGAGGTAACTGAAGTGACTCAGAGGGGAAAAGACATAGGGGCTTGGTCCAGTGCAGAAGCTGGAGGATTCAGTCGCAGGAGATTTTGAAAGTAGAGCCCGCAGTGCGCGCGATGGATTGGAAGAGGACAAGCCAATGCAGAGAAGAGTTGAAGACAACGGAGCCCAGGGAGGGTGGGCTCTCGATGGCGGTCAGCTCTGTTTAGAAGGGAAAGGGGAACCTGCTCTCTTTGGGGAATACTAAGGTTTGAAGGCCCTTTTCAACACCCCGGTGGAGTCATCAGGTGGGTCAGATATTTTCCTTACAAACCTTGGAGTCCATGAAAAGTCCACGCTTTGTTCTTTTTATGGCCCTGTGCTCCGTGCCTGTGCTCCTGTAGAGCCTCCAGCTGGAGATCCCCAACCCACCCCATCTCAGCAGCAGGAGCCCCTAACTTCAATGCCACCCTGTCCATGAACCTGGGATACTCCCCATTTTTGGAGGTATCCTTTTCCAGGTCCATACTGTTTTCTACCTAAAGCCAAGCAGGTGGATGGTAGAGGAAGTATTTAAGAGTTGGGGGGGTGGGGGAGCAAGGTGTGGGGAGGCATGACTGACGTGCCTTCTCTTTTTGCACCCCGTAGACCCCAATGGTTGCATAAGAATCACAGGCCCTTTCCCAAGATGCCTTTATCAATATGATTCAACTAAATGTTTCAGTTCTACATATAAATTGCAGGGCCCAGTTGCCCAGCGGAGGAGACCTATTCAAAGAGAAGACCATAAAGATGTAATAACACAATTAAAAGGTATGGCCTGTCACCCTCGTAAAGCCAGAGATCGATACAGAGGGAGCTGAGGACACAGACAAATGGAATCTGGCTTCTCTGCAACGTGCGAAGGATGGGGAGAATGGATAAGTCAACGGGACCTGGGAGAAATGTATCCCGGGCCGCAGGAGAAGTCCCACCTTTAACTTGAGGTCCCGTCGTAGGTCTCTGGACCCCCACAGAGCCCTGGGCTGGATGTCAAGAGCCCTGGGTTCTGTCTCCAGGACAGACTTGGGATCTTTGAGGCCTTAAACCTATCTCTTCCATGCTCTAAGCCTCAGTCTTCTCACCAGTAAGATGGGTATAATGATACTACTACCTTCCTCGTAAGGTTGTTGAAAGAAGATGGACCCAAAGAATTTTAATGCTGGGGGTGGCGGAGGGTGGGGGGAGATCCTGAGTCCAGAGGCTGCAAAATGAAATGTTTGCAGGGACTGGGCACATGTGCATATGAGTGAAGCAGGCGGGCCAGATGGAGGGTAACAGGGAGTGGTAAAGATGGCTGCAAAATGGAGAGTTCAGCCTCACTGAAAGGAGGCAGCACTGCCTTTTCTGTTTTGCCAGCTGCCGCAAGGCAGGAATGCCAGCCCAGTGTTCTCAGATCTGTTTTTTTCAAGAGAAACAGAATTTCTGTATTTGGATGTGGTATTTCACAATTTTCACAACTCTGGGTGAGCAAAAAAAAAACCACATCTGCTGGCCACTTACAGCCCCTGGGCCTTCTGTTTTCAACCGCTCTTCCAAGCCAGCTCACTTGAGAGTTTATAGGCCTCAGCAAATGCCTTTTGGCATGTGTGCTTGTGTGTGTAGACTCGTCAGGATTCCTAGGCATTGGAACAAGATTGCATGAGCTCATCTCCCAGCTTGCCCTTTGCTGTGTGACCTCAGGCAAGTTACTGAGCCTCTCTGTGCCTTGGTTTCCTTGAGGTAAATGGATAACAATTCCTACTTAGAGGTAGGCTATACAGATTAAATGACTTCTCCCTGGAAAGCACTTAGGATGTGCTTGGAAAACAAGCCAGGGTTAAGGGCATGCTCTTGAGTTGCTTTTGTCAGATCCCTGAAAGGGTTCAGGAAGTTTTGAGGACTGCTCTGAGGTCCCAGAGCTGCAAGTGACAACCTGACATCTCTCCCCCAATACATTTCTCCTCTCAATAAAGGAAACCACTCTCAGAGAAGAAACCTGGACGACCTGCCTGTTGTCCCTCCCCTACCTCCTAGCAGAAACTCATTTCCACAGAGTCCCCTTCCTCAATATTTCCTGGGGCTGATCGGTTCTCTTGGTCCCATGGCCACCAGCCCGATCCTGCCTTGGTCTCCTGCCTCTCCAATCCACTCCATGCTATTTCATTATGGCTCCCCAAAAGAACCTAAGGTACAAGGCCATCTGTCTCTTTGCCAAACCCCTTTCAGTTCTCAGAATACAGCATGGTTCTACCACCTCCACACTTTTGCTTGGGCTGAAATGTCCTTCTCCTCCTAGAATGCCTTTCCCCATTTCCCCCCTCACCTTCACTTAGCTAACTTCTATTCTCCTTCAAGATGCAGCTCTGGCACACCTCCTCCAGGCAGCCTTCCCTGATGCCCTAAACCTCCTCGGCACCCTCTCTGTGCCCTTATCCCACACAGTTCTCCCTCAGCAGGGCATTTATCATAATGAGTTGTCAGTGAAATTAGTTATGCTTTCTCTCACCCAGTCATAAGAGCAAAAGAAAAGGATTTAAAGAAGCAGAAGGGAATGGGTGGAACCTTTAAAACTGAGGGCTCTTAACCTGGGGTCTATGAATGAATCTCAAAGGGTCTTTAAGCCCCTGGGACTTGTATACAAACTTGAATATGTTTGGTGTGTTTGTTCATTGGTTTGCTCAGTCATTTGTTCCAGAGTCACTGGGCACTGACTAGGTTCCGGGACCTGGGACACAGTATTGAGAGAGCAGAAGAGCTTCCTGCCCTCACACACTAGCACTCGAGAGGGGAGACAGCCCTCCCTTAAACAGCCAACAAGTACGTGATGCGTCCAACTGTGGGCAGAAAGTCAAGAGGATGTTATAGTGGTTGGCCCAGTTTGAGGGATTGGAAAAGGCTTCTTTAAGGAAACTGGTGAGACTGAACAGAGATTAACTGGGGAAAGAGTAAGGAGAGAGCTCCTAGGCAGACAAAGTAGCATGTGCAAAGGCCCTGTGGTGGCAGGAAGCATTGGAAGTGGCTGGGAGTGAAATAAAGAGAATGGGGAGCCTTCAATAGATACCCAAAGGGGTTTATGAGATGTTAAACTTGAGTCTAGGCCAGTGATTCTCAAATTGTGCTCTGAAGACTGTTTCTCAGAACCTCCTGGAGAGTAACTAAAAATGCAGGTTCCTATGTGGCATCCCCCAGACATCTTGAATCTGACTCTCTAATGATAGGACCCTGGAATCTGCATTTAACCTTAAACTTGATAACCTAGTCCTTAGACTTTCTCCTGATGTCTCCTCCTCTCCCCACTGCAGTATTTTGGCAACTATTACTAGAAAGAAAAGGAACTGAGAATTAGTAAGTACCTTCCATAAGCTACTTTGATGTTTTTTTTATCTCATAATAATCATGGCAGTGATCCCATTTTACAGATGAGAAAACTGAGGCTCAAAGTGGTGAAGCCACTTAGATAATAACACTTGAGTCCAAACTCTTTGTTTTTTCCTGGCAAGGATTCTTCCCTCTCCAGGCCTTCTACTCTTGAGGCTCCTGATCCATTCCCATCAGGAACCCAAGTTGAGCTCACTGGACACCAGAATAATAAGCAGTAGAGAGAGACAGGACTGGCCTGAGGAGTTGTCATGGAATGAGCACTGAACTAAGACTCCAGAGACCACTCCCAGCTCTACTGCTGAGAAGCTGTGTGATCTTCAACAACTCACTTCCTCTCTGAGTCTCCATGTCTTCATCCACAAATGATACCAAAAATGACCACCTGTCTTGTATCATGGACTCCAATGAGATAATGGATAGAAAAGAGTTCTATAGTGAGAATGACAATAGCAAATTAATGGCAGATAACATTTGCTAATCCTTTACTATGGGCCATTTAATCCTCCAATAACCTTGTAATCAGATGAGTTATTGGAGGCTCAGAGAATATAGCCAAAGAGTTACTGTGCCAAGTCCAATCGTGGGCCTCAAGAGCCCTCATGCAATTCTGCTCCATCTCTTAGAACCTACACAACCACCATGAAAACAAGCCTGAACTGGTCTGGCAGAGGAGAGGTAGAGTGACTTACCCAAGGCCACAAAACCAGTAGGTGATGGAGCTTGACTGAGGATGATAAATAAGCCAGTCTGATTCCAGAACGCAAACCATGCCACTCCATTGGCTCCCAACTTCAAAGCTTTATGCAAATGTCTTCTCCTATGTGAACCTTCTCTAGTCCAAGTGTTTCTCTGAAGCTATGATCAGGAAGGTGGGAGTTCCCATCCCAGGCAGGATTTGAGCTCCTGGGGACAGAGGACTTTTTACCACTCATAGAATCATAAAGAGTTTTGCTGGAATGATTCACAAAGTTAATCTTTTCCATCCAGTTTGTTGCTCAAATGGAACACTGAAGCTCAGGGAGGGTTAAGAACGGCTTGAGGTATTGGCGATGAAGTCAGATCAGAACTCAAATAGGCTGACTCCTAGGTCAATGCTGTTTTCACTGTCCCACTCATATTTCCAATTAAAGGAGCTGAGGGTGGGAGTGGGAATCACTGAGAGAGAGAAGAGATGAGTCAACATTTGCCTGCAGGCAGACAGAATCAGGGTAAGAAGGACAGGGAGAGTTGAGTTATTTCTGGGATGATGGGCTCCCATCAGTGGCCTGACAAAATTTGGTATTGGAGCCAGAGAACTTTAGGTTCCATCCTTATGTGATATATTGCTTGCAAAACTATCCCAATTTTCTATCCATCCTTGTATCGTTACCATTTGCAGAATGTTCCTTCAGTTCCTTCCATTAAGAGGTGGTGCCTATTTCTCCACCTCTTGAATTTGGTTTGGCCATGTGACTTGATTTAACCACAGCATGTGGCCCCAAGCCTGGCCTAACTTGCATGTCCACCATGAGCCTGCTGGAAAATGAGAAACAAGTGGCTCCTAACTTCCATCATCCCGGTCCGATAGCCAGTCAACCCTCTCAGGCCTGAGTGAGGCTATTCTCGACCATCTAGATGCATGATGGCCAGCCATGGTCAGCTGATCCCATCCAATGCCAGAAGAACCCCAAAGCTAACATGTAGACTTATAAGCAGCAATACCTGCTCATTGTTTGAAACCACTGAACTTTGGGATGATTTGTTACTCAGCAGTAGCTAACTGATACACCTTAGTTCCTTTACCACCTAGTCTTGTCATCTTCGGCAAATCACTTTCCCTCTTCAAGCCTCAGATTCTGCCTTTGAAAACGGGTGGTGATGATGATGATAAATGACACCCACCACCACCAGGATCTTTGTGAAAATTAAACAAGAAAATGCATTCAGTGCAGTACCTTTCGTACGGTGAGTGCTCAATACATGTTGATTCCTTTCTTCCAGGGGACTGTGCCATAATGCTGGTTTACCTAGAGACTACAGAGTGTATGGTTTGCTCACAGGGACCACATCAGAAAGACCTGTGATTAAACTGAGGTTAAGCTGATGGGTAATAGAAGTACCTTTTACCCATATCTTTAGGTACCCTGGGCTCCTCTTGATCCTCTGGCCTCCAGGCCAGTCAAGGGAGGGCCAGGACCAGGGAAGGCAGGCCCTGATGCAGGCTGAGTTCAGCAGTGCAGTTTGCTCTGCTTGCCAGAGCTTGCATGTTTACATACATCCCATAATTACCATCTGCACAGCCAGCGGCATTTGTTGCAAATGGGCCGTTTCCATCTGTTGAAGCAATTTCCTCAGAGGAATTTGCATTGATCACTTTTTTATGCAAAGCTTTTGTATAGATCATTTTTCCCCCCAATGGTTTTTAATAGGTCTAAATATTTGAGGGGCAGGAAGGGGCCTCTGAAGGAAGGAGGCTGGGGGCTGGAAGAAGCTGGGGGAGGATACCCTTCTATAAAACTCCACCTGTATCCATCTGCAGGGACCCAATTCAACCACCGTTCAGGACCCCAGCCCAGGCAATGCCATTTCAAATATTTATTGTTTGCCTTTATACTTGAGCTGGTAGCTCGTGGTTAATGGGGAGGCCTCAGAACGAGGGAAAATGGGGCGTGGTAATTAGCCAAGCAACCGGTGACTCCTACTCAGAGTTTCATACCTGAGAAGACCAGATGGACAGTTTTGCATATTTTTGACAGCTGTAATGAACAGGGCAGCTCCGTATTGATTAAATGTCTGGGAAATTAGTGCAAGCCTCTGGAGCTCCATTATTTACTATTTCTGCTCAAATTCTCAGCAAAGTTTACACAAGCTGAAGTTTGCAGGAAGGGAAGGGGAAAAGTGGAAGCAGTTGAACAGGCTGATAGCTGCTTTAAAGAGTGAGGCCAGCCAATGTTGGAGCATTGGGCTCTGCTCCAACCCAATGGCTGCAGAACCAAAGGGTGATGTGTCTAGGACACTGAGCTCCAGGACGGTGGCAATCTTGTTTGATTCATATCTGCATCTCCAGTATCCAGTATGGTGTCTGGCATCTAGTGAGTGCTTAAGAAATGATTGGGACACACAAAGCATGAACTAGAAAACAAGACCCAGCTTCTTGGACTTATTCAGAGACTTGTGCATCAAGAGGCAAGGGCTGTGTCTTCAGAGCAGATGAGGTTATGCCCTTGGAATGATAACCCTAAACCGTACAGAAACTAAAAGGTCATGTACAAGTGGCTGCTGCCCCTGCTACTTCCCCAGCCCCATGCAGAATCTCCTTTGAGAACCTGCCACATCTCTCATGACACTGAATGGCTGAGGGATCCAGAATTTTATTCATTCTGGATAAATAAGACTCCCTTCAACATGCCCTGACAAGGTTCAGGTGGAGTTTGTGAAAGTAGGGTCTACAAAACACCTGGGGGTGCTTGTTGCAAATGCAGATTCATGGGTCTGGCTCCCCTATAAGAATTTGACTCAAGAAGACACTCATAATCTACCCCAGGGATTCCACTATGCTAAAGCTGGAGGATTGACATGCTCTAAAATCCTCCAGTTGATTCTCACCCCATTCTTTGCCAGTTATGTGACCTAACACACTGTCCTTGGAGTCTCTGAGTCTATTTCTTCATCCATAGCCAGAGGATGTGATTCACCTCTTGAAGGTTTGCTGTAAGGTTCAATGAGATAATGCATGCAAATTCATGCCCAGAACAATGCCTGGTATACAGTAGGCATTCAGTAAGTACCACTTAGGATTATTCTTATTGGAAAGCTTTTCTTGGGAATTGTCCTTCAAAGAAGAATCAGAGTTGCCTGAAGACCATGGAGCTGTCCTTGGTGCTGCCCAGCTTAACCTACTGGCTTATTTTTCCCACCCTGACTCAGTCTCACTTCCTTGTGTCTTATTCACAGTTGTCTTATCTCCCATGCAAAACCACATGCTAGGGATAAAGTTCTGAAACCCATGTATGGGCGCATACCCTTCCCTTCAGCCCTTGTGGAGACCTTTCCTGCTCCTGGTCTGTCCGTGCTTCTCTTATTGGTTCCAGTCCTTGGCAGATGCACCAATTGCTTCAGGGCCTGCAGGCCTCTATCAGGAGTGGAGAGGGGGATCTAAGCATCAGACAAGTAAGCAGAGAGGTGTCTGTGACTTCTTGGGCTCCATTTTTTCTTTGATCATATTCACAGAGGCCAGCCAGGCCTTGACTAACAGAGTGGTCCTTTAATAAAGATGTGAGAATGGACGATGGATGGACAGATTTGATAAGTGACAGATGTGATGATGAGGATGGTGATGGCTCTATTTTGCCACAGCTCCCATCAAGATTTGCTCATGTACATCACTGGCTCCTGAAGACACTTGCATTTAAGACTCTGGTTTATTATCTGGATTAGGACATGGGTGGATGGATAGATGGGTGGAGGAAGGAAGGAAGGAAAAGGGAGGGATGGAAAAGGGAAGAAAAGGAGAAGAGTATAAACTAGAAAAAGAAAAGAAAAATGGGGATAAGTGGGAGACCATAAATTCTATTGTGGTGTAAACACTCATCAAACAAGACTAAAAGAAAATGAAGTAAATTCGCCCAATGCATCATGGAATATTACTGTACTTCATTTACTTTCTCTCCAATTAGGTAAAAAGCCTATTCTATTAACAACTACCCTTGCAGATCCAGACAAAATTAACTCCTGGTTCCTCGTCACAGAAGAAGGGCAATTGATTCTTTCCCATAATCCGTTTATTTCATTAGTAATACATTTATTTGGTACATGCATTTTGCCACGCTACGGCAAAGAAACGGCCCTGCAAGCTGTGGGGCCTGGGGGAGTGTTTGGAATAGTAGCCAAATCGCTATTACCGCCATGGCAGTGCTTAAAGATCATATGTAAATCAAATGTCAGGGGAGAATATTGCAGCGAGGGCTGTCAGGAAAAAATTTAGTGGTGGTCAAAGGCACAACTCATGGCTGGGTGAATTGTGAACTTTGCAAATGGAAAACCAAGCTGGCTTTCACTCTGGAAGCTGATAAGACCTGGAAGAAAGAGTGGGGAGACTGGTAAAAATGCTGAATATTTAGACCCTCCAAAAATCAAAACAAACAAGCAAACCCAAAACACACTCACTTTTAAATAGCCACAGCTAGCTGCTATGGTGAGTGATCACTGAACATGAATTTGGCCTCTTGAAGAATTTCACCAACATTTCTGTCTCGTCCATCGAGAAGCTCAAGGAGGATTTAATTACATGGAAGAAATGGTAGTTTGACAAAAGGTAGAGAGGGCTCTTTATTCCCAGGCATCCAGAAATTGGTTTCCATGTTACAAAACAGATATCATCACCACCATCACCATCATTTTAGTATCACGTACCCCAGAAATGTGGGAACTGCAATTCTTTTCTTGGGAATGAACCACAAAGAGATTGTACCTTGTGAGTCTCCCTTGGGTGTGTATATAGTGTGTGTGTGTGTGTGTGTGTGTGTGTGTAATGATTGGCAGGATACTTTGCCATTCAGGGTTCCTAATGATCCAGGTATTTCAAGCAGGAAGAAATTCAAGGTGGGAAACTAGAAGCTTCCTCGATTGTTGGAAAGCCAGGAAGCAAAAGTCAGAAATACCTCTGCCAGATTCCAGGAAATCCAAAATTGTAGGAATTGCAGGGAGTGTCCATAGATAATGTTTGGGGTGTGTACATCAGAGAAGCAGACAATTCCCTGGAGTTCACGTGGAAGCCGTCAGCAAAACCTCTGCCCACATACCATGCACATCCTGCAACTGCCTCACGGGGTTTATGGCTTGTCCTTCTTTTCCTCCTTTCAAATCTTATGCTAAGGCCTCTCCTTACTAGAGTCTAAAATGAAAAACCTGCTGGCAGGGGTGCCTGGGCAATAGTTTCCAGACTTCCAGCCCTTGCTTTACGTGGGAGCTTAGAGTTGAAATACAACAAAAATTTTTTTTTTAATGACAGTGGCTGCATAGTGACCCGATGTGTAACTTGACCTTCTTTGTGTTTATATGCTTTGCTGTTTGGACAATGAACTCGAACTATGATAATGGCATACTGCCTAGGATATATTATAAGCAATAGAATAATTTATGGAAATACCTCTTAAAATGTATTTTTCAAAAGGTCCACTAGTTGATGAGGATTTTGAGTCATGACTTCTTCAAGATTCTGACTTCTTATTCCATGTGGTCCAGTAGATATTCAGTTCATATTTTTGAATGGGTTCCTGAATTTCCTTTTTCCTATGCCCCCTACATCCAAACCAACTTTCCCCGGTGATAGAGCGCTGAACAGTGCCAGGCAGGCACCAAGAGCCAAATCTGGCCCTGATTATATAATCTGTAAAATGGGGTCATAGTTTGCCCACTCCATGAGGCCAGGGCTAGGATGAAATATGAGCTGTTCAAGAACATAATGAACTGCTCACAGCACTGCACAGCCCTTCCTATCCAATACCCTCGAAAGGGCACCCCCTGATGGTGATTTTAGCGAAGGGAACTTAAAGTTCTCTGCCTCCTAGCTGCCCTCAAAATTGAGTGAAATGAAGGAAGGGATGCAGTGACTTGGGTAATCTTGAATTATCCAAAGCAACAGCTAATCACCCCACCTAGCTAAAAATAAGCATTTATAATTAGCCTTATAATGATCCCTATGATTAAATCATGTCTCCGTTTATAAGCTGTTTCCAACACCCAAAGGTGAGGACAGGTGCTCTGTCTATTTCTTTTTCTGCCTCGCCTGCAACAGTGCCTGACATGCATTAGGCACTCAGTAAATAACCGTAGCATGCATGACTGAAGGAATATATTTGTTTCTACAGTAACTTTTGTGACTGTGAACAAGAATCCATTATGTGCCAGGGAAAATCCATGAGCTGAGTTGTTTTCGAGTTTCCCATCATCACAGTTTCAGGGAACGTACGTACAAATAACTGCAAAGAAACCCCCAAGCGCCCCCATTGGATGGATGAGCCCTAAGATGGAAAGGAAAGCAGCCGGGAGAAGAAAATGATCGAGGAGGGGCTGGTTCACTCCTCAAAGAATCCCTGGCAAATGGAGATAAAATTCACTTACTGCAAAATATCCAAGCTGTGAGAAGCCACCCAGAACCTCGTCCCCCTTTTCCAGAAAAGGAAGCTGGTTGTGACATCAGCCCCACTCACTTAATATGAATATTCCTGGGTGCTCAATGCTAATACACATAACCTCTGAGTCTCAGCAGATGCTCTACCATCGGAATTTCCCACTGGGGGTCATAAGAATTGTGTGAAGAAATCTCAAGACAGGGACCCTCAAGAGAGGGACTCTGACCCCACTCGTCTTCATGTCACCAGGAAACTCCAACAACGGTGAGGAGATGGATGCATGAATGTGTGGACAAATGATTGACTGAAACATCCCACTTAACCTAACCCTCCCCATTGTATACCTCACAGGTAATCCCCACATCCTGCTTGATCTCTTCTGTTAACAAGGCGCTCATTACTTTTTACAAAATGACCCATCCCATTTTTGCATGGTTCCATTTATCTTTAGGATATGATGAAGATGTTGGATATTAAAAATGACTCAGGAGGCAGTCGATAAAGAAAAAGAAATAGTTCCTTGGGCTGGGTTAGCTATAGCAAACACATGCACGTGCACACACACACACATACATGCACAGCCATATTTCATATTTCCTACTTCTCATATACACACCCTTATTTCAAAGTCCACATGCTGTAATCTCTCCCTCACTAAAACAATGGATAGGACTGAGACACTCCACCCCCCTTTATGCCATACAACCCCCTTCTCCCTTAGTCGTGTTCAATGGAAAGAACACTGCTTTGGAACTCAAATCCTGACTCAAGAACCAAAAACTCACTTGACCTTGGTCAAGTCAATTCACCTCTCTGAACCTCAGTTTACCCCATTCTGAAACGGGCTTAATAGCACCTGGTCACCACAGAGGGCTTGCAAAAATAAAGTAACGTAACATCTCTAGGTATTCGGTACATAGTAGGTGCTCAGTTAATATTGGTTGCTTTTTGTCCTCTTTCTTTTATCCTCTGTGTCTTTCTTGGAGATTCATCCAAAACCAATCTCCTTCACCTAGATGTACCATTACGGCACCTAGCAGTTATTTCCCAGGGTCCCAGGTTCCCCTGGGAAAAGTCCTCCTTTAAAGAAAGCCATTAAGGATTTAATTTCCTATCATCTTCCATTCCAACTAGCCAGAGCGTTATGAATAATATCCTATTAGCTGGAGACATTCAAACAATCGCCCGTTAACATGTTCTTACGGCGAAATGATGAAGCATCCTCTGAAATCACGACACTTATCTGTGGCCCACTCAGCAGGCACTCCATCACCCCCGCCAGTGACACATCTTGTACTGTTGTCTTGGATTCCAACTAATCACTCCAGGGCAGCGGGGCGGGTGGGACTTTTTCCTTAACCACCCCGCCCCGCCCCTGCCGTGTGCCTGGGCAGGCACCCCAACTTCCACTCACCATTCACTTTTGCCGTTCACCAAAGCACAAGCATCCAATGATTAGGTCATAGGGAAACAAAGGAAGCAAAGCGATTCTTGTAAAATACGTCAAAGCATAACCGACAAAAATAGCAAAGGGTGGCGTGGAAGGAAGTTATTTAAAGAAAAATAAATGAAGGAACTAAAATAGAGGCATCACCTGTCAAGAGTTAGGAGAACCCTGGAGATGGGCCATTGCAGTTTTTATTTCTAACTGCATCCCTCCTCCCTTGAAAAAAAAATGTCCCATGGAAGCTTAGTCCAGAGAGATGGCTCATGCAGAACGTTCTCTGGCCACATCAATTGGGGGATACTGAGGATTCTGAGCCTTTTTTGTTGCTTGGCAATGCACATCACACTCTGCAGAAAAGATGCCCATTTACCTTCATCAGCACGATGCTTGCGAAACTCATTGAACCACAGAATCTCTCTTTTTGCACCACCCCCCCTCGTCTGCCCCAAAATTCCTCTGTAGCATCTTTCTTCAGATAAGCATAGCTTTTTCTTCTTTTTATAGTCTCTTTCGATGGGAAAGGATTTCTTTTATGTTTTTATACTAACCAGAGAGCAAATAGAAGTGTGATGTGTGTATCACAAAATGCTTCCTTTTGAGAATTTTCTTTACATTCAAACATTTTTTTTACAAATGCTCTATACCCACCAAGCAAAAACTCCTTCTTCCATCCCCCTCTTCTCCTGGTAACCTCTAATTTGCTTTCTGTCTCTGCAGAGGTGCTATTTCTAGATAGCACCTATAAATGGCATCATATAAGATTCATCCGTATGAGCCTGGCTTATGTCACTCAGCACACTGGTTTTGAGATTTGTCCACATTGCAGCCTGTCTCAGAACTTCATTCTTTCTTCATTCATTGCCGAATAATATTCCATTTCATGTATGTACCACATCTTATTGAATCATTCATCCATTGATGGATACTTGAGTTGTTAACACCATTTGGCTATTGTGAATAATGCTGCTTTGAACATTAATGTGTCTCTATTTTCGGTTTCTTTGGGTCTATATCCAGGAGCGGAATTGCCACGTGATATCCACGTGATAATTCTATATTTAACTTTTGGAGGAGCCGCCATGCTTCTCCACCATGGCTGCACGATTTCACATTTCCACCTTTTAAGAAGTTCTGATGATGATAAAAATGTCTCTGAAAGTGACCGCAATGGCTCTGCCACAAGGAAGGAGGAGGGGAAAGAGCTAATACGTGCTGTGCTCCTTCCATGTGCTTTCAGAAGCCTCGTCTCGTTACTCTTACAATAACCCAATGAGGGATGCTCCGTAGTTTCCCTCTTTTGAAGATGAGAAACTGAGGATCAGAATGGCTGGTGAAAGGGCTCAGATCCTGAGCTCCAGGAGGCCAGGAGAAGCTGCACCTCTGACACCATGCTTCTTAATCATTTGGGGGTGCTAGGGACCCCTTTAAGGACAGGATGAACCTGGGTGTACAATTACAGAGGACTCCTGGGCCCCCTAGGAGCCCGAGATTGTGGGTTGGAAATGCTGTGCAGATGTGAGCAGGTGAAGAAGTGGCTCACCTGACCCTACTGTCTCCCTAAGGCTATGAAAAGACGGGAAATGCCCAAACAGGTGTGACCGGTCTCCCGCATCTCAGTGTGCAAGTCAGGTACCTCAAACGGTTTCATTAATCCCCATGATAAGCCTGCAAGTCCATCCTATTATCACGCCCACTTTAAAGATGAGTAAACTGAGGCTTGGAAAGGTTGTTGAACTTGCCAAAGCAACTAAGCTTAGGAATGAAAAGATGGTTTGGGGAAGAAGGGAGGACGCTACCAGAAGGACAAATGATATTCTGAACACTTTCTATGCAGCAGTGCAGGCAGGGTTTCACCCTTTAGCCCTCAGAGAAATTAGAACGAAGCGGGTGATCCGGCCTCCAGGTGGCAGATGATGACTCTGATATCGGGGTGTCGGGTGAGTTCTTTCCACTTGGGACCAAGATCCCAGCCCCACCCTCCTTTTCCTCTCCCCTTCCCCTTACTTCCCAAGGACTTGCAGTATCTCCTCTTATTCTTGCGGTCACAACTGACCCGGAGCTTGGAGGGGCGGAGGGACAGCTGGAGAAGAGCTGCTCCTATTTAGGGGAACTTCCACGCTTAAGTGCCTCCCTTTCCATTCGCTCTGACCTTGGGTGACTGCAGTCGCCTTAAATGCACACTAATATACTCTCAGTCACTGTTCAATGCCCAGGGGAATGGCTTAAGGCCCTCCACTGGAGTGAATATTTTTATGCAGGCTATAATTTCTTTTAAGACCTTCACGGCGTTCCTGCAGCCTCCGTCGTGCCCTCGCTTTTGGAAAGCAGGGCGGCAGGAAGAAAAGCCACCTTCTAATGAGGGGAGTAGTGAGCCTGGGGCACAGGGTGGGGTGGGAGCGGGTGGAAGGGACCTCTCTCAGCTGGAACTGAAACTGAGCAGCACCCCAGGACTGAGGGCTGAGTCTGCTTCCTCACTGTCTTCTCTTTTGCACCCTAAAATCTGTTTTCAGTATTAACAATGATAGCCTACATGTGTAGGCAGTTTTCTGTGCATCGAGACTGTTCTGGAAGACTAACTCATATTATCTCATTTAATTGTCTCAACGACTCTTATGAGGATGACACCCATTGTACAGATAGGTGAACTGAAGCATGGAGAAGGCAAGTGACTTGCCCAAGGTCACACGACAGGAAAGGGGGAAGCCAGAACTAGAAACCTAGGGAATCTGGCTTCTATCTACAATGCCAAACCGCCTTTGGCCCCAGCAGCTGGAGGGGGAGGGGGGTCTCTCCAAAGAGCTTCTCTGATATGTCACTCCCCAGCTCAAAATACTCCGATGGCTCCATGTTGTTCTTGAGCCAGAGACCAACCTCTTCCCCCCCTTGACCACTGGCCCTGCCAAACCCACCAGCCTCTTTTTGTCCCACTTTCTTCTTGGCTCTCAGCTGCACCAGCCTCCTCTGTGTTTCTCGAACCACCACCACCAACACACTCTCCCTCTTGCCACAGGGCCTTTGCACATGCTGTTACCTCTGACTACAACACTTTTAAACACCCACCTTCAAACCTCTCTGAACTGGTTAACTCCTCGTCCTCTAAAGCCCACTTCCTTGGGGAAGCCTGCCTTGGTTCCCACACGGTCAGCACCCTCATTTCTGCAACTTGGCCTCATTTGCCACATCTCCACTGTTATGTGGAGATGTGGCAAATAAATCAAATAAACCCACTGTTTATGGGTTTATTTGATTCATATCTGCATTGGATTGTACAGTGGTCCCCCTTGCCCAAAATCCATTTCCACCTGGAACCTCAGAATGCAGCCTTATTTGGAACGAGGGTCTTTGCAGATGGAATTAGTTAAGATGAGGTCGTGCAACATTCAGGCAGACCCTAAATGCAATGACTAGTGTCCCTCTGAGAAGAACATGTGAAGACCCAGGCACATACAAAAAGACGAAGAAGGTGGCGATTGGAGTGATGGAGCCACCAGCCAAGGGGAGCCGAGAATTGCCAGCAACCAACCCGGAGTTAGGGAAGATGCGTGGACCAGATTCCCCTTCAGAGCCCCAAAAGGGAACCAACCCTGCCAACACCTTTTGGGGGGCTCTGGCCCCCAGGCCTATGAGTCCACCCAGTTTGTGGTCATTTGTCCCAGCAGCCCTTGGAAACTAAGGTCATATCTCTCTCCCCAACTGACATTGAGTATCCTGAGAGCAAAGACCATGACTACCTAAATCACTGCTGATTTCCCAGTTCCTGAAATCACGAGCATTCAAAAATGTTTGTTGAATGACTGAGTAAATGAATGAATGAATGAATGAGTGGATGCAGGGGAGGAGGGAAGCACCTAGGTTGGCATGAAAGACCTGTAGGACCAGAAGTAGGGTGAGGAGGGTGAGGTGCTCACCCCAGGTTCAAAATTGAAGGAGCCACCCAAAACCTCAGTAGTCAAGATAAATATTTTAATGCAATATTTTTAAAAATCCAGATAAATGCCAAAGAAATCCACAGTGAACAAAAGTATAAAAATTGTAAAGAAGCACCAGTCCCTTCTCCTCTCTGTACTCACACCACTCATTTGTTGAAAATGTATAAAGCTGTCAGTAGAGTTATGGGAGGTCAGTTATTCGTTTATCCACATATATGTTTTCATATGCACACAAAAGGGAGTATACTATATGCACTTTATTGCAAAAGGAATTTCTTTCTCATGTGTTGCTTCATGAGTATTGAGTATAGGACTTAAGAACGCAGGCTTTAGAGACAAATCACCTGGTTTGAATCTCAAATGTGCATCATACTGGCTGGGTGGCTTTGAGCAAATGTCCTAATGTCCCCTTGCCTCAGTGTTCCCATCTGTGAAATGGACACATGGATAATGTGTCCACAGATAATGGCTGAAAGGATTAAATGAAGGACTACAGGGGGTCCCAACCTGGATACGGTCTGGAAAGACACAAACTAATGCTATTCCAAAGATCAGCTTTGGTTCCTTCCAACTGCTGCTCAGTATTCCTCAGTGCCCTTGACCTTTGTCCTGTTGGAGGAAGTTCAGGCTCTTTTCTGAATCTGTAGAACTGCATGTTCTACAGACCCTAAATGCAATGACTAGTGTCCCTCTGAGAAGAACATGTGAAGACCCAGGCACATACAAAAAGACGAAGAAGGTGGCGATTGGAGTGATGGAGCCACAAGCCAAGGAGAGCCGAGAATTGCCAGCATCCAACCTAGAGTTAGGGGAGATGTGTGGACCAGATTCCCCTTCAGAGCTTCCAGAGGGAACCAACTCTTTTGAGTGCTTCCACTCGAAAACTGATCTTAGCTATGATTGCTAAGGAACTGTGCAGTTACTAGGTAAGGAATATAAAGGAATATTTGATTTTCTCAGAACTGTGACGATGGTCTACAAAGATAGAGTACTCATGTGCTACTCGTGAGAAAGGAAAAACATAAAAAGGGGAGATCACAAAAGATAAAAAAAGGGAAAAAAGAGAAAAAAGAAAGAAGGAAGAAGGAGAGAAGAAGAAAAAAAAGGAGGGAGGTAAATGGTTTGTCAAATGCTAGATGCCAAGTCTAGGACATACTGTGTGCCACGGAAATGGTAGCGGTTACGTTGTATCGTTATTCCCCCCCCCCCCCCCCCCGCAGTCAGCATGGCCCCGCCATTACTGGGGGTCTGATCAATCCAAGAGAGTGGAAAACTCTTTCATTCTCTTTGTTCTGCGGAGCTAAGGGATTGGCAGTGTGCGTGCATGTTTGTGTGTCTCTGTGTGTAAATGTGCATGTATGTATATAAGTTTGCACTTCTGTGTACGTGTGTGCGCCTGGCTGCATTTGCATACTTGTTTCTGTGTGTCTCTACGTACTTGTGTCTGAATAGGTATGCATGCCTGTGTGTCTGTGTGCAAAATGCATACCTGCATGTACGTGTATACTTCTGTGTATGCGTGTATACATGCCTGTGCATGCTTGTGTGTGTGTGTGTCCTTATGCTTGTGTGTATGTGTGTGTATATTTGCAAGTGCCCACATTCCCTCTTTTGCAAGTGAGAGGCCCAGCAAAGGAGGTGATGGATAATGGATGTGGACTAGTTCTGCACCAAGCCCTGTCTGCACAGAGCGGGGGAGTGTTGGCACTCATGTCCAGAACGAAAAACAATCTTGACTGATCTCTCCCACACCTCCTCCTTTCCCTTTCCCTCCCTTAAGTCCTGTCACCGTCAGCTCTGTCCACTGAAAGAGCAATGGCTCCAGCAACGTGCAGCCTTCCTTAACTGAGTCCTTTGAGAAAGCTAAGCCTTCTGGCTGGTGGGAGTTCACCTCTCTTTAATTATCATTTAAAAAATTACATTTTGGTTGGAAATCTCTGCAAAAGACGCGATGATAGTACTGGCCCTTGAACTAAATTTCAGACCTAGCAAATGAGGATCATTTATCCTGCTGGTGAAGACGAAAGGCCCTGGGCAGCAGAGAGGAGAGTCTTCGCCTTTAAACGGCTCTAGACCATCCATGTTTTCATATGTGGGGCCATTTCCAAAATGGTTCTATCTCTTCCCAGGTGGCATCAGAATCCACCTTTGCTTTTATTACCTGCAGGTGCTTCTTCCCTCTTTTGATTTGTTGCAACTACTCTTCAGTCTGGAAGACCAGCTAACTACTGTTGTTTGTACGGGATGAAAACTCGGAGGAGTGAGACTCTGAGTGGAAATCAAGACATGTAGGTTGGACTGTTTAAAGAATTGAAAAAGGGATGAGACTTCGACTACAGATATGAATGAAACTGATCTGACTAGGACTAAGACCAAAGAGAGAGAGGTTTATTTGGTGAAAAACTTCTATTTTGGGTAGTGCATTACCCAATTTAACTTGTATGGTCAGTTTAGTTGAACACCATCTAAGTATGCGGAGTCTTGAATAGGGAGTGAGATCTTGTAGGTTTGTCCAGGTTAGTGTGATGCCCCGATGAATCCCAGCATGATTTGGACAGTGAATAAAGAAGTATTTGCAAAGTCCCCTTGGGGAACTGGGGAGAAAGGAGAAAAAAATTCAACTTCCCCATTTGGAGGATTTTTGATATTCTTGCAAGCAGTGGGGACAACCAAATCAATAGGCTGAGCCCTCGATCTTGGGGTTCACCTCTGTGAAACTTATTCCTGCAAAGGATAGGCTAAGCCTGCTTATATTTAAAATATATTTTTTGCAAACCTTAACAAACAAACATACTAACATTCTATACATGGTGTACAATGAGTGGCTCACAATATCATCATATATTTGTGTATTCATCACCATGGTCATTTTTTTTTAACATTTACATCTCTCCAGAAAAGATATAAAAAAGAAAAAACTCATACGTACCATACCCCTTACTCCTCCCTCTCATTGACCATTATTAGTATTTCAATCTACTCGATTTATTTTAACCTTTGTTCCCTCTATCATTTATTTATTTTTTATCCATATTTCTTACTCATCTGTCCATATGTGAGGCAAGGTTTTCACAATCACACAGTCACATTGTGAAAGCTATATCCTTATACAATCATCTTCAAGAAACATGGCTACTGGAACACAGCTCTATAGTTTCAGGTACTTCCCTCTAGCCTCTCCATTACACCATAAACTAAAAAGGGATATCTATATAATGCATAAGAATAAGCTCGAGGATAACCTCTCGACTCTGTTTGAAATCTCTCAGCCTTTGAAACTTTATTTTGTTTCATTTCTCTCTTCCTCCTTTTGGTCGAGAAGGTTTTCTCAATCCCTTGATGCTGAGTCCCCCAGCTCAGCCTAGGATTTCTGTCCCACGTTGCCAGGAAGGTCCACACCCCTGGTAGTCATGTCCCACGTAGATAGGGGGAGGGTGGTGAGTTTGCTTGTTGTGTTGGCTGGAGAGAGAGGCCACATCTGAGCAAAAAAAGAGGTTCTCTGGGGGTGACTCTTAGGCCTAATTTTAAGTAGGCTTAGCCCCAAGATGGAGGGCTCAGCCTGTTGATTTGGTTGTCCCCACTGCTTGCGAGAATATCAGAAATTCTCTAAATGGGGAATTTAAATATTTTCCCCTTTCTCCCCATTCCCACAAGGGGACTTTGCAAATACTTCTTTAATCACTGTTCAGATCACTCTGGGACTTATAGGGGCATCATGCTAACCTGGACAAACCAACAAAATCTCATGCCGTATTCAAGATTCCATGTAATTATGGTATTCAATTAAACTGACCATACAAGTTAAGTTAGGACATGCACTAGTCAAAACATAAATTTAATCTCACACAGAAGTTGAAGTTTTAAAATATGGATGACCATCTATTTTCAACACCCTGCAATACTGACATTCCTTTGTTGATCCTCAGTAAGCCTGCTTATAATTATGCCTAAGAGTCACCCAAGATAACCCGTTTTGTTTCTCAAGTGTAGCCTCTCTCTCTCTAACCCAACTCGGCAGGTAAACCCACTACCCTCCATGCTACATGGGACATGACTCCCAGGGGTGTAAACCTCCTGGCAATGTGGGACAAAAATCCCAGGATAAGCCAGGACTTGGCATCACGGGATTGAGAAACTCTTCTTGACCAAAAGGGGGAAGAGAGAAATGAGACAAAATAAAGTGGCAATGGCTGAGAGATTTCAAACAGAGTTGAGAGGTTATCCTGGAGATTATTCTTATGCATTATATAGATATCCCTTTTTAGTTTATGGTATTTTGGAATGGCTGGAGGGAAGTACTTGAAACTGTAGAGTTGTGTTCCAGTAGCTTTGATTCTTGAAGATGATTGTATAAGGATATAGCTTTTACAACGTGGCTGTGTGATTGTGAAAACCTTGTGTCTGATGCTCCTTTTATCCAAGGTATGGACAGATGAGTAAAAAAAATGGATAAAAATAGATAAATAATAGGGAGGTTAAGGGGTAAAATAAATTGGGTAGATTGAAAATTCTAGTGGTCAATGAGAGGGAGTGGTAAGGAATATGAAATGTATGATTTTTTTCTTTTTTCTTTTAATTTCTTTTTCTGGAGTGATGCAAATGTTCTAAAAATGACCGTGGTGATGAAAACACAATTATGTTATGATATTGTGAGTCACTGATTGTACACCATGTATGGACTGTATGTGTGTGAAGATTCGTCAATAAAAATGCTTCAAAAAAAAGAAATGCAGGTTGGGGTGAACGATTTAGAAGTTTGATCCTTGTTCTTGTTGGCTTCTTGGGGGGGTGTCCTAGTTTGCTAGCTGCCGAATGCAACACACCAGAGACGGATTGGCTTTTAATAAAAGGGGATTTGTTTCGTGAGTTCTTCAGAGGAAAGGCAGCTAACTTTCGACTGAGGTTCTTTCTTACGTGGAAGGCACAAGATGGTCTCTGCTGGCCTTCTCTCCAGGCCTCTGGGTTCCAACAACTTTCCCCGGGGTGACTTCTTTCTGCATCTCCAAAGGCCTGGGCTGAGCTGTGAGTGCTGAGATGAGGTATGCTGAGCTGCTTGGGCTGTGTTACATTGGGCTCTCTCATTTAAGCACCAGACAATTAAGTCAAACATCATTCATTGCAGCAGGCACGCCTCCTAGCCGACTGCAGGTGTAATGAGCAACAGAGGAGGTTCACGTACCATTGGCTCATGTCCACAGCAACAGAACTACGTGCCTTCACCTGGCCAAGTTGACACCTGAACCTAACTACCACAGGTGGACAGCAAGCATCCTGATCCCCCAAATTAAAGGAGCTGAACTAGGCTGAACGAAGGCTCCATCTGCTTCATTCATTCATTCATCTGATGTTTATAGAGCTCCAACTGCACACCAGGTACTGTAAAGGGACTTGGAGATGTCACATGCTCCCCGGACGCCTGAGGCTTTCAGAGTGAGGTGTTGCCAAGTAAGACAAGATCCCTGCCCCACAGAAGCTTTGGGTCTGGTGGGAAGGCAGGGTGTTTATGCCCGCACAGCACACACAGACACAGACACAAGCCAAAACCCAGGCAGAAATGCACACCCACTCGCACAGCGGGAGGTATGCTCCAAAGGCAAAGGGTGGAGTGTGGCAGCCAAGCACATGGGGCATCTCGTGGGGTACGGCAGGATGAGAAGATTCCTCTCTTACCTGGCCATGACCTCCTCTAGGTCAGGTGAGTGTTCCACGGCAAAGGACCAGGGAAGGGGAAGGAGAGGGTCAGGACACCGGGAATCTAACCCCTGCACCCCACATGACTCTCTGGGTGCCCCTGAGCTTCTCTCTTCTGAAACTCATTGGGCCTTGTGTCCTCCTCTTCAAAAGGATGAAATTTGACCAGACGACATTCAAGACCTCCTTGAGCTAAAGGCTTCTAACCTTCTGATTCCAAGAAATATTCTGATAATATATGTGATAACAATAATTGCCACAGATTGCGTGTCTACACATTCTAACTGTGGTACATACATCTTATACAATCCTCACCTTAACCCAACGAGGCAGGTGTTACTTTCCCATTTTACAGACGAGGAAACTGAGGCTAAAGGTCACGAAGTGGCCTACCCAAGGTCACTCAGCTAATGAGTATCAGAGCTAGGATTCCAACCTGGGCAGTCTGACCCCAAAGTCTTTGCTTTTGACCACCAAGACGCTGTCCTCCTAACTTCCTGTAATCTTATAGTTCTGGAGCCGTCCCTCCCTCTGCTCCTAACTACTTAGGCCTCTTGGGGATGCCTTTGCTTAGGGTTTTTGCTAGCAACATCCCAGGGCTCAAGAGGGGGCCTGGGAGGGATAAGAAGGGACCCAGGGCCCACGATGACTTGGAACTCGGGACAGGCTGAGACACCGAGTTCCCCAGGCCCAACTCCCCGGCACAGTCATCTGGCGCTGGCAGACAGATGGGTATGCTGGCCAGTCCTGCCCCTGCCAGCTGGCCTGGAGCACCCGGTGGCTGGCACCTCGACCATTCGATGGGCTGCTGGCCCACCTCCCACAGGCCTGCAGCTGGCAGCGAGGGGCAGATGGGCCAGCCGGCCGGGCCGTTGGCTCTCCATTATGCTGCCAGCTGGCACTGCTGCGCCTGGTGCCTTGGCACCTCTGGGCTGGCATCGGTGGGCAGGAGGCTGGCATTGCTGGCTTCCTATGAATGGGTGGCTGGCACGGGCAACAGAGACGAGGGTTCCCCAGGCCCCTTCTGGCTGCCCTCTGCAAATGTCCAGGGGTTTTGGCCAATAAGAGCTGGAGCTAGGATGCACCCTACTGTCACCCTGAGAAGTTTGCCATGGGAGCCGGTTTCCTCTCCCATGCTTTCTAAGATTTGCTTCGGTTTTCACAAGGCCTGGCCTCCCCATGATGTGCCAGATTCCTGCCCCAAGACTCCCAAACCTCCAGCCTCCTTCACCTGCCAGAAGAGGGGCATCCCACGCAGACACTCCCAGCCCCCACCTACCCCTGCCCACCTCCCCCCAGGTCTGGCCGCCTGTCCTTTTTCAGTTTGGCTACTTGAGAGGCTCAGCAGCTTCTCTGGCTGCCAGGACCCGGCGAGGGCCGGGACCCCGCTGAGATGCCACATGAAAATCCAGGAGGTATGGGTTCTGGTGCCTTCCCCCGCGCTCTGTGAAGGGCCTTGGCTTTCCCGCTTCTGGACACCCTAGCTTGGTGTCCCCAGAGAAACCGTGTTCAGGATTCTGGGCATTTTGCACAATTCCGGGTGTTCACATACACATGCGCTTTTCAACGAGACAGTCTGTGCATTTCGCCAGGTTATCAGTGGGGCTCGCAACACGCCTCCCCCCGGTTGAGAACCATTCAAGTCCCCCCAATCATGACATTCTAGAAGTCCACACAATGACATTTAAGACCCGGAAAAGCATATGGTGGCGAGCTTTGGCTACCCAGAGGATGCCTTATTCAGGCAAACTGAATTCATTGCCCATGATTTCAGATTTACAGGGCCTCAATCAGGATCAAAGTCCAGTTCCCTTTTAATATCTTGGGTTGGATGTGATACCAGAAAATCTTGGGTCAAATTCCTGCCCCCCTACTTTCTGAGAGATTAAACCTGTAGCGCCTTCAACTGGAAGGCAATTAAACTATAAGTCAAGCAACTTTAAAAATTAATATCACTTTATCTGTAATTCTATTTCTGGGAACTTATCTGAGGATATGTGCCCAATCATAGAAATAGTTTTATTTTAAAAGGTGCTTATTGAAGCTTTTTGTTTATAACATTTTAAAAAAGGGCAATTGCTGCTCCTGAAGGGATTGGTTGGTTAGTATACTCTCAACTCCACATAACAGATGCCTCAATCCAGCTGCCTAAAGAATTCAGAATGGCTGGCAGTGCACAGGTGGTTCGGTGGTAGAATGCTTCCCTTCCATGTGGGAGACCCAGTTTTAATTTCCAGACCATGCACACCCTCCCCTCAAAAAATAAAAAGAAGAACTCAGGATGTCTGCTGTGTCACTTCATGGAAAGCCCAAAGAGAGGGTAGACTGATAAGATGCCTTTGAGTGTCTAGAGACACTCTTTGTCTCTTTTGTCCCTGTCCTTCCCTGCCTGCTGTCTTTGTCCCTGGGCTGACTCTCCACATGGCCACAAAATGGCTGCAGGAAGCGCCAGCATCACAGCATCATGTCCTTTCTACCCATAGCCCGAGAAAGGAGAGGAGGGAGCACTGCTTCATCAGCAGCTCTTTGTAAGAGCCAAACAATATTTTCCAGAGCCTTCCAACAAACTTTCCTTTATATCTCATTGCTTGTGATTGTGTTGTGTGCCCAGATCTCAATCAACACTGGAAAAAGAAATGAGATGGCTCTGTATGGGGTCAGCCAGTCAGGGTCCAGCCCCGAGGTAGGAGGTGGGGCTGGCTCCAGGCACAGGCAGGTGCACTTGGGTTTTATTAGAAAAGAAGAAGGTGGAAAGTAGACTGAGCATTGCGTGAGCTACTGATAGGGAAGGATTAAGCATACAACAGTGTCAGCATCCCTGGTAGGTAGATTAGCAGCAATTAAAATGGTAGCACTGGATTAAAATTAAGAGGCAAAATAATGAATAGGTCATAACGTTTGAAATGTACATGACAAGCGTTGATATCATCCATAAAGAATGAGTTCTTCAAGTTAGTAGATGATTGGTGAGTATGAATATGTAAATTAATATTCGTATTCACTAATCCAACGGAAAAAATAAAATTGAGATCACTAATAATCAGTGCACTGTGCCCAAAAACTTGGCTAAAATTTGCAAGAAAAATACCAGTGATACTGAATTTCGGAGGACGCGTGCGCTCGACCCCACTGCTGGTGGATGCATAAATTGGAACAGCAAGCTGAACTTGAAGGTGACCCATTGATTTCACTCCTGGAAATTTATCTCAAGAAAATTATCATGGAATTGTGCAAAGAACAGCTACCAGAAACTGTCCGGTGGCCGCAAAATGAGACCGGGGAAATGGTTGTGCATCTATACCACGGAATGCCGTGTAGGCATTGGCAAGTTATAGTATAGTAGGCTGTTTGATAATGTTAGAAAATACTTATGGCATCTTGATACTTTGCTAAAATGCAGATTATAAAGCCACGTGATCAATACGACCCTATCATTCATTTCATAATGGAGCCTTTGCTACTTACGGAGTTTACACTGCGTGCCAAGCACTGATCCAGGCACTGGATATAAAGCAGTGATTGAAATGGACACAAATAACTGCCCTCGGAGAGCTTGCATTCCTGCATGTGAATGTTGGAAGTGGAAGGGTGAATAGGAGACAGGGGTCCCACCAGGGAGGTTTGGAGCAAGTTACATGCATGTGGGCTGAGAGTCTGCATGTATAAACAGAAAAAAACCTGACTGGTAGATTACAAGTCATCTTTCATTCTCTCTTTCCCTGTAATTCCCACATTTTCTTCAACCAACATATATGCAACTTGATAAATGAAAGCTGACATCTAAGTGGTGGTCTTACGAATAGTAATTTAAATAAACACAGCAAAATTTAAGTTTTACAGACTCTACGCTTAAATCATATATGGTTTTTCTTAATTGAGTAGAAGCCCCAAATATAATTGTGTTTGTAGAGTGGCACATAGTAAGTGTTCAATAAATATCTATTGGATGAATGGATTATTTGTCCTTTTCCTTCTCTTTGATTTTAGTATTTTACAGATTCTCCTCTGCGGCCTGTCATTCCTTTCTGGAGCATGTGAAACAAAACATCATTCATGTTATTTTAAGGAAAAAAAAACAGTTTTAAGCGTATAATACATTTGCAAGGTAAATAAACTTTCCTGCAAGGAGCCGTATGAGATCAGTTTTGCATAGAGTGTTTTCTGCCTCATAGTAGGCGTTCTAAAAATGTTTGTTCTCTCCTTTCTCCCCGGGGTACTTTAAAAAGGATGCTATTTACAAGAGAAAATTGATTCCCAAACAACTGTTTCTCCAGCCCATCTGTGATATAAATCATATCCACAGGGCTTGCAAACTCCCAGCTTTGGAAGGTTCCTTGAAGGTCTCCCATCTTACACTTTCTCCCCCAAACTTCCAATTTCCAGATAAGGAAACTGAGGCCCAGAGAGGGGAAGGGATCTGCCTGACATGAACAGAAAGCCAGCGACAGAACAGCGGTAGGCGCCCACTCTCATTTCTCACAATTGAGTTCTTTCCGCCAAACCCATCTGCCCTTGCCACTTTCAGCATGAAGGATATTCATAATAAAATGAAACTTTATGCTCCTTGGGATGAGTGCTTGGGCCTTTCTGGAGCTCCTAGCACATCCTACCCTATAACCCACACATACACTAGAGGTTGCCCTCAAACCTCTCAAACAGATGATGTCTGGCTTCCAGAGGAAAAGCCCTAGAAGGTTCCCTGTTCCGTTTTTGCAGCTTCTGCGACACTCGTGAGTTGGAGTTTCCCACTAGGACGATGTCTGCTAACGCACTGCACATTTCCAGGGGGTGTCAGGCCCCAGGCAGAGACAAAAGCCCAACCCCTCCCTGGGGAACACGGACACTAGTGGAGGGAAAAGACACGTGAACAGGTGAGCCTGGCATGATGTCGTCACAAAGCCCCACGTCTTGGGGACAGAAACTGATGCTGTTATAGGGTGAACCTGAAGAGAAGACTCTGTGAAGACTTTTTGAAGCAGGAACTCCTAAAGCTGGATCTCGGGTTGGAGCTCACGGAAGGAGATCCCCTGGAATTATACGTAAAATAGTGGGAATGTATAATTTTTCCTTGGGAGAGAGGGTGTGATTTTTTCATCTGATTGTCCAAAGGGGTTTTAGCAGGCTCTCACCCTCTCAAAGCGTTTGAGAAGTCCGGTCTTAATGGACTAGAAGGCATCTTCTAGCTGCGGAAAAGAGAGAAAGGCATTGCAATGAAATAAGTAGCGTGTGCTGACGCAAGGAGGTGGAAACATGATGGCATGACAGGAAAGTAGAACGTTCTCAAGGGAGGGAAATTGGGGTGGAGGGTAAAGAGGAGGCAGGCGGGACCCATATCATGAACACTCAGCTCTCTCAGGAACGTGTGTTTCATCAGGAAGAATTACCCATGCCCAAGTTTGTACTTCTCTTGAGTCTTTGGTTGACTCCAGAGAAGTCCCTTTGTTTTCAAAGCTTTGCTTTAAACCACGGATTGCCCAAACTTCCTCAGAGCCTTGTGGTCTTCAAACGAGTTGCCAAGGGAAGCTGATTGAAAATGCAGATTCTCAGGCCCCCCACCCCCAGGCCTGTGGAGTCTGCATCAGCTTGTCAGTAAGGTCCCCGTGTGCATGGGTCAAGCCTGACCAGGGCTGCCCGAGAGAGTGTTCACTCGGAAAGTTTGTGCCACCGGCTTCTCTTGGCTCCAGGTCAAATCAGCACCCCCACCTGCCGCCCCAGCCCGGTTCTGCTTTAGCATCCCCTGCACCCCAAGTTGCAGAGTAGGAAACTGAAGCTCGGGGCATGGAAGGGGGAGACGTGCATTGCCCAAAGTCACAGGGCTGGAGGGGGCACTGCGAGCAAATCCTGGCCACACCAGCTCTTCTGCCACCCTGGGGTGCTTTCATCTACTCTTGAGAAAAGCACCATCTGCTCTGAGCAGCTGCCCACTGCCCCCGCCGGAACACTGCCCGGGAGCACCAAGGAGCGAGTGGTCCAGGCCTCACTGCCCCCACACCCACCCCGCTCTGAATCCTCTCAGCTCCCTGTTCATGTATAAAACATTCCCAGAAAACACTTATTCCTCATGCATTTTCCATGAGACTAGGTCCAAGTTAAAACACAGAAACATAAAAATATCAAGAACCACTTTTTAAAAAAGGGACGTGTTTCATCAAATACCAAGAGACCCATTTTCACACTTACCTTCCCAGGGCCAGGCCTCGGGTCTCCGCCCTCCCTTCCCCTCTCACCTGCCCTTCTCTCCTCTTAGCACCTCCCCTCTGCCTTCTCAACTTCTTCTTCTCTTGTTTCCACTTTCTCTCTCTCTCTTTCTCTCTCTCTCTCTCTCTCCCACTTCTCTCATTTCTTTCCTCCTCTCTTTTTCCTTGACCCTTTTCCCCATCCGTTCCTCTCTCTCTCAGACTTTTCCATGCTTGGGTTTACACTTGTATTTTTTCTGGTTCTTACTGATTCTATTTTCCTTTTCTGTCTCTCTCTCAGATTCTCTTTCTCTGTGTCTCTTTGAGTTGGCATCCCTAATTTCCTCCTGGCTGGTCCCTGTCAGCCCCTCTTCTTGCCTTTTCCACACTCATCAGAATGGCTACAATTAAAAGGAAAGACAACGAGAGCAAGAGTCAGTGAGAATATGGAGACACCGGAACTGCATACGCTGCTGCTGGGAATGTAAATTGGAACTACCACTTTGAAGATGATTTGGCGCTTGCTGCTACAGCTAAACCTACATTTACACTGTGATCAGGTACTCCATTCCTGGCTATATTCCAAGGAGAAGTGAGGGTTTATGTCCCCCCATGGGCAGGTAGGAGAATCCCACGGCAGCCCTGTTCCTGATTGCCAAAACTGGGAGCAGCCCAAATGAACAGCAGGAGCAGAATGGATCATGGAATTCTGGTATATTTATACATGGCAAGAAAAGGAAAAGGAAGAAATCCTGCTACAGGTACCAATATGCACCAATCGCCAAAACTTTATATTTTGTGGAAAAAAAAAACACGTAGACACAAAAGAGTGCTAGCTGTATGGTTCCACTTATATGAAAAACAAGCAAAGTAATCTATGGTGATAGATGTCAGGAGAGCAGTTATCTTTGGGTGGAGGGGAGAGGCTCCAGAGACCCCTCTGGAAGGGGTGGGGTGGAAATATTCCATATCTTGATCTGGGTAGAGTTTGCACAAGGACAAATATTCACATAGCTGTAGGCTTAAGAATGTGTGCAATTTATTGCATGTGGGTTTCACCTCCATTAAAAAAACAAAGAAATGATAATAACGCAGGGTATGGCTTATTATAAACCATTATAATACTCCAACTGGCAAATGGTTTGGAGGCAGGCTCCACCAACTCATACACGTTTTCCATTCTATCGGTTGAGATGGTTTAGGCATCTATGTCTGGTGATGTTTCCATGGCAGGGAGACCACCTTCCACTAATCTGAGTAGGGTGCTGGGACTCCACAAACCTCACGGGAGGAAAGCCCGGCACCCCTGAGGCTGTTTGGAAATAACTCCCCAATCCACCAACTCTCAGCCTCTTTCCCGTGCCTGGTCTTTTTCTTCTGGCTTCGTCTCATAGCTATGATGGCCACAGTTTAGCTCAGCACTTACTCTGATAACCAAGTAATTAACAGTGCAGAACTGGAGCCCAGGGTAATGGGGGTAGAGGGTGGCCTGGCCAGGAACCTGGGGACAATCCTCCTGCCCCACAAAGCTACCAGTAGATGCAATAACAACCAAGAGGGAAGGCTGGAAGGAAACCTAAACTCCAGCCTGGGGACTCCAAAAAGGCCTTTATTTACATTTTCCTTCTTTATTCGCACGTTCCCAGGGGGAGAGAAAACCACAGAACCCAGTTTTCCTGCTTCAACAGCGTGGGTGTGCGCCCAACACACACACACACACACTCAAAGGCAAACCAAAACTCACTTATTTCCATCGAAGCGCTGGAGACAGGGCCAGAGGGACTCGAGCGCTATTAGTTAAATAATGGTGCTTAAAAATGCATTAAATTTAGCTGCCTCCCCCCCTAAAAAAATATCTGGAATTTTCCTATTGAGTATACTTTTTCCCCCTTGTCCATGAATATTAATGCTCCTCTCAAAGATATCTACTTGAAAAAAAACAAGAATAAATTAAATACCTACAGATTTTTCTAATTCCTCTTTTTGGTGACATGCCATCATTACATCAAATTACTGAGATGGGCCTGCTCCCTTTTTTTTTTCTTTTTGGGTAAAAATTATGGAATATAAAGTATATGTAAATGGAGCAAAGGAGGGGGAAAAAAAAAACCGGTGAAGGAAGAATAGGGGAAGGAGAGGCATTAGGTATTCCGCCAGCGTAGTAGTCAGCCAATTAATCAAGCAGTGGCGAGAAAAAGATGCAGAAGGGATGGGTTTGCCCTTCATGTTGATGGGGCCGGCACAGGGCAAACGCGACGGCACCTGAGCTCACGGTTAGGCATGCAGAAAGGGATCATGGGAATATCTCCCCGTCTTTGTCTTTCTCGTGAAGGATGGAAAATGTCAAGCTGTTGTTTGGCTGGCTTGGGGGTGGGGGTGGGGGCTGGGGGAGAGTGGAGGAGGATTCGCAGTCTGGCGGGGCTAGCTGTTAACTGTTTGAGGACATCCCTACTTCCCCATGCCGCCTCCCCCCCCAGCTCCACCTTGTTCTCCTTCCTCCAGCCCCAGAGCACATCTGCAGGGAACTCTGCCTGTAAACAGCAAGTGGAAAGGAGCTGATTGATGGTGGCACGCTGGCTGGGGCAGTTGATGTGTGTGTGCATGTGCATGTGTGCACGCGGGCGTGAGTGTGTGTGTGTGTATGCATGCATATGTGGCGGGGGGGGCAGCGAGAGGCATTTTTTCTCCACCTCATAAGTGTTCTTTGTTCACTCTGGGAATGAGTGTGCATGACCCCTTCCCGCTCTCTACAGCCTTGGAAGTCAGTGGTGCCTCCACCTTAGAGAGGGACCGTGATACCACCAGGATAACAGCAGTTAATGAGGCTTTAAGCTAAAGCCGGGGCTCCCTCTGCATACCCATCCGCATGCCGACCCCCCCCCCCCCCAGGAGGGAGGCCTGACAAGTGTCCTCAGAGCAGAAAGAATTCCAGCGTAACACTCTGGTAGAGCCCACCACCCCTGGGGCTGAGGCTAGAGGGAGAACCGTAGCACAGAGTTCCTCACCCACACTAATAATCAGGATAATCCTATAATAATAATCTGCCCACTTCTGTCAGCAACACCTTGTCCCGACTCCTTTAAATTCCCATATCATTCCACCCATTTCAAACTCTGGCAGATCCATGATTCCAAGGAAGGGTGTGTCACTCATTCATTCATTGAGAAAATGAGTGTTTGATTCTCCGCAACTGCCCTGGGTAAGGGCCTGGTGAGCACTGAATGGTCTACTTGGCCAGTGTAGACACTGGGAGTGGAGACAGACAGGGACTTGAGGAAAGTGGGTAAGTGGACCCCGCAGGAGCTCAAACCCAGGTCTCTGGTTCCCACACTGAGGCTCCCTGTTGTTCAGCCAGAGATGGATGTGCAAAATGCCCTGCACCCCTGCTCCGCCCACCCCAGCCCATCACATGAGCCCAATGTGAGCCCCAGATCCAGGATGTGGTCAGTTCTAAACCTTCCCTATGTAAAGTGTGGTCCACGGGTCAACAACATGCTCCTCCCACCTGAGAACTTGCTGGAAAGGCAGAATGTCCAGCCCTACCCTTCCTGACTTAGAATCTATGTTTCAACAATATCCTAGGCGATTTGTGTCCACACTGAAGTTTGAAAAGTGCTGTTTTAAGTCAACCTTTTACCATCTGAAATCTGGGTGAATCTGACAAGAAACATTCACTCCTATTCCATGAAATATGGTAACGGGTAGCATTTACTTGGGCAACCTACCTGCCAGGCACTGTTCCAAGGCTCTGCCCACATTAACTCATCGCACCCTGGCAGCAACCCTAGGAGAGGGGTCCTATTGATATCCCCATTTGCAGATGACAACACAGAGGCACAGAGAGGTAAAGGGACTTACTCAAGGACACACAGCCAGTAAGTGGCAGAACCAGGATTTGAACGGAAGCTCCAAGAGTCCACGGGCTTCAACTCTGTGTTGGTGGTTCTCAAACTTAAGTGTGCATCTGAGTCACGTGGAGGGCCAGTTGAAGTATGGACCTCTGAATCCTGCCCCACAGTTTCTGACTCTGAGGTGTGTGCTGGTGCCTGAGAATTTGCATTTCTGACCAGTTCCCTGGCAATGCTGGATGTTGGCATTGCAGAGGCAGGGACCACACTCCGAGAACCTTTGTTCACTGCAGTGTCCACACTGCTTTTAAGAAACCAACTGGTTTAACGATCAGCTTCAACCAAATAGGACTGAAACATGAATCAGTGTCCGTGTCCTCAAAAAACAAAAGCCAAATAAAATAATCATAGTAAAAATGTGAAAGGTGCTCCAGAGAAGGGACAATTGCTTTTTGATGGTCCTTTACTTGGTGGCATTAGCTGTCCCAGTGCTCCCTGTCGCCATGGCTAATTGAGGGTAAACTGCAGCACCATTGCTATAATAATCATTTCCGTGATTTAACCTGGACGCTACATGGTGTTGTAATAAGTTTCCTTCCTCCGTTCATTAAACAGACATTTACAAGGCCCAGCCTGTCCTAGACCAGGCTCAGTGCAGGACACCAGAGACCAAGGCAAATGAGACACTGGCCTTGTCCTCACATAACTCCCCGGCGGCCACCACCCACCTCTATCTGGGGTGAAAGTGCAAATAATTCCAAAGAAAGGGGTCTCCAAAAGGCAACTGGTGGTGGTTGAATCATATAATTTCTTATAATTTCTTATAATTATATGATTTGGGGGGAAATTATATTTGTTTATAGACTAAAATAATCCATTTTTTAAATTCAAAGTTGAAAGTAAAGTCACCAAAGTTCCTCTTCCCAGGAAAAAGCATTTAAAATATTTTTTGGTGACGATCATTTCAGACCCCTCACTTCCTTCCTCCCTCCCTCCCTCTCTCTCTCTCCTCCCTCTTTCCCCTCCTTCCTCTTTCTGCCTCCCTCCCCTTCATTATATAAGTAGACCCAGCCCTCTGCATTGGAAAGCAGTGTTGGGAAAAGGATAGAACTCGATCAGGTCGTCAACGGCCCAAAAGAGCATCAGGGGAAGGAAAATCTATTCTAAGACCCAGAGCTGCAAACAGCCTGTGAAGCAAAAGAGCTGAAAAGGAACTCTCAGGGGTCAGGGTGGACAGGGGTTAACCCAGGTGAGGCTGGATCATCCCTGGATCTCAGAGAGCTCACCAAGCCTGCGATGGAGTTTGAACTTTATCCTAAAGGGAAATGGGGAGTCATAGAGTGTTCTAGGCAGGGAAAAGGCAGGATCTGCCTTACTTTCTAAGGAGAGCACTGTGGCAGCTGGTGTTGAAGGATGGACTGGAAAGAGACGGGAGGGGCGGATATATGTATGTATAAATACTATACATTTATAGTATTTTAAATGTATAATGATAAGGTGCCAGTGTGGTGGGGGGGTATGATTGGATGCCAGGTATTTCCAGATCAAGGGAGAAAGGAATCCTGGCTTCTGTTGAGCACTTTCTGCAAACTCCAAGGAGATACTGCAAAAATTATACCCCCGCTATTCCCCGCATAAGGCTCTTCACCTATAGAAGCCTCGGTTTCCTCATCTATAAACTAAGATTCAAATTTCCATTTGCCAGAATATCCAATGAATTAAATGGGTGCAGCTGGGCTTTGCAAACTGTAAAGTTCTTTACCAACCAGTCACTGTTCGCTGCTGTTGTCCATGTGATTATTTGTGTTTGTAGATCTTTACTTCTCTCCTAGAACTTTTTGCAGCTCACCTTATGGCCCAATTGTCTTGTCCCTTTCTGTTTCTGCTTCTAGAGCAGCACTGTCCAAAAGAACTTTTGTGATAATGGAAATATTTTAGATCTGTGATGTCCAACACAGTACCACTAGCTACATGGGGCCATCAGGTACTGGAAATGTGACTGGTGCAACGGGGATGCTGAATTTTTAATTTTATTTAATTCTAAGTAAATTATATTTAGAATTAAATAGGCACATGTCTACCAGATTGAGTAGTGCAGCCCTCGAGTGTAAAATCCTGAAAAACAGACTATGTCTTATTGACCTTGAAATGTCCCCTTTAAAATACATGGATGAATGGGTGGATGAGTGGATGGATGGATGGAAGGATGGATGGATGGATGGATGGATGGACGGATGGACGGACGGACAGACGAACGGACAGATGGATGGATGGATGGTTGGATAGATGGATGGATGGATGGATGGTTGGATGGATAGATGAATGGGTGGTTGGAGGGATAGAAATAGCAGGTGCTTAGGCTAGTATAGTTGAAAGAAACTTCATTCCATCACTTACAAGTTGAATGACCCAAGGCAAGTCATTTCACCTCTCAGAGCCTCAGTTTTTTCATCTGCAAAATGGGTATAATAATAAACCCAACCTCAGATGACTGTCATGAGGGACAAATGAGGTAAGAGATATCATGACTTACTGCAGCTTATAAAGGATGCACAAAGTTGAGGCACCACTGCTATGTTTCATCCCCATTGAACAAATGGAGCAGTGGCTTCTTATGCATGGTAGGTCCTCAACAAGATAACTGTAGATAAAAATTTATCAACGTTATCTACAGTATGAGGCAGAGGCCAGAGAGATAGACCATAGTTTCTGGAAACAACTTGAGGAATGGATATTTAGGGAAATGTATGATGGGAAAGGAATAGAAATAGATGTGTGTGAACCTGATGTAGAGGGAAGAGTCAAGATTTTGAAATCACAGATGTGGCTTCTCTCTCTAAGCCAACTTGGCAGGTAAACTCACTGTTTCTCCCCCTACGTGGGACATGACTCCCAGGGGGTGTAAATCTCCTTGGCAACATGGGACAGAACTCCTGGGATGAGCTGGGACTCAGTATCATGGAATTGAGAAAGCCTTCTTGACCAAAAGGGGGAAAAGAGGAAGGAAACACAATAAATTTCAGTGGTTGAGAGATTTCAAACAAAGTCGAGAGGTTATCCTGGAGGTTATTCTTATATATTGTATAGATATCCCTTTCTAGTTTATGGTGTATTGGAGTGGCTGGAAGGAAGTTCCTGAAACTGTTGAGGTGTGTTCCAGTAGCCTTGATTCTTGAAGACAATTGTGTAACTATACAGCTTTTACAACGTGATTGTGTGATTGTGAAAACTTCGCGTCTGATGCCCCTTTTATCCAGGGTATGGACTGATGAGTAAAAAACATGGATAAAAATAGATAAATAACAGGGGGATAAAGGGTAAAATAAGTTGAGTAGAAATTGAGTGATTGAAATACTAGTGGTCAATGAGAGGGAGGGGTAAGGGGTATGGCATGTATGAGTTTTTTCTTTTTCTTTTTTATTTCTTTTTCTGGACTGATACAAATGTTCTAAAAATTATCATGGTGATGAAAATACAACTAAGTGATAGGAAAATATATATTTTGGAGTCAGACAGACCTGAGTTCAAATCCCAGCTTGGCTACTTTCTACCTTCCATGTTTCCAAAGGTAGCAGTAGTTAAAACAACCACATCGAGAATAAAAACATCTAGCCTTAATTGAGCACTACATATGTGCCCAGAACTTGGCTAAATTCTTTACATATGGTAATTATCTTAATCACCCCATATGGCAATCCTGCGAGATAGGTTCTATTACTATTCCCATTTCAAAGATAAGAAAGCAAAAGCCCAGAGAGGTTAAGTAACTTGCTCAGGGCACACCTAGGAGCTGAAATTAGAACTTGGGTCACCTGACTCCTCACGTTGTGCTCTTATAAAGCTTAAAAACAAGATGTGCAGACTCTTGACAGCTAGCCACACCATATAGAATTTAACTGAGTGCCTCTTACGTAGAAAAGCATTTAATATATTTTATCTGCGAGCCCCACAATACCCTGTGGGGAAAGCATTGCCAGCTCTATTGTACAGATGGTGTAACTAAGGCTCAGAAAGGAAAAACCACTTCCCTAAGGCCACACAGCCAGGAAGCAGCAGATCCCTGGTTTGCACCCAGGTTGCTGATTCCAGAGCTGGTGGCTGGCTTTGGCTTTACAGAACCATCTCCTAATGGAAGGCAGAGAAAGGAGGGCAGTCGCAGGCTTCCTTTCTCCTATAAAGCCTTCCAAACTGGTTGACAGCGGCCCCTGAGCCAAAGGGCTTTGTATGGACACACCTATTATTCCTTTTATTTCTTCTCTTATGCTCCCTCAACTCACACCATTCAGCGATTTACTCTTCCTGCAATGTACCTGGCTTGGGCTTCTGTGTATGCTGCGGGTATCTAAAATACTGGTGTAAAGAGGCCGTGTTCTTACCTTTGAAAGAGAAGTGCCTGCACTCTAATGGACCTGAGAAAGGCTGCTGAGGTGGGGGCTGGAGACCTGGATCTGGTCTTGATTCAAACACTGCGTCAGCTCCTTTTGGGTCTCAGTGGCCCCATGTGTAAAAGAGACCGGTTGGTCCAGAAGACACTCGTTGAGCTTTGACTCTCACTGGCAATGTTTCCCAGATGTCTGGCTTGAGTGCTGGGCTCTGGAGGGCCCCAGGTGCTACCTTAGGCAGCTGCTTCCTTGGGATGTTTTTATCTACCCCAGGATATTCATGTATTAAGGGCGCCCCATTAATACAGAAATCCCTCCAGGAGAGGATAACAGCTCCAGACATTTTCAGCCCCCACCTGGAAGGAGTGGGCCCCGCCTCTGCTGAGTGTGGAAGGGAACTGATCCAAAATAAGAGGGGGTGCATGGTGGGGTCAGCCAACACCCAAGCAGAGCTCTCACCCCCTCTGTTCCCACCCCCATCCGTGCCCATCCTCATTATTCTTGTCAAAAACAGAAATAACTGGCCCTGAATGGCTGAACCCTGGGGTACCTTCTCCCACTTCTTGGTATTTTATGAGTGATATTGTAGAATATGTATTGATATGACATTATGCTCACAATCCATTTAGGAAAAAAACTATTAAGTGAAAGAAGCATGTTACAGGGTAATACGGATAGTAGGATGCTAAAATGATGCTCTATTTTCAAGATATATACGATTTAAATGTGTACGGGTATGGATAAGTACAGATTTCATGGGAAAACTATCCTGAAGACACATACAGCAAAATGCTAATGGCCACTTTCTCCAGGAGGCAGAAATCAGAGATTTTTTTAAAAAAAATTTTCTTCCCCAAATTCCACAACATCATAAGTCACCGAAGCAGGGATGATGTGACGTCTCGCCCACCTTTCTATGTTCAGCACCTGAAATAGCACTGATACATAATAGGTGCCCAATAAATATTTGCTGAATTGGTGGAGAAGAATTTTTTTCTGTACCTTATAGAGTTTTCTGTAATGGACATACTTTATTCATGCAAAGAGGAAAAAGTTAATTGTCAAGTGGAACCTTTTTAAATGGGCCGGCAACACGTCTAAATAAAGTGTTATAATCAGGGGCCTGGGGAGGAGGAGGGCAAGTGCTGCTCGGAGCAAGGAGTCGGAGGCAGGGGGAATGGGGGGCACCAAGCAGGGTGGCCGCAGAGCCTGGAGCATGGTCTGGGCCTGCTGGGGCTTTGCAGGGGCACCCTGGGCTCTGCCACGGATGGAAAGGCAGCTGCAGATAGCAACATCCTTGGTGGCTTCATTCTCTTTAGAGTGGTGCCTCCCTATCTTCCCTGGGACGCCCCCAGGAATCAGCAAGGCGTGAAAGCGGATTATGCATCTGACTTGCAATACCAAGCTGAGGAAGCCCCTGAGAGCAGAGCCAGCTTCTCACAGAAGTCCGTGCCTGATGCCACATCCTGACCCCCCTGCCTAGCTCATGCCAGACCCTCAGGCTAATGGTGGGTCTGTATTGAGGTCTGAGACAGCCAGGACTAGGTTTGTATTGGGGGTATCACTCTATCACTCTGAGCCTCAGTTTTCTCACCTGTAAAATGGGGATAATAATGGCACCGTCCTCATGTGATTTGGGGGGTGACTACAGAAATCCCGTATGGATTGCACCAACCTTGAGCACAGGATCCAAGTTTGCACCAGTTGGCCAATAATTAGAAGCTGCCGCCATCGTGAAGGTTCTACTTCTTCCTTGGGACACACTGGGTTGACCTGCCTGTGCTCTGAAGCCCGGCAATCCTAGGGGGCTGAGATCTTTCTGCTCCCCACTTCCTCTGCACTCTCCCTTGCCCAGGGTCCACCCACCTCTACAGGTTAGCATCACCGCCCACTCTGGAGAAGTCACACTGTGAGATGAAGGAAGCTGGAACATGGGCCCCATGGCTGGAGTTCTCTTTCCAGAAAAGAGAAGACAGTGGGAAGTCTTAATCCTTTATCAGTTATCTATTGCTGCATAACAAATCACCCCAAAACTTAGTGGCATAAAATGACAAACCTACAACAATGCCATTCTGCCCAAAAGGGGGAAAAAGGTATTAAAATAAGGTATTAAAATAAGGTATCAGTGGCTGCATTAAATAAGGTATCAGTGGCTGAGAGATTTCAAATAGAGCCAAGAGGCTACTCTGAAGGTCACTCTTATGCAAGCTTCAGTTAGACATTGCTACCTGTCATAACCTGCCAAACCCCAACCAAACCATTCCTGCTAATCCTAAAGAACACCTAGGGCATTATATAAGATTCTACAGAGGTTCCATGCACTACAGTAACTTTCCAGAAACCTACAACCTCCAGATGGGTCCCTGGACTAGAGAACCCAGCCTCTCCAGAACATCGGATAGTTCCATCCCCCTACCTCATATTATTGACAGCCCCTTCCAACATGAAAAAGTTAGAATGGCCATAGCCCAAATACCCCTAAAGAGTTAGAGAAAGATCAAAGGTGATAGTGGAGTTATACAGTGAAGATAGGATTTAACAAACGAGCATGATTGCTGAATCATTATAATGATATCTCTTAGTCTCCAGTATCTTAGAGCAACTAGAAGTAAAAACCTCAAATTGTGGACTTGTAACCCATGCTAACCTCTGAAATCTGTTCTACAACTAACTGTTGTGCTGCGCCTTGAAATTTATTGCTTTTTTGTATACATGTTACTTTTCACGAAAAAAAAGTCGATTGTGATGATAAAAACATATTTATGCCTTCTAGCCTCCTATATACTGGAGCAGCTAGAAGGCGTTGAAGTGTGCTTTGAAAACTATTGCTTTTTTCTTTCTTTGCTTTGTATATACGTTATATCATACAATAAAAAGGTTTTTAAAATGACATGCCTAGTCCTTATTTCTCATGGCTTCTATAGATCAGGAATTTGAGAAGGGCTTAGCTGGTTTTGGATCTCTGCTGAACCTGCAGTCAGATGGTTGCTGGAATTGGGGACATTTCAAAGATGTCTTCACCCCCATGTCTGGCTAGGGGCCAGAACAGAGGTATTCCACCAGCGTCTCTGGCTCTCTGTTTTCTCGCCAGCACTGTGGTTTCAGAGCAATTGGAGGTGTTCATCACATGAACCGGAGATGTTCATGACAGCTTCTGCTCAGCTCTCTCTAGGCATGTCCCTAGAGAGAGCTGAGCAGAAGCTGTAGCACGTTTTCTAATCTAGTCCTAGACACTGCCCATCATCAGTGCTACTATTATATTTGTTAGAAATAAATCACTAAGGCCAACCCTTATTCCAGCAGAGGAGAACGAGGTGCCACCTTCATGAGAGAGTGTCAGAGAACCCTTGGACATGTTTTAAAGCCATCTCACACCTTCTCTTGAACAGTTGTGGCAAAGAAGGGAGCAGCTCAGGTTCCGTAGCTCACCAATCCACAATGTAGGCTCCACAAACTTAGAAAGAAGATTATTCTGACCATCTGAACTCCCTTTCAACATCAAGGGAGGCTGCTTGGAGGGGCTGTGAGTTCCCTGTCAGGCGTGTGAGGTCGCAAAATCTGGGTGGCCCTCCTGCATTGGAGGGGGCCTGAGCTGAATGGAAACTTGGGCTTCAGAATCAGGCAGGCCCACATTTGAACCCAGGTCCACCTCCTATTTGCTGTGTGATTTTAGGACAGTGGCCTCACTTCTCTGAGCTTCAGTGCTGTCATCTGTAAGATGGGAACTTCTCGTGAGGATTAAAAGGCTGGGCATATGTAAGGTGCCTGGCACCATGTCTGGCCCAGAGTAGGCACTGAAGATGCCAAGTCCCTTCCAGAATGCCATCTACAAAGTAACAGGTAGATGTTTAAGAGAAGTATGAATATTAGGAACAGGTGTTCATCTGCTCTAAATTTAGAGGCTTAAACAACACAAATACATTATCTCACAACGTCTGTAGATCAGAAGTAGGACATGGGTTTTTCCAGGAGAATACCCAGGTACTGACAGGGCTACATTCCTTACTGGGAGCTCTGGGGAAGAACCCGCTCCCAGTCTCACACAGGCAGTTGACCAAATCCAGTTCCAAGGGGTCGTAGGACCTCAGTGCAATGTCAGTTAGGGCAGACACCACACGTGAAGGGGACTGTCCCCACAGGACACAGTTGCAAGCTCAGGGGTGCCCAGGCCACCCGCACTCCCAACCTACTGGCTACAAATTTGGGGGGTTGATGATTTGCTAAAATGCCTCTCAGAACCCCTGAAAACTCTGCACTTAACAATTACAGTTTTGTTATGGCAGAAGGGCTACAAACACAAAGCAGCCAAAACAAGAGATGCATGGGGCAAGGACATGTCACCCTGCTGGCACACGGCCAACCAGGGCACTCACCCGAGCTCTGGTGTCCAGAGATTTTTACTGGGGTTCCATGACTTAGGTACAATTGGTGGGATGTTCACATGGTTGAACTCAACCTCCAGCTGCCCCCGCTTTGGAGGTCTGGGTGACTGATGTGGCCCAAAGCCTCAATTCTCTACTCACGTGGGTGGTCTTCCTGAGTGGCCAGCCCCTATCCTGAGTCATCTCATTAACATGCCATCAGGTATGCTTAGCGTTTGTCCCTCAGGAACCAGGACAGAGGCCAGACTTCTCTTTAGAAGCCAAATCTTCTCCTGTACAAGGACTGGGGCTCCCTTCCAGCTCCTCTTGGCTTATCCAGTTCCCACCCATCCTTTTGCAATTGCAATTCCAGCTCTTCCAGAAAAACCTTTCCATTCTGGCCTATCCTGAGCCCACTTTCCTTGTCCCAAACTCACACAGCACACACATTCTCTGCATTGGGGGGTTCTTTTTTGGTGGCTATAAGGAATGATTGTCGATGGACTATTCATTGTACCACAAGACTGGGTAAAGACAGAGGCTGTGGGAGCACCCAGGAGTTGCGGAAGCCCAACGGGGGCCAGGGTGTGATCAGGGAAGGCTTCCCAGAGGAAGTGATCTCCAAGCTGAGAGCTGACTGGTCAGCAAGAGGTAGTCAGGGAAAGACTTGGAGAGAGTTTTCTGCACAAGGAGCAGGGTTGTACCCTGGCCTTGAGGCAGGAGGGGCCATAAAACATTTAGAAATTGATCGTGTATTGAATATAGCCCTTCAATTGCCCCACAGGGAGACATTTGACAAGGTCTGGAGATCTTCTGGGTTGTCACAACTGGGAGAAGATGGGGGCATGCTCCTGGCATCTAGTGGGCAGAGACAGAGGATGCTGCCCAACAGGCAACAATGCACAGGAGGGGCCCCACCACAAAGAATTGCTCCAACATCAGTAGCACAGAGGTCCAGAACCACTGCTACTCCAACAGCACCGCCTGCCAACTTGTCAGAAATGCCAGTTTCCTGGTCCCATCCCAGACCTGCGGGATCAGAATCCAGCAGTCCAAGTCACATCAAGCCCTCTGGGGGATTCTGAGGCCCACTCAAGTGGGAGAACCCCTGGTATGGCCATGGCAGAGGTTCTCAGCCCCGGCTGCTCATGGAATCACATGGGAGCTTTCACAACCCATGGTATTAAACCCCTATCCACAGAGACTCTGAATGAATTTGTCTAAGAGCCCAGGCATGGGCATTTCTTTGAAAGTCCTCAGTTGCTTCTAATAGGCAGGTAAGGGTGAGAACCACTGAGATTAAACATAAGGAGGAAAGAGGGGAGTGGTCTCCAAAGACTAGCCCAGCAGGGCCTTAAATTATAAGCTAAGGTACTTGGACTTTGCTGGGAGGGCACTTGGGAGCCATGGAAGGCTTTGAAGCAGAGAAGAGGCATGTCATTAGTTTAGAAAGATCTCTAACTGCAAGGTGGAATTTGCTACAGAGAGGTGGAGACTGGAGGCAGGGATGCCAGTGGGAGGCTGAGAGATGATGATGGCTGAGCACAGCCCTGCATGGTTTGGAAGGAGTTTAAGCCCAGACTATCTACCTGAGGGCACTGGACCCTGGACACACCCTCCTCTGGCCAGCCACTGGCCCCTGAGGGCAGTTGTGGGCCAGGAGGCTGGTGCGAGGCAGCACAGGTACACACAATCTGCAGAGCTGCAACCAGGACAGCCAAGGTGACGTGGGCATGGCTGGGGCCTCAGCAGGAGAAATGATCTGTGCCCTGCAGGTCTGAGGAACTGGAGGGAGAAGATGGCATTCAGATGTAATGGCCATCCTCAAACTAGGCATGGCTCCCCGCAGCCAAACTGCAGCCCAGGGAGTACCATGGCCGTGGAAAGCCTCCCTCTTGTTTCTCTACCCTAACACAACTGGGGCAGCCCCCTGGGGCTGTCATCCAGTCTGCCTCGATGGTCCCTCGCCAGGCTCATTGCAGCAGCCTCCCAAATAATATCCCTTCCCTGCTAGCTATGGTGCATTCCCACACACAGCCAGACCAATCCTTTCCAAATGTAAGTCAAATATCACTCCTCTACTCCAGTGCCTCCCACCCCTCTCAGTGTTAATGTCAACGTCCTGACGACATCCCACAAGGCCCTGCATTATCCGCATGCATGTTAACTTGCTGGCCTCTTTTCCCGCTACACTCCCCTCCCACTCACTCTGCCCTAGACACACTAACTTCCTTGTTGATTCTTGAACAACCACATGTCTGCCTCAGGGCCTTCGCATCTGATGTTCCCTCTGCCTGAATGCTGTTCCTGCAGACAATGGAACATATTGCACACTCGCTTTCCCCAAGCCTTTGCTCAAATGAGTGCTTACTTGAGCACTGTTTCAGTTTGCTAAAGCAATCAGAATGCAGTATATCAGAAATGGGTTGGCTTTTACAATGGAGATTTTTAGTTTACAGATTCACAGTTCTAAGGCCATGAAGATGTCTCCATGAAGGCATCAAAGAGGAAGATACCTTCTCTGAAGAGAGGCTGCTGACATCTGGAGTTCCTGTCACGTGGGAAAGCACATGGCTGGCATCTGCTGGTCCTTCACCCCTGGAATTCATTGCTTTCAGCTCCGGGTTTTAGTGGCCTTCTCTCTGAGCATCTGTGGGTCCCCTGTTAACATTCTGGGGCATCTCTCTCTCTTAGCTCTCTTGGCTTTTCTGTCTTTTATTCTCTCATAAAGGACTCCAGTAAAGGACTAAGATCTACCCTGAATGGGCTAGGTCCCATTTCAGTTGAAACAAACTGACTAAAGGTCCCACCCATATTAGGTCTATGCCCAAAAGAATGGATTAAAAGAACACAGCCTTTTTTAGGGTGCATAACAGCTCCCAAATACCATGAGCCACCCACCGAAAAGTTCAATCCTCAGCCCCATTATCTCCCATCTCCTCACTTTGTTTTTTTATGTGACTTTTACCTTTGATCTATTATATTAGTTATTTTTCATGTTTCTCTCCCTCCACTACAATAAGAGCTCCCAGGTGCAGGATTTGGGACAATTTTACCCACCAATGTGTCCCCAGGACCTAGTGCGGTACCTGGCATGGCAGCGCCTAATAAAACTGGCCAATCAAATTAATAATAAGCAACCCACCATTATCAAATGTTTACTCCATTCCAAGCCCTAAGCTAAGCACACATCCATCATCTCATTTTACCCTCCAGACTCCAGGAGGACAGTGAGGGCAGCCACCATCCCCTTTATTTGATAGAGATGAGGAAGCTGAGGCTCAGAGAGGGAAAGTGACTTGCCTAAGGTCACTCAGCTTGAGTCCATTGAGATTGCCATCTGCACCTAAAGGAATCTGAGGATAAGAACAGGAGAGTCTGGCCCCATCCACAGACGTGGCTAAGTTCAGTAGCTGATTCTGAACCTAACCTCTCTCAGTTCATTTCATTCAGCATCTACCATGTAACAGAACATGTGCTAGGGATGCAATAATGAATGAAAGACGCAGTTCCTTCTCTATGGACTTATGAAGCATGACGATGTTCCACAGCGCCCTCTGTGGAACGGTGATGACAATGACAGCAGAGACAACAGCTAACTTGTGTCAAACACCTGCTGTGTGTCACACCCAGTGTCTTCTCTGCACCCACACACTCAGTGCCCTCAGCCCCCTTTGAAGTAGGACTATTATCCCTACTGAACAGAAGAGGAAATCAAGGCACAGAGAGATACAGTATCTTACCCAAGGCCACACAGCTTGCAAGTGGAAGTGGGGGGGCATTCTCAGCTCTGGCCTTTGCCTGATCAGTGGCCATGGGCAAATGACTTTCTCTCTCTAAGGTTCAGTGTCATCATCTGTAGAATGGGGAGATTTCCTCCCATTGTGCATGACAGCAAGAAGAAACTGCAAGATACTCATGATAAGAAAAGGAAATCAGGAGAAGCTGCACTGACCTCAGTTCACCTCTGCACCTTTTCCTCTAACTCTCTACCCTCTTATTTAATGTTGGGATAAGAAAAAGCCCCTCTTTTTTTTTCTTTTAATTTGTAAGGACTCTGCAGGAAGTAGCATCTTTTCAGCAGAAGATTCGGCGTTGGTAGACCTGGCCTTTGGAAGATGAGGTATTCTTGAAGGGCCATCCAAGCTCTGAGGTTGGACCACTCCTTAGCCTGGCATTCAGCGCTTTCCACAAGCCAGCCCTGCTCCAGACCTCTGGCCCCTGTGAGCAAGGCCAAGTGCGGGGAGGCCCCAGGGCAGGTTATAGGGCCTTGCAGACCATGGCAGGAAATTTGTTTTTCCCCAGGTACAAAGGGAAGTCAGTGCAGGACATCAAGTTAGAGTGACAGAGTCAAATTTCTGAATTTCTAATTTAAAATGATGACTCTAGCTATAGGGGGAGAATAGATCGGAGAGAGGCAAGACTTGGAAACAGATGGACATAGAGAGAAATGGATAACTCCAAAACGAAATCTGTGGTTAGAATGAATGGCATCAGGGATGAGCTGGGAAGCCTTGGGTGGGGGCACAAGTCACAGAGAGGAGCCTGGAGTGCTTCTAGGTTGGGGTTGAGCCATTTGAGTGCCTTGGATGAAAGAACTGTCACATTTGTGGCTGTCACCCTAACACCTGGCGCACAGTAGGTGCTCAATGTTTGCTCTTGAAATGAAATGGCCCGGTGAAATCCAGGGCTTCCAGAACAAGTGTTTCTGGATGGAAATATACCACCTCCTAAGGAGAATTTAGGGACTGCAGGGTGGTAGTGGTGGAGGCGGGTACTTTGTATTATCCCAGTCCAGTGGTTCTCAACAGAGTGACTGTGACCTCGAAGGAATTCTATGGCAATGTTTCGACACTGTGCTGTTAGGGTCTACTGGGTAGAAGACAGGGATGCTGCTAAAACTTTCTGCAGTGCACAGGACAGTACCTGCCCCAAAGACTCATCTGGCTCAGAACGGCAATTGTGCCAAAGTTGAGAAGCCCTGTTCTGGTTGATGGGGGAGACACCCCTAGATTTTGAAGCACGGATGTCAGTCACGTTGGACATGCGTGGCTCGGGACAGTTCCACAGAAGACAGAACAGCCCCGAGTCCCTCAGGAATTTTGGATGCTCTTCTGCACATCCAGATAAGTAAAACTCTTGCTTAATAGTTCCCTGAGCCAAGAATTTGAGTCCATTTCATCTGCAACAAAAGACTTTTTTGCACAGATTTATTTGACATGGGATTTTTCCTGGAATGCAGCTGCCGTGTAAATTGGAGGAAGATAGAACTTTGTTTTATCCAAAACTCGATGAAGAGCTGTTTTGCATTTTGGAAAATCAAGACATTGGCCTCAAAGCCACTTTCAGGATGTGAGTCGCCCAAACAGCACACCTGTGCAGGTAGGAATTTCACAGTGACGTCTCCCATACATGTGAAGATGCTAATTTAGCTCTTATTTCAAAATGTCAGTGATTAAGAAAAATGTCGACAATATTCAGCCGAATATTTGTCTGAAATCTAAACTTATTCATTATAAGTAGGTACAAGCCTCAGACTGCTTCATTATGTCTCCTGGCACATAGTGCTTTTCAGAGAATTTACATATTGAAATAGACAGTATTTTATTATAAATTGCATTCATTTTATTCCTCCTTTATATTCAGTTATATTGATTTTTTTTAAATTACGTGTGTATATGGATGAAATGCACGAGTTTCATTTCAGATTAGTAAAGTGGCCATCATAAAATACATCCAATGAGAAGGAAGACCAGGGTCTGATAGGGCAGATGCCTAGCCTCATCCCTAAAATCCTAGAGTCATTCCCAAACATTGGCATTTCCTGTATAGAAGCCAGAGACTCCAGATATCCTGCAATTCACAGGACAGTCCCGCTCAGTGAAGAATTTCCCAGGGTCCCACACAAATTTCAAATGTTCTGCTGAGTATTCAGGAAACCAAACCCCCCTTTAAGCCATCTGAGTCTAGCGACTGTATCAGTCAGCTGTTGCCACGTAATGAACAATCCCAATAATGTCAGTGACTAACAGCAACGAATATTTAGCTCCCTTCCAGGCCTATGGACATGACTCTAGACTCTTCCATCTGTCCCTCTTCCTCCACAAACCAGCATCTCCCCAGGGCATGCCCCTCCCAATGTGGTTAGTAGGAGGGCCAAAGAGCAAGCCACACCACACGAGCATGTTCAAAGTCTCTGCCTGATACCATGTCTTCTCACGGACTATTGGCCAAAGCAAGTCACAAAGCCAAGTTCAACAATAACAGGATGGAAAAGAAGCCCCACTCCTAATAGGACAGACTGCAAAGTCACATAGCAAAGGGCACTGGTACCTGGAAGGGTGAAATATCAGAAGTAATAATCAATACTCCAACTTAACTCCATTTTGCATCTAAACACAAATTGCATTCACAGTTTTCTTTCCCAGGCTTGATAAAACTTTGTTGGATAAATGCTTTCATTGCAAAGTATTTAAAAAGTCTCAAACAGTTTGAAGGGGAAACAAATGGGCAAGTAATCCACTTTTCCCAGCCCTCAAAATTTATATACTGAAAACCTACTCCATGTCAGCCTCTATGGCTTAGATGTTTTCAACCTCGCAACAATCTCATAGAGCTGCTACGACTGTCATCATTTTCCAGATGATAAAACAGAGGCTCAGAGAGGTTAAGAAACTCACCCGAGGTCACACAGCTTGCCATATTGGAGCCAGCATTGAAAGTTCCACTCACGTGACTCCAAAGGCCACATGTTTTCCATTTCATCACCACGCTGCTCTGTGGGTGAGAAGAGTGAAGCTTGACCCCGGACCTCCCCCCTGAACCCCTAGATACTGGCCTGGGTTCCAACATGGACTTTAGTCATTTCTAGCTGTGGAAGGCAAGTTGGGTAACTGGGACATGTGACATTTATTTAGTTACATATCTCCGGTAGGAGGTTTCGAGGGCCATTAATGTAGTGTGTCTGCATGGCTAGTTTACATGCTACTTCTTGTTATTGCTGTCTCTATCCCATGCCCCTCACACTCAATTTCAATTCAAAGTTTGGCAGTCAAGGTGTCAGGGCTAAAAAATGGAATGGCCTCCCTCCGAAATGAAATAATTTTGTTGTTCAGTTCCGAGCGATTTTGTAATTTCATGCTTGTGTATGATAATTTTATGCTGTCCTGCCTCACGTAACTCAGCTCTGGCAGATCCTGACAGGTGATAAATACAATCTTTTCCGCCCCGCATGCAACCGGCCAGTGCGAGGGGAGGAGGGAGGAAAAAAAAAACTGTCAATTTCACATCTGAGGCCAGTGCACCACTGGAGGCAGCCGCAGCCCCATTCTTTCATAATTTCACGCCTGGATTCCAGCCGGCGCCACCTCTGTTGTGGCTGAAGGACCCGCAGGTCAAGGGAGCCTTCCTGAAAATAGAATGGTGCTGGGCAGGGGCCAGGGAACTGGCAGGCGGGGAGGGGAGGAGGGGAAAGTTATGACTCCGGGCCCCCCTGGGTTGGCGCGCTGTGGGCTGGCAAGGTTGGATTTATGGAGCTGTTCCCCACTTCTGCTCTCTTCTCCGCACACGTCTGTAGCATGGCAGCCTTTTGGAGCAATGATTTTTACAAATCCATTAAACATTTGAAAGATAGAGAGAGGAAGGAAGAAGAAAGGAGGGGGGAGAGGGGGAAAGATGGAGAAAGAGAGAGAGAGAGCTAGAGGAAGAGAGAAAGGAAGAGAAAAGGAGAGAGAATAGAGAGAATTTCAGTCCTTAACATTTGTCACCAAGCACTGGGTGTTTGTCACTGCTCCCTGGTATTGTTCCAGAAAGAAAATGCTTCTCCTCCAGAGAATGCATGAGTCAGAAGAATCTAGAGGAAATGCCTCACCAGAGGGAGGTGAAAATGGTGGCTGATGAAATGAAAGTGGAGGCAGAAGCTTTGTGAACCCAAAGAGAGAGCTGATGGCCCTTTACTGGAACAGCTGACTTAAAGGAAGGGGCCTGAGTCACTCCCCCACTCCCTCCCCTCTACAAGGAAGCTGCCTACTTGCCTTCTCCCTCTTGTCACCACCTTCTCCTTTCTTCTAAGGAGCTCATCGTTGGACGTAGGACTCACCCTGAGCTAGGAGCATCTCGTCTTGAGACCCTGACCTCAACTGCATCTGCGAAGACCCTGTTTCCAAATAAGGTCACACTCTGATGTTCCAGGGGGACATACCTTTGGGGGACACTACTCAACCCTCTCCAGTTGCACAGCTCCAGAGTGGCAGGGCTGGCATGTTTAACCACTGGGTCCAAAGGTCCTCTCATTGTACAGGGCATGTCAATGGCTCCACGGCTCGGCAAGGACAGCTCAGACAAGGGAAAGGTTAAAAGGGATACAGCTGACTCCAGAATTCCTCATCTACGTTGAGATGGCACACAGCATTTTATTCCTTGGTACTATCTGGAGTTCCTTAAAATCAATGTTTTAGGATGATTCCCAAGCACCTGAGAATCCAACGAGGTCCCTAAAGCTGTACAGATACAAGGACCAGATCCACTGAATAAATCCTGGGTCATCTTGAGGATAAACCCAAGGACGTGGATGTAGATGTGTATGGAGAATATTCCACGGCCCCTCATGGAGATCCATCGGTTCATCCTCCCACCAGCCCTGATTGGTAGATGCTGTGACTCCCCACTTAGCTCACATGAAATCCGACGCCTTGTGACATGGTAAGAAAGCAGAAAATAAATTTGAACCAGGTCTGCTAACTCCAAAGGCCAGACTGTTTTCTCCCCTCATCAGACTGAAATCACTTTCTTGAAATCAGAGCTGCTCAGGCAAATACAGGTCACAGGGTCTCGATTCCCAGGGTCTCTATCCTCAGGGTCCCTATCCTCAGGGTCTCTATTCCCAGGGTCTCTATCCTCAGGGTCCCTATCCTCAGGGTCTCTATTCCCAGGGTCCCTATCCTCAGGGTCTCTATTCCCAGGGTCTCTATCCTCAGGGTCTTTATTCCCAGGGTCTCTATCCTCAGGGTCTCTATTCCCAGGGTCCCTATCCTCAGGGTCTCTATTCCCAGGGTCTCTATCCTCAGGGTCTCTATCCTCAGGGTCTCTATTCCCAGGGTCTCTATCCTCAGGGTCTCTATTCCCAGGGTCTCTATTCCCAGGGTCTCTATTCCCAGGGTCTCTATTCTCAGGGTCTCTATTCCCAGGGTCTCTATTCCCAGGGTCTCTATTCCCAGGGTTTCTATCCTCAGGGTCTCTATTCCCAGGGTCTCTATCCTCAGGGTCTCTATCCTCAGGGTCTCTATCCTCAGGGTCTTTATTCCCAGGGTCTCTATTCTCAGGGTCTCTATTCCCAGGGTCTCTATTCCCAGGGTCTCTATTCCCAGGGTCTCTATTCCCAGGGTCTCTATCCTCAGGGTCTCTATTCCCAGGGTCTCTATCCTCAGGGTTTCTATCCTCAGGGTCTCTATTCCCAGGGTCTCTATCCTCAGGGTCTCTATCCTCAGGGTCTCTATCCTCAGGGTCTTTATTCCCAGGGTCTCTATCCTCAGGGTCTCTATCCTCAGGGTCTCTATCCTCAGGGTCTCTATCCTCAGGGTCTCTATTCCCAGGGTCTCTATCCCCAGGGTCTCTATTCCCAGGGTCTCTATCCTCAGGGTTTCTACCCTCAGGGTCTCTATTCCCAGGGTCTCTATTCCCAGGGTCTCTATTCCCAGGGTCTCTATCCTCAGGGTCTCTATCCTCAGGGTCTCTATTCCCGCAGACTATCTCTCTACCTGGGGCATACACTCATTCCAGGCACTACTCAAGCCTCTGAAAACATCCACATTGGGAAGCCATCTGAGCCCTCGGGACATTACCCCCTTCAAAATGATGCAAAGGATGATGGCATCACTGTCTCTGGGCTGCAGGTGAAAGTGTGCAAGCTGGAGTCGGGGAGAAAGCAGTGGGCAGAACTGAAGTGGTCCCTGCTTGTGTTGGAAAGAGCATGGTCTGTCCAATATAATGAAAGAAAGCCCTGGGGCAGGGGCACAGCAAGGAGAAGGGAAGCAAATGATGCCAGAAGATCAGCAATGGGCAGATGTGGCCTTCCCGGCGGGCGGCAGGGGTTGGGACTCCATCCATGGGAAGCCATTGGGCATTTTCAGCAGAGAAGATAGAATTCAACCTAGATTTCACAAATGAGTGTTCCATTGTGCTGGTGGAGGATGGACTGGAGGGGGCCAGGGTGGAAAATGTGGGGAGACCAGGTTGGAAAGTCTTGCTACCTTCAAGAAGTGAGATGCTGGGTCTTACAACCATGGTGGTGCTAAGGGCAGCAAGAAGTAATCAGATTCCAGAGTTAGAGTGGAGGTGCCCGAAGACAGAACTGGCAGGGTCTTTTGATGGATTCATTGGATGCTTGAGGGTGAAGGAGAGAGTCCAGATAAAGCCCTCTTCTCTATACTGCTGAGTTTCCTAGAAAACTGAATTATTTTTCCAGGTATAGGAGTTGCCTTAAGAATCCTGCTATTGTCTAAAATGGGATTTTTAAGACGCACAGCCCAGGGGCTGCAAAATGTCTCAGCTCCAGTTTGCTGTGTGGACACTGAACGCAGGGCAGAGAAGGTCTCCTCTTTAAAACACCAGCTTGGGGTGGCTTTTGGGAAACTCTTGGAAATGTATTTTTAGATGCCTGGGCACAGTGCCTATGAACATGCTTTGTTCTCTCTTTGGGGACAGTTGCAAATAAATCACTCTCAGTTAGCCCTCTTTGGGAAAATCAGCCTCTGCAGAATTAAAAGACTTCCACAGGAAGTCCCTTCCCTTACCTCTATTTTGTGATCAGAAGTGGGCTTACCCTCCACCAGGGCTCTGGACATTAATAGACGAAGTGTCTCTTCCTCCAAGAAGTCTTCCTGAAACTTCCAGATTGAGTCAAAATCCCTCTGCTGGGATTTCTTTGCTCACCATACAGCTCCTCCAAGCTGACGCCACATTTCTACTAACTTGATCATTGTCTGGCACCCCAGGACGCCATAAGCTCCATGAAGCCAGACCACAGTAATCTTCGTTCAGCCTATATCCTCGTTTATTCATTAGTACAGGATTTGTGTATTGAGCATCTACTATGTACCAGGCACTTTTCTGAGATGGAAGATGCAATGGTTCCAGAACAAAGTTCCTACCCTTGTGGAACTAGCATGTGGGAGACAGACAATGAACGGAATACGCAGTGTAGATTAGGTTGTGATAAACGCCATGGAGAAAATAAAGCAGGACTCAAATAAATCATTATTTCCACATAAGTGATCACAATCATTTATTTACTCATTCAATGACCCTACTGGTCTTTGAGCTCCTGGAAGATAAGGGTTAGGTCTGGCTTCTCCCTTGCTTCTACCCTGGTATGTAACATCGTGCCTGTTGTAATGGTACATAGTCAGTAAATGTTTAATGACTGAATGAACAAATGAATAAATTGATGAATCAATGAAATGAATGAATCAATGAAAATATGTATGTGTGGGTGGACGGACAGATGGGATAGCCAAAAGCATGAATGAATGGATGGGTGGATGAATGGATGGTGTGAATCATCATTATTCATCATCACTGAATAATGATCCTCTAAAAATGTCCATGTCCTACACCTCAAAACCTGTGAATATCACTGTATCTGGCAAAAGGGACTTTGTGGATACGATGAAGTAAGGACCTTGAGATGGGAAGTTCATCCTGGACTACCTGGGCGAATAGGACAGTGAGATCCTGATGCAAATACAACACTCCTTAAAAAGGATGCAGGGGGAGCCAGTCAGAGGAGAACATAGTGTGATGACAGAAGCAGAGATTGGAGCGATGTACTCTGAAGATGAAGGAAGCAGTCATAGCCGAGGAATACATGCAGCCACCATGAGCTAAAAAGGGCCAGGAAACAGATTCTTCCTCCCCTCAAAGCCTCCAGAAGGAAACTGATTTTGGACTCTTGACCTCCAAAATTGTAAGGAAGTAAATTTGCATTGCTTCAAACCACTAAATTTGTGGTACTCAGTTACAGTAGCAACAGGAAATGAATACGGATGGATGGATGGATGTTTGGATGGTTGGATGGTTGGACAGATGGATGGATGGATGGATGGATGGATGGATGGATGGATGGATGGATGGATGGATGGATGTTTGGATGGTTGGATGGTTGGACGGATGGATGGATGGTTGGTTGGATGGATGGATGGATGGTTGGTTGGATGGATGGATGGATGGACTGGTGTTTTGATGGATGGATAAAGTGGAGAGTAGGAATGTAGACTTGACCCTGGGCTTTCAGAATTCTTGAAACATGGAAGTCAGCATTGACTCACCAATAAATAAAATGTGAATTACGCCTGCAAGAGAGGAACCAAACAAGGGGGCTCTGGGCCGACACATGAAACACGATGAAAAGACTTTACATGAGGTCACGGATGGTGGCGTCACAGGAGTTGAAGTGCAGCAGTGTATTCTCACAGTCTGAAGGTCTATATCTCAGAGATAATTATTGTTATAATTAATGCCATCCTCAGTGCATCCTTTTTCCTTCTAACATCAACCTGAGCTGCATGGGGTCATAAAAAGAGGCCAACCTCTCTATGCTTAGTTTCCTTATGGTCAAACTAGAGAAACCAACCTCAACCTAACAGAGTGATTAAACATGATACAACATGTCAAGTGTGCTTATCCCAGTACTGGGCACATAAGTGCTTAGTTAACCTTGGTTATTCTGCCACATCACAGTTTCATTAGCCTACCCTTCTCCCCATTGTTATCATAGGGGCCACCTTCATTTTATCCTCTATTTTAAGTGACATAGAAGTGTTTGTGGTTAATACTTGGCATATACCCATGATTAACTTAGATGCAGAGAAACCCTCCAGGGGACTCACAGCAACTCTGCAAGCTAAGTTGCCACCATCCCTGTTACATGGCTGGGGATTTGGGGCTTCCAGAGAAATCAAGTAGTGAACCCCACTCAGTTCACAGAGCTCAGAAATGGTAAGGCTGGGATTTGAACCTCCAGAGTCAGCGCTCTCACTATTGGACTACATTTCTTCCCTGGAATTCACTGACTCAGGCATTAAGAGCTAAACAGAAATCTCAGACTCAGGGTGCAGAGTTGGGGTTGTCTAACAGGGAATGGGTGGAGGTGAGCTAGCAGGCAGCATGGGTTTCAATATGATTGCCTCAAACCCCTCCACCTGCCAATCTGGTAATAAACCCACGCCCCCAGCTAAGTGCCAGAAGTAAATTCACACCTGCTGGGCCGTAAAGTGGGGACACTGCCAGCTTCCAGATCCCTGCTGCCCCCATGAGTGGATTCTCAGAGCTGCTCTGAAATTTCAGCTCTATGAATTTATTGCACATGTCAGTTTAGCTCTGCCCCGACAAAGTGTTCCAGCAGAGGGCCAATTCCAGGCTTGCTTTTGCCTGCCCACTTTGGAGCTGCTCCCTGTCTCCCCACAACCTGCAGGACAGAGGAGATTGTGAACCTCATGACACAGTCTTCAGAAGCTTTGTGACAACCCAGGAAAACCCACTTCTAGAAGGGCTTCTAATCCCAACTCTGCACCTTGTTTGCTGTGTGACTTTAGAAAAATGACTTAACCTCTCTGGGCACCCTCTTCCTGATCATCAAAATCAAAAGAAATACCTCTAACATTCCCACTGGCTTTATACTGATTCCTTAAAATGCCCTGGTCAGGCAGGCAATGGTGGCTCAGTGGCAGAATTCTTGCCTGCCATGCCGGAGTCCTGGGTTTGATTCCCGGACGCTGCCCATGCCAAAAAAAAAGAAAGAAAGCCCTGATTTCCTGAGCATCCTTATGACACTTATCACCAAATTCAGCCAGATTTTCCAAAATCAAGACTCCCTTCACCACCACCGAGGGTCACATTTCCCACTGTACACATCTGAAAATTAGCTTCATCACCTCTGGCTTTCATCGCTCCATGAGTAACCACAAATCACCATCGGCCTGGGTTGCATATTTTTTACACATCGCCCTTTTAATGTCTCACAGAAAATATAAATAAAGCGTACATAACCATTAGAACCCTCCGAATCCTGAAAAGTACATAAGAATTTATTTGTCTCTATGCAGATCATACATATTGTATTAAAACCGCATAAAGGGGTTTAATAAAATGGCAAAAAGAGAAGGAGAGCGGCTTCTCGGGCGGCGGGGAGAGGTGGAAGTGATCTTTCTTTGATGCCTGCTAAATGTTCCAGCAGATGAACCCTATATTCTACTAGGAAATGAGTTTGCCACCGGCCTATTGGGCCTGCCCTAAGAGGTTGGTCTCTCACGGCCATCTCTCTTCTGCACTCAGCAATACATTACACCGCCTCGATTTTTCATTCCTTGCTGCCCGAAATGCAAATTTCTTCTCTGTTGTTTATATTAGGTTTTCAAATATATGGAAATCTGGAGATCTGGAGGGAAATGCCAGGGCCACGGAGGCACTCAATCTGTCTTTTTTGCTCTGACTGACTTCTTTCCATCAGGACGCGTGCTGGAAGCTGAGCGTGGGGTACGGTGCACCAGGACGGAAAAGTGGCCCCCTGGGGGGGGAGGTAAAGGGCGGTAGGGAGAAAAGAGGCCCCCAATGCAAAAAGATGCCACCCTTTGGCCATCGAGGACTGGAGTGTCTCCTCTGGAATTGCCTCTGCTGAATGCCCACCCCGGACCACCAATCCTTCAGACACTGTTGGCAGAGGAGAGGCCCCCGTCCCTGCCTGGATGGAGATGGCAGGGGAAAATGCCTGCATCGTCCAACAAGCATATTCTGAGCACCCACTGGGTGCCAAGGACAGTGACATGCACCAGCTATGGTATAAAGGGACATAGCAACTCATCTCATTGTTTCCTCTCCCTACGGGGTAAGTTGACCACTTCCATTCGGCAAACGAGGAACAGTGAGTTTCAGAGGTTTCCTGTAATACACCCCGTCATATACATGCACAAGGGAGGGGAGAGGCTAAGTAAGTGCTGATGTTCCGCATAGTTCTCCTCCAGGGCTCAGGAAACTGTTCCTATAAAGGGCCAGGTAGTAAATACTTTAGATCTTGCAGGCCATATGGTCTCTATGGAAATTACTCAATTCTCATTGTAGTGTGAAAGCAGCCACAGCCAGGGTGTGAACAACTGGGCATGACTGTGTTCCCGTAAAGCTTTATTTATAAAAGCAGGCCATGGCCCGTGGGCTGTATTTTGCTGATGCAAGGGAAATTACTGTCTTGTGGTCATTCAACAAGATGGCCTTACAGACGCCCATTATATCTTGTCTTCCAGGCTCCAACAGTGCCAGCATCCCAGGAAATCCCACCATCATCATCATGACATGTATAATCGGGTCTCATCCCCATGGCAACCCAGTGAGGCATTTCAGAAGGAAGGAACCAAAGGCCCAGAGAGCGACTTGCTCACGCTGAAGGTCAGACACCGAGCCTGTGGCAGAGCCAGGTTTCAAACCTGCACCCAGACTGCAGAATCCATGCTCTCTCTACTCAGCTCCAGGCCTTTGCCTGGTCTGGGTCAAGGTACCTGCAATCAGAGGCTGTCCTTGGGAGGAACTAGGGCTTCTCTGGGGTCGGAGGCTGTGCCGAGGGGGCTGAAGGGGCCTCAGGTGTGACCCTGTGTGGGCAGAGCAAGAATGTACCCTCTATCCCCAACTCTTCTCACCACAACCTCCCGGCTAGCATCTCAGACACCAGTTCTGAAATACCCCGAAATCATCCAGCCGAGATCCCAGCTCTGGGAGGCTGGTTTCTCTCTCTCTCTGAAACATTAACAGACTCACCCATCGATGGAACTTGTGCATTTGGCCACCCTTAGATAATGGGTTCACCAATCCTCCACCGAGAAAACTTTTACTGAGCACCCACTGGGTGCCAGGCCCTTCACGGACTCACCCAGCAAGAACTAATCAGCACCTACTATGTGCCAGGCCCAGTGCTGGACACCATGGGTGCAGAGCTGAGAGCAGGGTCCCCAGGTCCTTACCCGCTCTGAGCTTGCAGGTCCCGCTGCATTAGTTAGGATGACGCAAGCTGCTATAACAGATAATCCCCTACAGTCTCAGCAGCTTCACCGGTAGGACTTCAGCTCTCGCGCACTGGACTGCAGGGGGTCCAGAGGAGGGACCATGGCTGGGGATGCATTGGGCTAAGGGAGGCTCGGCCATCTCCAACAAGCACCGGCAAAGTCACACTGGAGATCAGCAGGTGAGGGGACAGAGGGCTGCCGTTACTCGGGTGGGTTTTTATGAACCAAGCCCATCCCCCTTGCTCTCATCCCACCGGACGGAACCCAGCCCCATGACCCCACCCTGCAGCAGGCAAGGCTGGGAACGTGGCCCAGCTGTGTGCGCAGAAGGACCAGAGAATGGGTTGGCTGAACAAGAGACTAGTATTTGCCTTATCCACGGTACTAGGCATCGAGAGGGGGCACGGGTGGTTCAGTGGTAGAAAGCTCACCTTCCAGGCCAGAGACCCAGGTTCGATTCCCAGACCAGGCACCCCCCTCCCCCCATCGCCAAAAAAATAATAAAATAAAAATAAGAGTCATAGTACTTAGTATCAAAGAGTGATAAAGATGGACAAGAAGTGACCCCCAGCCCTCAAAGATTCCCAGATCCTAGGTGGGGGGGCCCAACTAGGGGAGCGAGGCTGGAGGGATTGCAGCCCTGAAGCCCGCTGGATAAAATGCACAAAGCAGAGCCACCTGCTGGCCGAAGGCCGCTCGGAGTCGCCCAGATGTCCCAACCCAGGCAGGCCCCCCGCCGCCCCCAGTCCCAGGCAAAATGATGAGTGGTGGAGTAAATGAGTCGCCTGCACTAAGGGTCACCCATGGGCTGGGACCTGGACTCACAAATCCACTTCAAATCCTCCCATCGGCCCCACGGGGATGAATGGTTTCTCCCGTCCCTTCCCCAAGGAAACTGATGCCACTTGCCCAGTCACACAGTGAGGACGTCAGGGGTTAGCCTGGCAGGGGGGGTGCTGGCCCTCCAAACCCTCCACTTCCTCCTGGACTCCACGTCACCCTGAAAAGAGATCGATGCACCCAAGGTTAGCTTGCAGGCCAGCGTCTGACGTGCCCCCCCCCTCAACTTGTTCAGAAGTTGTGGGGTGAGAGGGCAGGGAACAGCCGGAGAACGCTGGCTTAGAGGCTCAGCGCTGGCACTGCCCACCTCTGGGCCCTCTTCTAACAACTTCTGCTCTCCAGGCAGCAGGCAGAGTGGCCATCGAATAGGAGCATGCTTCCTTCTCTAGATATTGGACTTGAAAATGCTCTGTAAACCCCAAAGTGTTGTTCTCTGCAGCGATGTCACTGTCTGTGCACGGACAGCTGTGGGGAGCTGTGGGGGGCTGAAGGTCTCCCCCCTTCCCGCCTTGGGGTGTGTGCTGTCTTTCTCGGAGCCGGGAAAGGGCCTCCAGCTCTCCTCTCTGCACCCAGACGCTGCTCAGCACAGTAATGGGGCCACCGAAGGGCCCGAGGCCTTCCCGTCTCCTGGAGCTGGAAGTTACAGCCGCTTCTCTCCTAGATAGAGCCCTCTGCCACTTGGGAGAGAAATGACCTGAGGGGGCTGCATCTTTGGGAGATAAGCTACCAGAGAGGGGAGCAGACGAGGGGACTCCAGGCTGTGGCTAAGAAAGGAAGAATACCGAGCTCCTACCCACCCCCTACCATAATCTCAGACCCCAGGTAAAATTGCACCCCTCGTGTCCCACCCCTTGCTCAGTCTCCCTGCAGCCCTGTCCTAGAGCTCCTACACACACCCCAAAACATCACAGGGGTAAAAAGAGGGGAGCTGGGAAGGACTGCACCAGTCTACGCCCCACTCCCTGCCCCCCCCGCCCTTCCACATCATAGGAGACTCCCTGCCCAGACTGCTTTCGTCCAAAGTGCCCCACGGTTCTTTCATTTATTCATTCATTCAATATCCCCGAACATGCATCCAATTCAGGCACTGGGGGACAGCAGGACTTACAGGCATTCTGAGGCTCTTCGTGGGGTGCTCAGCCAGAACCTGGTGTGTGCTGAGCCCTCAACACCCCCTGCAGGCTCCCCCAAGGGAAATCTCATGCAGAATTCCCGGAGCCATCCATCCCCCTTCTGAGGTCAGAGCCGGGCTGCAGACATACTCTCCTCCCGGCCTTCCACCTGGATTCTCTGGACAGAGGCTCCAGCCCGAGGTGGAGGTTCTGATCCCCAGATGGGTCTATCCATCATCAGCCACGGTCAAGGCTCAGGTGCCTCCTTTCATTTGTCAATTATGCATGGCCCCTGGGCCAGCCCCACAAAGTGGGCTCCGCTTGACTCCTATTAATTAAATATCACAGACTCCAAGGAAGGAGCCTTGGCAGATGGCCTCTCTGGGGTAGTTTGTATGTGGTTTTGACACAGGACGCAGATTAGGGCATCAAATGGCACAAGGTATAATCTTAAACTTGTCTTGAGAAAGAGGGTAGGGAGGGCTTCCAGGAGGAAGTGGGGTCTGAGCTGTGCTCCGGAGAGTGAGTGGGACTCTGCCAGGGTCAGAGTAGAGAGGAAATACAGGCAGAAGGAAAGCCTTTGAACATTCAAAGGGATGCAGTACAGAGAAGTCAACCCATTTCCGGGGCATGGCTGCAGGGGGCTGAGCAAAAGGTGGGGCACCAGGGGTGCAATTTGACCTGGGGTCTGGGATTATGGTTCATTTTTCCTCCTTTCTCTGCAACAAGCATGCATTTACTTACTCAGGAGGAAAAGGGTTTAACTGAGGTTAAAACAAAAAGACTGAAGCTTCCTGAGAAGACATAGACAATCCAGGAAAAGGTCGTCCTTACAAAAAAAAACACAGACGGAGGTCGAGACCGAGTTGGGGCTGGTGGTGAAGGGCCTCTCGACCCCCACTTCAGCCTCCTTCCTCGCCAGGCCTTCCTCAGGGGCTTTGAGGAGGGAAACCAGGAAAGGGGGGGGAGCTGCTTTTGCAAGAGTCTGGCATGTGGAATAGATATTAATGTCACAGAAGGGGAGCTGGGGGGGAGGGCAGACTATTAAAATTCTGTAGTCCTGAAACATACATAAGTCTAAAATAAGACTAATGAGACATTTACTGGTGTGGCTGCCTTGCATTAATGACCCTGCGGAGGATAAGATCACAGAAGGCTTTCAATGTAATTACCAGGCTAATGATTAGCTGTGACATCATCGGAGACCAGAATGCAGACCTTGTTTGGGATTGCTTTCAAAGTCAGGACACCGGCCACTGCCTTGTGGCCTGAGCGATCTCGGGGTGCCTGCCCCCCCCACTCCCTGCACCTCTCTCCCACGGCTGCAGTTTCTGACTACCAGCCAGCCCACCCCCACGCCCCCTCCTCCTCACCCCACCCCCTCCCTTCGTGCCTGCATCCTGGACATTTTAAGAAGGGCCTCCGGGACCGTGAACTTCAAGCAGTAATTTGTCAGCAGTGGGGGGGGGGTAAGGGGTGCAAGGCCCGGAAAACCGGGAGCAGGGAGCTCCCCGGATGTCCAGAAAGAATCGCTAATGAACCAGTGATGCATTAACTGATGCGTGCTTTCAAAATGCTTTTCCGGGAGACCCAAGCAAGACCCAACAACCACCGTCTCTAAGTCCATCTCGTCTGCCCATTTGAATTTAGATGTGAAAAGCCAAGGCTCAGAGAGGGACACGGGCTTTCCCAACATCACACAGCAAGCCTTACATTCTCCATGTGTGTTATAAGAAAATTAAAGTGGAGAATGACAATTTCATCCAGGCTTTCCCCTTCTGGATCCACATCTCTCTAAATTGCTGATGGCCTCCCCTTGTCATCAAAACCCAGGAATTCTTGTTAGCCATGCTGTGGCTGGTGGGGTGGGGGCTTTATTTTACACATGATGAAGAACCAGGAAAGAGACTCAAGTATGAGGCTGCTGGGCGGGCCACGGTGGCTCAGCAGGCAAGAATGCTTGCCTGCCATGCCAGAGGACCCAGGTTTGATTCCCGGTGCCTGCCCATGTTAAAAAAAAAAAAGTATGAGGCTGCTTTTCCTGGTTTCAGACCAGTTAGGAACCCAGGCTCTTTCTGTAGGGTAGCACACCCTCTTTACTGAGATCTACTGAGAATCAGGAAACATCAGAGCCAGCAAGTGATGGGGGAGGGTGGGGAATATTGGAGCAGGAATCCTGGAGAGTGGAGAAGATGGTCCAGTGCCGTGTACAGAAAGGACTAGAAAAGTGATTCAGAACCAAGACTAAAAATCAGGCAATTTGGGGGCTATTCTTTTGAGTGCATTTGGAGTAGGGCCAGGATAAGTGGCTTAAAAGAGCCACGTAGAGTCGAACAGTAAGTTCCCAATGAAACAGTACCCAGGGTGAAGGGAACTGGAGCAGTAGGGGGTTGAGCTGGAAAGAAGGGGAGAAGTGGGAGGCTGTGTGCAGAGAAATTCTTTCAGAGAAGCTCCTGTAGCCTCCCTGAAGTATCCCCACAAAGCAGATGCATAATAAATCTCTGCTTCATTTCCAGGTCCCTAGAAGTTTATATTCTAGAATCTGCACCCGATGCCCCAAGCCCATATCTCTGTGAGCACACATCTCTCACACATCTGGAAGGGCGTGGAGATGTGGAAGGTAGGGTCAGGTCGGAGTGTCAAGAGGGAAGAGGGTTAGCAGAGCCTTCCTCCCGCCATCGGCGAGACAGACACTGAAGCCCAGGCTTGCAACGACTGATCCAAGATCATTCATTCGCCCAGGCGTCTCTCCTCTCGGCTCACAGCACCTTCCATTCCACAAGCTTGCCTTCTTGCATTTCAATGCCAGCAATTCCAAGATGGAAGGCTTAATAAGCAAAGCTAGAAAAAGAGGGACAGTCTTAAGGAAGCTTTATGACTAGCATATTCAACTGCTGTGTTTGGGGAGGGGGGCGGGAGCAAATGATAATAAGACCAGTGAGAGGAGAGCAAAGGAGAGCTGGTTTCCCTTGACACTTGAATGTGCCAACATTTGGCAGAAAAAGCAGCAAGAAGCTCATGGGTGGGTTCCAGGCACTGATAAACCCCACCCCAGCACACAATCTCACCCACCCAGGCTTCCCGACGTGGAGGGCAGCCCCTTCCTCTGCAGCCCAGGGCAGGTTCACAGTGGAGGTTTGCCCCTTTGGTAATGCCACCACCTTGGGTGGTACCGTCTCCCTCCACCACCCACCCATGACCCATTCAGACTTTGAGACCATCTCAAAGTAGCAAAGCCAGGGATGATGGCATTTTAGTCCCGATTCTGTCCCTCGCTGGCTGGATGGCTGTGGGGGAGTGACTTGAAGTCCTTGAAGTGGCCTCAGTGTGCACCTGCCTGGGCTCCAGCTGTCTGATCCTTAAAATGGTCAGCAACTACCTTAGGTGCCTGCAGGAAGGAGCTGCCCTGGATGAAACTGACATCACTGCCAGGATCTGGAATTTCTTTCCTCCGTTTGCCTCGCCTTGGAGTCTCTGGACGTAGGAGGGTCCTACGTCTTGATCTGAAATCTGAAATTTGAAATTTGAAAACAATCTTGATTTGGAATCTGAGCCTACTCCTTACAAGCTGCAGGGTCAGGGGGAAATGTCGTGTCCCTAGCTGTGAATTTGGTACAATAAAGAATCCATTTTGAGTCATGTTCCCTGGAAGGAAGCTCTAAGACCAGGACCAGGGCTGGGACTAGAATAAGGCAAGTAGAGACCCTCATTCGCAGGCTCATGCAAGTGGGGGTCAGTCCCCGAGAGGAAGGCTCTCCTTCGATTCTGCATCCTGAGTGCCTCACTTGCCTCACCCTTGCAGCTGAGGTCTGGCCGCCATCTGATCCCACGGGGAGCACTGGGGAATGAGCAGCACCGACATGCTGCCCCCAGGAAGGAAGGGGGCTCCTACCTCAGTTAGTCACTGACCACAGACCATTCCTGCATGTGCATAACAGGCCAGGTATTTCTGAGCAAGGTGGCTCAAGTACAAGTGTCTGGAAAAGGGGGGCACCGTGAGCTGCTGGCACTCAACACCCACAGTGGCTGGATGGTGGGTGCCCATCAGGTAAAGCAGAGATTTGGATGGGGACCCGCCATGTCGACCACAAGTACTTACTCCATGGAGAGCCTGGGAGGCTAAAAGTAGGCGATGTGTACACATGCATGGTGTTAAAATGATATTTAGCAGGTTTTCAGCAAAACTAGCTAATATTCTCCTGAACCAAACTGTAAGCCCCATGGAAGCAGGCTCCGTGACATTCTTCTTGGCCATTCTACCCCCAGCATCTAGCACAGAGTTAGGCGTATAGTAGGTACTTATTTATTTGCCAGATGATGAATCATTGTTACTGGTATCCATTATTTAGGCTGAATCCAGCCCTGCAAACATAAGGCAGATGGATTCGATAACTCCTGAAACTTGAATTAAGAGTTGCTCCCAGGGGAGATGATCTTAAATTTTATTTTGTTTTTTTTTTTAATATATTTTCCTTTTGAATGACCAATGGATGCATGTTCAAGGCAACCTCAAAGACTCCCGAACCCTGGGAGGTCCTGGTGCCTTCTTCCCTCTGCTGGCTTCAGGGCTGCCCCACCCCCAACCCTCACCCCAACCCCCATCACAGACCTTTGGCATCCACAGATCTTCCTTTTTAGACATCCCCAAGCCAGGCTCCTTTCGTGAGCACACAACTCTCCATGAGTCCCTAGTCCTGACAAATTATGACTAAACTAGCCTGCCGACTTTCCTCCCAAGTTTTGGAATCCAAAACTTTCATTTTAGCAACAGGTCCGGAAGGCTGGGCCAAGAAATCAGTACTCACTCAGCTACCACCCTAGGGATACGATAGGCCCCGCATGTCTCTTCCTTGCTATATAAGACTCCAACAAAAAATGCTTGACCCCGCTGCACTGCAGTTTCTTTGCCCCTCAAAAATGAGGAATGGCCATATTTATCTCACCAGGTTGCAGGATTTAATGAGATAAGTTGGGAAAGGAGAATCTAGTCAGTCACTCCCTTGCTTTAGAACCTTCAATGGCTCCCCATTGCTCTGTAATAAGCTGAAAGGCCATACCTGATTTGACCTCTACCTAAATCTCAGATCTGTCTGAGCCCTAACTTTGTGCACACGCCTCCCTGGCCTCCTTTCCCTTGTTCACAAGTTCCAAATACCCTACTGCCTCAGGACTTCCATACATGCTCCTTTTCTCGCCCTCATACCCTGCTAAATACACAATCACATGCATACATGTATACACATTCCACCAAGTTCACTCCAATTCATCTCTCAGCTCTGATTCCAAATGTCACCTCCTCTAGGCAGTCCTCCGTGACTTCTTCCTAAGAGACCCTCGCATCTCCTTGCTCTTCGTAATGCACATTTTGCAATTACATGTGTCCAATTTGCACAATGTCTGTCTGCCCTACCAGACTGTGAGTTCTTGCATCTGGATGTTTCCCCCTGTACCCCAGCACCTGGCATTGAAGAGGTGCTCAATAAACATGTTGATGGAATGAATAATTGGCCCCAGCTCACCTTGTGCATCTGATTCCAGAGCTTTGCCTGGTGGGGTCAGGCAGTCATAATTGCAAATGGATGCTACCGCCCTCCTCACCGAATCCTCCTTCACCCTGCCTTCAGCTGTCTGCCTGCGTGGATGCCATATATTTTCAAGGCATTACCTTGTGATGTGCATTCACGCCACCCCCGGCAGCTCAATCTTCCCCTCCCCAGCGTCCATTGGCATAATCAACCAGGGGTCTGCCCAGAACCTGCCAAGCTTGTATTAATGTTGGCTCAGGGAGAGATTTATTCCTTCCCAGCACAAGCTCCAGCTGGTCCCCACTAGCTAGGACACCCCCGCCACCCCCACCCTTACGCTCCTCACTACACACGTATAACACACACAAGCTCGATATTCAGCTAGTTCTGATTAGGTTTGTGGAGGGGAAGCTCCGTGGCCTTTGCCAAATACAGTCAGTCAGCCCCAGAGAGTTCCAGAGCCTCTGCCTCACTGGGCCTGGAAGCCCCTTTGCTAACCTAACCCTAATTCTAACCTTAACCCTAACCCTAACCACAAGCACACTGGGAACGTGGCCACACTTGGAGGTGTGACAACCCAGCTGTGTGACCTGAGTGGAAAATGTACTTCTCTGATCGAAAATGGCCTCATTTATAAAATGGGGATAATATCAGTGATATAAAATCATCAGGTTGCACATGCATCAGATGGGTAATTTCAAAAGAGGGAGCAAACCAGTCCCAGCCCTTGGAGGGGAGAGGGTTATAAAACAGAAAGGCTACTCCTACCTCAGTCCAAGATGGAATTAATCTGCAGTTTCTAACTCCCTTTAGCTCCAATTGCACCCTGCAGGTAGTGAGAGCACAGCATCTATCTGAGACTCGGGCTGCAGCCTCGCCTGACCCTGCCCTTCTCCTGAACCCCTGAGCCCCAATCCCACCTGTCGTCCCGCTGACCCAGGACACACCCCGTTTGCACATGCCATTCCCCCTGCCTCAATTTCCCTCTCCCCTAGTCTCTGCCTAGAAGACTCACATTCATCCTCCAAGTCCCAGACCTAAAAGCACCACTTGTTTGAAGCTTCCCCTGCTCCTTCCCCATCCTCCTTGGCCCCAAACAGAATTAATTTCCTGAGTCACTGCAGAACCTCATAAAAAGTTACATTTTCATGCTTTTCCCAGGGCTTCACCACCAAATGGTGAGCCCCTGTGGGACTGAAGCCATCCACGTTTATCTCTTACTCCCTAATACCCACCCCAGGCCCGGCGTCTGGTAGAGATTTAATCCATGCATGAATGAATGAATGATTTTTTCTGTGCCCAAAGCATAACGCCAAGACTGGGGCATACTGGTTTACCTAATGAAGGCTTGTCGTAACAAGCAATTAATTTACCTCTCAATCCCTGGAGCCGAATGCAATCACTGATTGAATGAATTGTGCTCCCTACTTCCAGTGCCTAGTATGCTGCCCGGAATATAGAAAGCGCCTGGGAAAGGCTTGAACGAATTTCTACATCCCTGGAGACGTGAATAGCACCTAACTCACTAATACTGCAGCTCAGCAGGTGGAGCTTGATTATGTACACCTGGTGATGCGGGGCAGACTCAGCTCAGGTGAGGTGGGGAAGCAAGATTGACTTGTTCACTCAGGGATTCGGGTTGCAATGGCTTCGCCGGTGTGGACAAGCGGCCTTCTAGGGTCACCTTGAGCGCTGACAGCCAGCTGAAAGGTTGGGGAGGGGGAAAGCATGGAAGGGCACTTGTAGGAGGGTTTTACGGAGGACTTGGAGGGGGCCACATCACTTCTGCTCACATTCCATTAGCTAGATATTCGTCATACGGGCACCTCTAATTGCAAGCGAGGCTGGGAAATGTAGTCTGCATGCACGAGAAAAAGAGGAAATGGGTTGGATGAGAAATTATCCGTCCTGCAAACAACGAGTCCATCATCAACGTGTTTGAATGAATAACGAGTTCATCCCTATCTGGATTGCGGGACAATATCTGCATATAGTAGATGCTCAGGAAGTAGTTGAAATAACTCCTTTCTGGATCCCCAAAGTCTTGCATAGAGTCTGCCTAAGAAACAGATGGATGGGGAGGAGGGTAGGTAAGTGAGTGGACAGACAGATGGATAGATGGGTGGAGGATTTCCTATAACCCCAGAACCTAATGTAATTCTTGGCACTTATTAAGCGCTTAGAAAATGAGCAAGTTCTACAAACTCTTGCCTCCCCGGCCTTTAGACCTCTGGCTGCTGGATCCCATGGAATCTGCCCTTGGACCTGGCTCCTTGGTCTGTGCCCGTCACGTCACTCGTGTTGTCCTGCTCAGTATCCCGGAGGGGCCTTACCTGCATGCTCCCCAGGTGAGGTGGCTCCAGCTCCCTCCCAACAGAAGCAGGGGAAGGAAGGAGGTGGGGAGACCGAGCAGGGTTTTCAATTCAAGGTCTGTTCCCTGCTTGAGTGATCAACACCATTTCCATACTATAATTACATTGCCCAATCCTCTCCTGATTTTACTGCTATCTTGTAAGCCGTCCCGGGTGTGAGTAATTTAAAGCTATATGAGATGTCAGACTCTGTGAAACAATCACCCCTCCAAGAAATATGGCCCTAGATCATAATTGATAAGTCCCATTAGGCTATGGGGCTTCTTATTTCCTATTGGTCTCCTCTGAGATGGCCTTGTTGATTCGCCTAATGCAGTCTGTGTCCCCAGCATTGCTGAGAGAGAGAAAGATTCATCGAGCTTTGGGGTTCAGGGGTTCAAAAGATAAGGCTTGGGTTGAGGAAGGGTGGGGGTTCCTGGCTAAACCAGGTACATCTCGGCTGTTTTCCCTCCATGGTCTCTGCATTTGGAGGTGCACAGCATTCCCCAAAGGAATTAGAATTCAGGTCAGGGGACAGAGGGTCTTGTTCTGGGGAAGCTTAGGTCATAGAAAAGGAAGGGAGAAAGCAGCTGGCTCTGAGCCCAGAGGTGCTCCCTAAGGGATATGCCCCGGCACCCTTAGGGGGTACAGAAGGGGCACATCTTTGCAAAGGGATGCTGCCCGCTCCAATTATGATGTCTCCTTTCCCCAGCCTTGATCACTCACCTGCCTAGTGCAGGGCTCAGAGAGGACAGACCTCTCCCGTCCAACAGGAAAGCAACCTGGAAAGAAGAGGAAGGGGCCCTGGACTGGGAGTCAGGCCCTGCGTTTCTAGACCTTTCTCTGCTCCTAACTTACTGAGCTGCTCTTGATCTGGTCCCTTTCCCTCTCTGGGCTTTATTATCCCCATGATAAAATGAAGGCTAATCCAGAGTGGACAGTACCAAACTGGCACCCTCTTGGCTGAATCTGCTTCCCAGATGTTGCCCACTGCACCCAGGGCTCTAAACATTTCTTAGCTCATTCATTAATTAGCCGCCAACATTTAGAAATCTGGAAATCCAGGTTTATAGCTCTTCTTACAAATTCTGATCGGAAATACTGAATCTGCGCTCCCGCATGGTCTCACACGGCTGGAAGCGAGCGGCAGCTGTCCTCATTAGTAAGGCACGTGTCCTCTAGTTAGCCACAGTCCCCACTACCCCCTATTGTCTCGCAACTTGTTTCTCTCGTTTATTTTAACAACTGGCCTTTCTAAGCTATGTGTCTGTCATCTCCAGATATCTATCCCCCACTGCAGCTTCATCAACCCACATCAAACTCATTCTTACACAGTCACTAACAGCTGATAACCAAGACCTGGGACTACTTCTCTCCAACACTGATTAATTCTAAGTGGTGGCAATGCAGGCACCATGGACAGACCATGGAGAGAGATATCAGAGGCCAACCCTCCCAAGCCCCAACCCCTTCTGCCCCGTGGGAGTCACCCACTTGTCCACAACTGGGAATATGCCAATACCTGGTACTCCAGCACTTTCTCTTATTATCACCCAAGTTTCTGCTGCTTCTTGTTCTCAGTCTGATTGATTTGTTTGTAATTCTGTCATTCCCTGAGATGGGGCCAGGGAGGGTAGGGGGGAGAGGGTGGGGTGGGTGATTCTTCTCTGGCAAGATATGTCAAAACTGCCTGTCTGTCTTTTGGGTGCAACTGCTCTTTCCCAAACGCCATGGTCCGTGTTGCTGTAAAGAATGACGGGTCTGATATCATATATTACTATTGCACTTTCATTTGTGATATGTGTTTTTCCTTCCAAAATTTGCTGAGTGATTGAGAGGCCTTGCTTTTTCTTTTTCTTTTTCTTTGTTTTGAGATGTGTCACAAGGCCTTCTTCACGAACAACTTGGCCAGGCAACGTGGATGAGAGATAAGGGAAAATTGTCAAGTCCCTCCAAGCTGTTTCTGACTTTGCACGGTCCCCCCATGGCGCCTCTCCGGGAGTCCGCAGCTGTCGGGAGGAGATGGGCTGGTGAAACTGGTTGAAACTCTTTTCATAATTACTTGGCACAGCCTTCAAAAGCCACCACGATGTGGAGCCCACCGCGCACCCATCCGTGCCGGGATTGTGCTGGAAACCAGGGTGCAGGAGAGAGAAAGCTATGCCTCCCCCCCCCCCCCCCCCCGCCCAGAGCTTGTATTCCCGCGTGCAAGGCGGACAGTGAAGGCAGCATATAAAATAGCTCCTGGCGATAAGCTCTGGGGAGAAAAGCAAAGCTGAGTAAAGAGAGAACGATGGGGGTGGACATTTGTTATAAGAGCTCTCCATGCTATCTCCCACCCATGCCTCTGCTCTCGCCTTCCTTTCTTCTGCCTACATCTCCCACCAAATACCGTACCCTAGAGGCAGGCGTGATGTCTCACCCTGATGACACACTAAAGAGATAGTCTTGTAATTATTTTGTAAGCCACCTTAAATATTTGCACAGGGATTAGAGGATACATTACAAATGAAAAGATGTTGACTCCAGTGTCCAGACCTGGGTTGTGAGGTATTTGGATTTCAGAGAAGGGAAGCTGGGCTGCAGGAACCGAGTCCTGGTGTCTCGGGAAGTGAGGGAGTGGGCACGACGGCCACCTTTTATTCCGGGTTAGGTCCAGGAACATTGGTTCCTTAGACCAACCCCCTTCTGGGGTAATTGTTGGCAGGGTAAATGCAAAGTTCTCTTCCTCTCCGGGTCCTGGCAGTAAGGGGATCCTGTAATCCTTTGCATTTGTGAAGTAGTAGCCATAAGCCGTTTTGCATCCATGAGCTCGTCTTGGTCTCGCAGGCCCTCTCTGTAGTTAGGGAAACTGAGGTTCAGAGAAGGGAAGGAACTTCGCCAAGGACACAAACAGCAGTGGGGTGAGGTAGCGCCAGCTTTGCAATCCAGGTCGGCTGCACACCCCCTTCCCCAAAATCCTTCCCAGGCTTCCACCCTGTCTTCCATTTTAGGGGACCTGGGCCTTTTGGGGACCGAGACTGTCAGGGCTGGTGCATGAAGGATTACTCTGTGGCCCTCGGAATCATCTACTTATTTTCAGAGCTTTTAGAGAAGAGCAGAAAGACAGCACCAGAATGAGTCAGGGCCGCAAGTCTGTATCGCAGAGATGATGGCATGAGGGAAAGGGGGCTGAGAGGTCCCCTCCCTGCCCCCCATCTTCGGTATCTCCTCACCCTGGGGAGAAGGAATGCCTTTGTCCATGCAACTGCTCCTTCTGCCCAGGCTGCCCTCCCCGCACCCCACAGATCCACTTTACAGAGCTCTCAGTGCTACATCTCTCCCATCCCCAGCCCCACCTCATCCCTTCACCCTCTTCCAGGCATATACTATTGGATCAGGATTCCTAACATCAGCTCTGGTCTTGGTAGCTCTTGCTCAAAATCCCATCCCTCTCTGGCCTTCAAATAGGAAGTCCAAAGTCCCCAGCCTGCCATTAGGAAGCCCCCACAATCTGCCCCCAACACCTTCCCCCTCTCCCCCAGCCCTCCCCAGGCTCCCACATGCCCCTAAACTTCTGTTCAAACACCTGACTGTGTTTGCTGCCTCCAAGGCCCTGACCTTCCCACCTCTCAACCTCTGCTCAAACCCCTCCCTCCACTGGAAAAGCCCGTTTTCTGCACTCAAATATGGTAGAGGGATAAAAGATAAAATGGCCTATATGAAAAGTGAGGACACCTATCCACCAAGTGTCACCAGGAAGAGAGTGGGAAAAGATTTTCACAGTCAGATATCAGACAAAAGACTTGTATCCAGAATATGTAAAAAGCAGCTACCAACCAATAAGAAAAGGGCAGGCAGCACAGTAGGACAAAAAAAAAAAGTAGCCAAAAGTCTTGAACAGACACTTCACCAAAAGAAGGTGACCAAATGGCCCATAAATACATAAAGCTGTGCTCAGCTACATTCGTCATAGAAGAGATGCAAAGTCAGACCACAGTGCAATGCCACATCACCTCCAAAAGTGAAAATGCCAGAAAGTGCCCCCTGAGTGTTCAAACTCTCATATGCTTCTGGTGGGAATGTAAATAGGTGCAACCATTTTGGAAAACTGCTTGGCGGCCCCTGCTGCAGCTCATCTTATGCATATCCCATGACTGGTAAGTTTTCCTACTACAACAGAAATGCGTACACATGCTCACCAAAAGACACGTTCTAGAATGTCATTGCATCACCACCCATGATGTCCAAAAATGAAAACAACTCCACTTTCCAGCAACCGCAGAGTGCGTAAATAAATCGCGGCTAATCCACACATTGGAATTCTGCAGAATCATGAGAATAAATGAGATACAATTACACACGACGCGACAAGGCTCACAAACCTAATGTTAAGTGATGGAAGCCAAACATAAAAGGGGACATACTGTGTATAAAAGCAGGCAATATTCATCTATTGCCTTAGGAGTCAGGTAAAGGATTACCTGGGAAGAACTGGAAAGAGTCTCAGGGAACTCTGGAGAGCCGGTCATATTCTGTTCCTGGATTAAGTTGCTGGTTGCCTAGGGGGCATTCATCGTGTGAAAATGTATCAAGCTGTGCGCTCGTCCAATGTCTTTATACTACTAAAAACAGAAGAATTTCAAGAAAGTCTACCTGCCTTTGCAATCCAGGCCATGTCCTTCCCTGACCGGGCAAGCTGTCCATTTCAATTTCACTTCACCGTTTCCCATATCTGCTTGCGGCCAGCACAGTGTGTCCACGGTGTGTGGCCCCTCTGCAGGTTTGTGACTCCCCTAAGGGCAGAGGTTGTGTCCGGCCCACTCTGCTGGTCATCTACTTTCTGAGGCAGCCCGCAAATACTAGGTGCTCCGGAAAATACATGCTGAATCGAATAGGTGTGGCATAGTGGGCAAAGAGAATGTTAAAGGCAGAGACCTAAATTCCAATTCTGCCCCAGGGCTTTTGCACTCACTGCTCCCATTGCAGGAAGCACTCTTCCCTGATATCCACGGGGCTCGCTCCCTTCCTCACTTGATTCAGCTGTGTGCTGAGTCACCTTATGTAAGGATCATCTTATGTGAAATAGTACTATCCTCTTCATTCTTTGACCCTTCCCCCTGCTTTTATTTATTTTCTTTTTAGCACTTGATATCATCTGATATATTATGTATCTATCTGTTTATTTCCCTTTTCTTCCCCCCTACCACTGGGACACAAATCCCAGGAGAACGAGAACTCCATCAATGTGTTTTTTCTCTGCTATAATCCCAAATGCTGGGACGTCACTTGGCACCTAGGAAGTTCTCAATAAATATTTGTTGAATGAATGAGTGAATTAATGAATTGATGACTCTCACCATTTTCTTGCTGTGCAACCTTTGGCTGGAGATGTGCCTCTCTGAACCTTACTTTTACTCTTCTGTAACTGGAGCTAGTGGCAGCACTCACCTCTTGAGTTTATGGTAAGAACTGACTGTTCGTGATAATCTGTGAAGGATCCTTCTCACAGCCTCTGGCACAGGGGATGCTCTCAGGAAGTGGTAGCTGCTGCTGTCACCATAGCTCATCATTCTAATATGCATATCTGGTCACATCTCAACATCTCTGAATTGGGGTGCCTCTTACAATGGCTGTGCCATCATTTACTCGGCAGTGCCCAGATGTATTTTGCTTTCCATTGCATCTCCTATACCTGGCAGAGGCCCTGTGGGAAGGAGCAGAGCGAGCACTGGAATGGGAGCTGGGAAGCCTAAGGTTTAACAATCCTCTGCGTGATCTTGGAACAGCCTTCTCAGCCTCTAAAATAAGGAAATGAGCTGGCAAATAGCCAAAGCTTTTTTCTAGCTCAAGCGAGTTATAGAGCTAGCATCAAATAACCAAGGGGTAGAATCTAAACTCAAACACAACGTATCACTGTCCCAAACCTTCCCACGAGGGCCAACTCCCCCCATTCATGGGGACTCATAGATAACTCATAGAGATGAGCAAAACCAAGCCTGGCATCATCTCCAACCTACTCCCCTGTCCCTGCATTCACCATCACTGGCCTGCAAGTCCTTTGTCCTCATCCCTGTCCACTAAAGATAATGGATCGGCCAACTTCAGTTCCTCCATGTCTCTAGTCTCCACTCACTCTCTCCTCCTCACCACTTGTGCCCTGATGCAGGCCACCCCCGTCCTCCATCCATCCTAAGGCAACCTCCTCTTAGCCTGTATTACATGGACTAAGAGCTGAGTTGCCACCATAACAAAGAGAACCCAGATCCAGCGTCTAAAGCCAAAGAGAAGTCTATTATTTGCTCATGTATCACTCTTGATGCAAATGGACCACCAAAGGGGATGGGTTCTCTGCTCCATGAAACCACCCAGGGATCCAGGTCCCTTCCATCTTGTGGCCCTGCCTTCCTGTAGGGCAGAAATGGACAAATGCCCTATAAAGTGTCGGATGGCAAACGTTTTAGGCTTTGAAGTTCATCTGAATCTCTGTCACAATCAGCCATGGATGATAAACAAATGGACGAGTGGCTGCGCTCCAATCCAACTTTATTTACAAAAATAGATCGCCTGCCGGAACTGGCCCATGGGCCATGCGTGGCTTGTCAACTCCTATCCTAGAATATCATCCTCATCTCCACGGGTGGGACCTCTCAGTCACCTCCTCTTTGTGACAGTAGCATTCAAGACATGGAAAGAAAATGGCAAGAAACTTCCTTTTTTTTTTTGGCATGGACAGGCTCTAGGAATCGAACCCAGTTCTCTGGCATGACAGGCAAGAATTCTGCAAGCAGCTTCCTTTTAAGGAGGGGGTGCAGAAGTTGACCCCATCACATCTTCTATTTCATTGGTTCAAAACTAATCAATGGCTACATGGAGTTACAAGGCAGGTTTTTAGAAATTCAGTCTCTAGCCGAGCTGCCCTGAGCCCTGCTAAGCTTCGGGAGAATCTTTTATTACCAGAAGGAGGACGAGGATTTGGGGCAGTGGGGGACAATTAGCAACCTTCCCCACAATCTCCAAGCCAAAAGTCTTAGCCATTCCCTCTCCTTCTCCAAGGCGTCCTCTACCCGCTGTCCTTACAGAAGGACCTTGCTGAGTGCAAATGTAATCATGTGGTTCCTTTGCTCAAAATTCTTCATTCATTTCCCACCAAAGGCTGGGATCATAAAGTCAGTCAACAAATACATGTTGAGTTCTTTTGTGTCTCAATGGAAAGAGAAAAGAGACATAGTCCCTGGCCTCAAGGAACCTTCGATCTAATGGGCATTAACCAGAAGCTTCTTCATTCAGATCACAAGGTCCCTGATGGGCTGAGCCTTGACTCATTCTAACCACACCTCCACCCGACCCAGTTTGCATCCTATGCGAAAACAAGGCAAAACCACTTCAGCTTCCACGAACACATCATACTCTATCATGGAAGAGGAAGAAAGGAAGGAATCAGAGTAGCCTCTGGACCCCCAAAGCCTCACTTGCCTTCCTGCCACAATCCCTGAATTTTGACCATTAAGGAGAAAAAAATTAATGAGGATTATACTGACATTCCTAAGTCTGAGAAATGACAAGTTACCAGCAAGGTTTATTTTTCCATTGTCTCCTTTTTTTTTTTTTTCACGCTTCTTCTTCCAGTGCTTTATTTATCTCTGTCTATTTAATGATGATACAACTCACATCCTCCTTTTCTTGCCCTTAAACTTCTGAATTTTTAATCGAGCAATGTAAGCTTAATTTTTTTGTGTCTAACAGATCTGAAAGGTCTTGGGCCCCGACAGGAAAATGAGTGATGAATTATGCAGGCAGTGAATGCCGATCTGACTTTTGTGAGGTGTTGGGTTATAATTGCACAAACTATTGCATCCCCAAATCCAGGAAACGTGGTTTTACACTTTCTCAGACATCTTTACAAAAGGGTGACAAAAGATTTCACAAGTGGATGGAAACCAGAGAACTGAACTATTTTTCCAGAAATGACACGAGCTGACGTCCATCTCCTCTGGCCCCTTTGAGTGCAGACTCAGCTCCCCCCCACCTGCATTTGGCAAGAGGCAGCAGTGTCAGCTCCAGCCGAGAAATAAGGTCTGGTGGCTTCCCACAATGATGACCATTTATCATAGATGACACTCGGTGACTCAGGGGACTGGAAATGAGAGGTGGCATCTCCCTTTTGAGATCGAGAAGAGTTGAATCCCCCCACAGCAAGGGGATCCCCAAATAACATGAGATAGATTTCATGTATCTGGTGCTTTATTCCACTATTATTTATTAAATTCTTATTTTTGCCAGTCACTTATCTAGTGATTGCAGAGTCACAATGAACAATGCACTGCATTTAGCACTGGAGACCGACCAGAGAATAAACCAGCTAGGTCATTTCAGCTGGTTTGGTGAATGCTGTAAAGACCATAAAGCAATGGGTTGGGAGAGAGTGATGATAAGGGATGGGGTGGGTGACACTTGTTTGGATAAGTGTTGTAGATTGAATCATGTCCCCCCAGAAAGCATATTCAGATTTCAACCCCTGGTTCTGTGGGTATGACCCCATTTGTAAGTAGGACCTTTGAAGATGATATTAGTTAACATGTTTTCAAATGAGGGGGGGGCCTTAATCTAATATGACTGGAGTCCTTCTAAGCAAAGGAAATTAGACATGGACAAAGAAACCACAAAAGTTAATGGAATCCAGAAGAGAAAGGAGAAGATGCTGCCATATGCATTGCTATGTGACAGAAAATCCAAGGATTGCTAGCCAACTGGAAAATACTTATCCTGGAAGAAGCAAGTCTTCTGGCCTCTGAAACCATGAGCCAGTAAATTGATTCCTGTTTTAAGCCAACCCATTATATGGTATTTGTTTTAGCAGCCAGGAAACTGAAAAAAAATTGGTGATTACACCTTATTAGAGGAGGTGAAATTAGAGATGACATCCCAATGACCAGGAGGCAACCGTGCGAGAGTGTAGGGGAAGAGCTCTGCAGAAAGAGGAAACACCATGTGCAAAGGCCGCAAGACGGAGCTAAAAATGGAATGTTTTCTGGGCATAAAGATGAGCCAGGAGATGAGAGCACAGTGAGCAAGGGGCCCTTTATCATCAGTCTTAACAGCATACCGGTTCAGAATTTGAATTCCACTCTTTTCAGTTTTTTCATAAAGCATTTTATGTCATTACCTGGGAGCCATAGAATGTCAGAGCCAGTGGAATTTTGAGATGATTCACTTCTAACCTCCCCATTGGATTTATAGTCCAGTTTCACTAGACTTCAAAAGCATAGAAACATTGGCTTATCGTGGCATTAGAATTGACAGTCTCTCACAGTACATGGTTCTATGTTTATAAATCATTTCCATACTTATGATTTCAGTCAACTCTTGTCCGAACCCTATGAGATAGGCCTTTTCACTCCCATGTTCCCTATGAGAAAACCGAGTTTTAGTGAGATGCAGTAACATACCCAAAGGGTTAGTAAGTAACAATGCTGTAATTAGAATTTAATTACAGCATTGTAAAATGCTGTCTCTAGGTTAACTGCTAATTCCAGGCCCCAAATCTCCTGAGCCTCTTCCTATAATGGAAAAAGTGCTATACTGTAAACGAGAACACTAGGAACCCTGTCCCTGCTCTTCCCTTCTTGGGCTGTGTGACTTTGGTTGGGTCTTTTCACCTCTCTGAAACTCTTTCTTAATCTGTACAAGGGTGACAGTGGTGACTGCCTTATAGCAGTCTTATAACATTCACAACTGCCTTGTAACATGACCACAGAAGACATGAGGGTTTTATGGTTTAAAGCAGAGTCAGACAGACTTAAGAAGTTTAAGTCCCATCTCTGTCCCTTACCTGCTGGATGACTTTGGGGTAAATACTTGAGCCTTTTTTCATACGTAAAATGGAAATAATAAATTTAACTCTCATTAGTTGCAGTTGTGAAAAACATATGAGATAAACCATCTGCCACAGAATGAAAGTTCAAGAAATGTTGTCCCATCTTTGTCACCATCATCATCGTCATTGTCATTGTCATCATCATCAACCATCAGCATCATGGCCATCACCATCATCATCACCATCAGCATCACCATCATCACTATCATCATCATCATCATCATCACCTCACCATATCATCACCATCATCATCACCTCACCATCATCACCATCACCATCATCATCACCATCATCATCACCATCATCACCATCATCACCATCACCATCATCATCACCATCATCACCACCATCACTGTCACCACCATCACCATCACATCACCATCATCATGATCACCATCACCATATCACCATCACCACCATAGCTATCATCATCATCAACTATCACCATCATTGCCATCATTGTAATCATCATCACCATCCGCATCACCATTGCCATTATCACAATCACTATCACCACCATCATCATCATCAACCATCGCCATCAGCATCACCATCACCATCATCATCACCATCATTATCATCATCATCACTGTCATCATCATCACCATCACCATCATCATCACCATCATCACCATCACCATCACCATCATCACCATCACCATCACCATATCACCATCACCACCATAGCCATCATCATCATCAACCATCACCTCCATCATTATCACCATCAGCCCTCATCGACACTAAGTGCTATCTAAGCTGTGAAGCACAGCCTGAAGACAAGGAAAGAGTTTCCTTACTAACTGCCAAACCCTATCTCATGTCCAGTGCAATGCCTGGGAGAAACTTGGCCATGACTCCCTGTGTTTATTTATTCCTTCATTCAACCAACATTTATTGAAACAGTCTATGTGTCAAGCATTGGGGCAGGCACTAAGGCCCCAGCTCTGAGTAAAAACAGACCAATTCTTGCCCACATGGAGCTCACAGGATAGAGGGGAAACCCAGGAATAAACAATTAAACCAACAAATCAATACCCTAATTACAGGTTGCTGTGTTATTTAATTACAGAAGGTGATTAATGGCCCCTGGACTGGGAGGAGCTTTTCAGAATGTGTAGTGCCTTGGAGGTGACAGGCACCATGAGTTCTTAAATCAACAAAACATTGACATGTAGTCAATTGGCCTCTCTCGGGGGTGATGAAAAGGCCTATATTAGAAGCTGGTGAACCTGGTTTTGACTTTGGAGCCAAAGATCCCACACTTACAAACACTAGTTAGGAGAGCCCCAGGCATCTCAGCCAGTGCTGGTAGGGGAAGAAAGGAAGAAGAGAAAGAATGGAATGAGTCCTTGGTGCTATGCTTGTGCAACTTCATTTACTGTGCCTAAGTATTAGCCCCATTTAACAGAAGGGAGCTGAGGTTGCTGGTGTGTGTGGCAGGGAGGCCACCAGGGTCACACAGGCAAAACAGGGAGTGTATCCATGTCTATTGACTCCAGGAACCCTGAATGTAAGCACTGTGCATTTCAGGCTCTCTTTCTTGACGATCCTGGGTATTTGGGGTCTGGATGGAACAGTAGGGAAAACTGGATGAAGTATACAGAGTCCCCCTCTTCTGGGCTGGAGAGTGGCTTGCAGATTTGGGGTGGATCATTCCCCAGAGAAATCATAGAGCCAGTGTGGAAGTAATGCCAATCTTCTCCAAAGACATGCCCTCTGAAATATTCCCCAACCAGGAGGGGCATGCAGGAAGCTCTCAAAAGAGATCCTGGAGCACAGAGGCTGACAGTCTGGTAATCAGCTGTCATCACTCTCCACCCACCCAATCACACACATGCTATCTGGGGCCATCACCAGCCACAGCCAGCTGGGAGAGAGGGAAGCCCTTGGCCTTCTGCCCTGGGCAAGTGTGAACACAGTGGGGCATGGGCTCTGGACTCAAATCTGGGCTTCAGCTGCAGCCCTGAGCCTCAGTTTTTGAATCTGTACAGGGAACTCAACAACACTACAGCAAGACAGATGCACCAATATCTAATCAGAGAATCTGACTATACATTTTTGATAAAGAAATTGTGTCTTCAATTCTGTCTGAAGAATATTCCCTAAAGCAGGAGTGTCTCCAGGCGGCTCTGAAAGAAATCCTTGGCATGAAAGTTCCTAGAGTAGATGCCCCTTCCCAACCCAGTTTTTTCTTTTTCTCATAGCAATTTGTCCTTGCCCTTCCTGGTTCCTACCAGGTTGTAGAATCTCACACCTACTGGTATGGCTACATGTTTCTTCATCTCTCTGCCCCTGTTTGTCTAATATCCTTCTGTATCCTCAGCATCTAGAACCATACTTAAAGAATACTGATAGAATAAATGGATGAAAGCAATGCTGAACAAGAGTCCCCAGTGAAAACAGAGACACTTTTTGCAAGTGAGGGTGTGGCTCAAATATCACCACCTCTTAGAAGTCTTCCAGATTTTTCTCCCCTCTCTGCAGGGGGGATTCAAGGATTGTGAAAGGAACACAGGGCAAATTACACAGACTTAGTTTGAGCCTGTTTCACAACTTTCTGGACCTGAGACCTCCTCTGAGCCTCAGTTTTCTTATCTAGAAACTGGGACTAGAGATACTTCTCTCACAAGATTGAATTGCTAAGCCCAAAACTGGACACTCAGGTTCTACTGATGAATTTCAGATGATTGAATGAATGAATGAGCACACTAACAGTGCACCTTGGGAAGATCTGCTCTAGGCACTTGAGGGTCCATCAATGAACAAAATCTCATGTTCTTGGCTCTCATGGAGCTCACAATCTGGGCAGGAGACACACAGCCATGATAAGAACGAAACATAGGTACATCCTCGGTCCAGGGAACACTTCCCAGAGGAAGTGACAATGGTGCTCAACTCTGAAACATAAGACTGCTAAAGTTGAGGCAAGGCATGTGCTGGCTTTTGAAAAACCCTCATGGAAGTATTGGACAAACATGATCTTACCCTTCCTATAGGTTAGAAATAGTCCAATATCAATTTCATATGGTTTAACCCATTGGTTCTCAAGCTTTTTGGTCTCAGGACCCTCTTACACTCTTAGAATTTATTGAGAATCCCAAATAGCTTTATGCATCTGGGTTATACCTATGGCTATTTACCACAATAGAAAATTAAAGCTAAGGAACTTCAAAAACATAGGAATTTACAAACCCATGTCATTGCACAACACTAAGCTTCTAGAAAACTCTACCATACACTCATGAGAGAATGAGGGTGAAAAAAGCAAATCATGTCTTAGTATGATCATGAAAACAGTTTTGAACTCACAAATCCCCTGAACCAGTCTCAGGATGGTTGTTGAATAAAATCTGAGACCCTCTGAGCATGTCGACTTGCAGAGTTAAAACTGGTCAATCCAGGGAGATAATGCCTGGGTCCCTTGCTCTCTGACTTCCTGGGGCAGCATGCTAAGGCACAAAGAGACCATTTGGCCCCTGGGGCTAATCAGGGAGAGGTGGAAGGACCCAATTAGGGCAGAGACAGCCAGACAGCAGTGGGGACTCTTGCATGAGTTGGGGGAGTTGCATGTCAGGGCTCCCTTCCAGAATGCACACGGGAAGGTCTGAGCAAGGTCAGCAGAGAAAAAGCTCAGCTTTGCTGTATAACAGGGAGCATCAGACTGGACATGGGCATGGGGAGGCCAGGAATAATTTTCCCCTAGTGCTGACACAGACTCAACCAAAACCTGGGGCTTAAAAACTAAGTCTTACCACATCCAGATTTGTATGTCCCTGTTCAGCCCCCAGAAAAACACATCATTACCTTTTCACTGGGTTAAAAACATAAAGGCATTGGGATCGATTTTGTAAGTTTCAACATGAGGCCATAATACAGAGACTACTCTGCCAGGGAGCAGGCCATTCTCTCTTCATTTCTGTGGAGCTCAGTGATTAAGAAGTTCCTACTCAGCAAGCGTGGGTTCAAATCCCTGCTCTGCCATATTTCATCTGGATCACTTCAATTCTCTTGACCTCGGCATTCCTTCTCTGAAAAATAGGAGAAATGATAGTGTCTGACTCACAGATATGGGACAGAGTTGACCAAAGTGTGGCATATGCATTGCTAAAGGTATATAATAAAATGCAATAAGGTAAAAGAGGAAGTACCTTAGTGTGACATGCTGCTTTGACAAATACCCCACAATAGGTTGACTTAAAATAACCAAGCATTTATTAGTTCATGCACTGGGGAGCTAGAAGTCCAAAATCAAGGCATCAGCATGACCATACTTTCTCTCCAAAGTCTGTAGGGCTCTGGGGCTGGCTTGCCACAATCCTTGGGATTCCTTGGCTTGCATCTCTGCCCTCCGTCTCACAGCCATCTCTCTCTCCTTGTGTCTGCTCTTCTGATTTCCAAGGACTTCCACGCCAGCTCCTTCTGGCCTTCTCTAACTGTGTCCAATGTCTTCTGCTAATAACGACCTCCAGTCATATGGGATTAAGGCCCACCTGGAATCAATTAAGCCAGACCTGAACCGAAAATAACACCTTCGAAGGTCCTAATTAGGATAAGTTCACACCCACAAATATGTGATTCAAGATAAGAACATGTCTTTAGAGGGGCACATGAGTCAATGTATTACAGCAAGGCTTCTACTCAATACTTTGAGTCTTTTAATTTTAACTTTAGCGTCTATTGATGGAAAGTGATTCCACTTTTTCTATTTGCAGTTGTAAGCTGTTTTCTTGTAATCCAAATGTATTTTTTTTAGGAAGTAAATGAATTGATCTGGAGGATGTTAGTAAGAGATAATAGTAACAGGTGGTAGATGGACATGTCGGGCTGAGGACAGGAACTGGGCGCTCCTTCAGATAACAAGGTACAGTTCTGCTCTGAGGCTGACATAGGCTAAGTGCTTGATAAATGACGGCCATTATTTTTTAAGTGGCTTCCTCGGGATTGTGATGAGTACTTGTGTAGAAGAAACAATAGGAGAACATTTTATAGGCATTGCAGCGAGCCCCGGGTTCAAACCCTGGCTCTGCTTATCACCTGCTGTGGGCCTGGAAACATCTCCCTGCCTCGCCGAGTCCCTCTCATGGGCTGCGTTCCCGAGAAGCTCATTCTGAGATAAGGATCTGAGTTCAAGTAGTCATTCTGGCCTGCCCTTTGCAGGGGTTGAGTGCATTCCATGGCCAGGACAAAGACTCTCCCAGAGGTCGTACGTGCCAAGGGCTGTGGGCAGTGCATCCATTAGAGCCTCTGCTGCTGCTGCCCCTCCTTCCCCTGTAAATGCCTATCCACAAAGGGTGAGCTTTTAGAGTATCAAATAAAGAATTCAATGCATGCACTTACATTGTACCCAGTACCCCATTCATTCATTCATTCATTCATTCAACAAATATTTATTGAACACTTACCATGTGCCACATCTGACATCCCGAGATGCTCCTGCATCCCTCTCCATCCCCCCTGTCGTCACTCACATTTCCAAATGAAATGCTTTGCACGGTACGTGCAGAAGCCCAAGCACTACTGGGAACAGGGAAGGAAGAGAGAAGAGGAGAGTTCTTACCAGTGGTCTTCCCAGACACCCTCTCAAGCCTCCCCTATGTCCTATTCCATTCGTGATCCTCCACTGTCTCTCCACCGCCCTTGCCAACCATCACAGACACCCCACTAGGTAAATGATGCCAGCAGTCTCAGATTCCAGCTCCCCAGGGTGAAGGTGCTAGGTGGCTCCCCCAGCATGTAATGTGGGAACGTTTCACGTTATAAAGGAAGAAGAGAAAAACAGAATTAAAGCAAGACCTGATCACAAAGAAAAATGTGTCACGCTGCAGAGCCCCTCTAATATTGTTCCACAACCCAGCCTGAGCAGGTGTCAGAACGTCCCATCCCCACCACCCCTCTGACGGCGTGGTCATTTTCAGGGGGACGGGGTCTGAAGGGCAACACCTGTGTCCACAGAAATCCAAATCCAGTTTATGATCATGGGATTTTGATGGCTCTCCCCAGGGATAGTCCCTACATATCATGGACATCTAGAACTCACAGGACTTTCTAGTTTATTGCCAGTTTAACTTCACATTCCAAGGCCCTACTCTTCATTTTGGACCTATGGGTGGGAAGGTTGCTTAGAGGTCTTCCTTCCTTCCTCACTCCCGACCCACCACCCATGTGCCCTGGGGCATGATGTTTGTCCTCTAAGAACCTCAGTGTCCTCATCTGTAAACTGGGCACAATGATTGCTGCCTCCTGGGGTTGTGGTGAGGATTAAATGAGAAAAGGCATAGAAAGAAGGAGGAGGAGAAGGAAAAGAAGAGGAGAAGTTGATGGTGGAGGGGGGGTCGAGAAGGGAAAAAAGAAGAAGAGGAAGAAGGACGGGAGAAAGAGAGAAAGAGGGAAGAAAAAGAAGGTGGAGGAATTCTGTTTATCAATTGCACTGTTATAACAGAAATAAATCCAGATGCTCTTAGTTCAAAATAATGCTGCAATGAGGGACCACCAAAGGACAAATCCAAATACCAGGTACTTGTGATGACATGTGGGACTCAACCGGACAGTTTACCTGGAGAGCCATTGACGAGTTTGCTGGCAGATGGGTCTGATTCACGGGTGTTGCTTTTTTAAATCAGGTGTGACTCATCACACCCCATCAGGGCACTGGCCAAGAGGAGCTGCAGGGAGGCCGGCTCTGTTATAGTTAGTGTGTGATTCACAGACACCCAAAAGAGAGATGAATTCAGCCTTCTCTCCTGGTTTTACAGATGAAAGCTTGGAGGTCTTTTGGTCTTATTTCCCCTAGCATTGATACATGAAAGGGTAATCGGACAAAACAGGAATATGATAAACCTAAGAAGAGCTTTCCCCCAGATATGGTGACCCCTTTGGAAAGTCCAGAAAACATCTTGAATTGCAGAATATTGGAGCGGGAAGGAAGTGAGAAGTCATCTTGACCAACCCCCTCATTTTTTATAAAGGTAAAACTGGGGCCCAGAGAGGGAAAGGGAGATTCCCAAGGTCACACAGCACCAGCAAAAGCAGAATTTAAGCCTCCTGACATCCACACCACCCCAATCTCCCCTATTAATTTTTTATTCTAACTCTAGTATGGATCCTACAAACCACTGGAGCAAAAGCTGCACCCTTTAACTAAAGGAAATAGGAGTTTGTCTTTAATAATTTTAATAAGGAATGTACTGAGCACTTGTCAGGAATCCAATATTTCATTTATATTGTCTCAATGAACTCTTGTATAATCCTATCTTATTGGGTGTCATTATTCTAGTTAGCAGGTATGAAAACTGAGTCACAGAGAGCTTTAGTGACATATCCAGGAATTCTCAGCCGCCAACTGGAAGACCCAGCATTTGAACTTCTGCTGTCCAACTCCAAAGAAATCTACTCTCCCAGGGCACTTACCCTTAAGCAGTGCCAACCAGAGACAGAGATGGCTCTGATAATGCTCCAATAGTCTCAAATTCATGTCTTCGGGCCCAAAGTAGAAGTAATTCACTCTTCCTTGGGGAGTTGCTATGTCTGAGAAGAACAGAGGAAAGGTCTTTTTTAAAAGTGGAGTCGTGACTGGCAAAGAAAAAACAGTGGGGAGAGGGCTCTGTTAGGTGAGGTTAATACTTTCTAAGTAAGTTAGCATGTAACTTTCTAAGTAAGTACCATGTAGCACTTGGAAATGCAGATAAGGTCGGAAATCATTGGACGGAACAAAATTCAACAGGTTTCATTACTGCAGACCTTCTCAGAGCCTTTACATTCCATTGAGTTTTGTGATCCTCCATCCCCTACCTAATATGCAGCATTACCCAACTTACTTGACCACAGGCCTCTTTCCTCCCTGCTCCATGGATCCTTTGGTCTCACCTTGGGTGGCACACGCTTGGAGAAACCCTGGATTCATGATTCTCGTGACCCCAATGTGAAGGAAATAGGGAATTACCGGCTGACAGTGGTGGAAATCTTCAGAATACACTTAGATGTCAGCAGGTCCCTCTGATTTAGAATGGAATGTTTTCTTCTCCTACCAGGTTCTCCTCTTTAAGAGTCTGAATTCTACTGCCAGGAGAGAAGAGGCTGAGTGAAGGAAGATACAAGGAAGGATAGAGGAAGAAAGGGGAGAGAAAGAGAGAGTGATAGCAGGAAAGCTGAAAAGAGAGAAGAGATGGGAGGAACAAATAGACAGAGAGGGTGGTGGGGAAAGAGAGGGAGGGAGAGAGAAAAGAAGGAGAAGCAGGAAGAGGAGAAGAAAGAGAAGGAGGAAAAGAAGAAGGAAAAGGGCAGGGAAAGGGAGAGGAGAGAACAGAAGGGAAGGGAAAAGAGAGAGAGAAGAGAGGGGAGGAACAGATGGAGAAAGGGTAAGAGAGAGAGGAGCCCCAACTGAAACCCCAAGTTCCCTGGCTCCTGTGCGCTACTCTGAAAGAGGCAAGCCGCCTCTAAATTAATGAGGTATTACCCAAGATGAAGGAAACAATTAGGACATTTAGCACCAGAGATAAAGCAAACATTTTTCCATCAAAAAAATATTAAAGCTAATTCAATTGGAAAAGAGGATCTGAGGGAGGGCCTCGGAAGCCCAGGGAGGGGCGGACGGGTTTACTGATGATCGTGAAGAAGAGAGAGATTTATCCAAACTCAAATCTGTGCGCGAGGTGGGGAGGGGGGGCGCTCCGGGGGGCTCCCCAGCTGGGCTTGAATAAACAAGTCGATGTCAGCCTTTGCTTTCGATAACTAAGAGGGTGATGGGCAAACCACACTTCCCCCAGTTGGCGGGCTTGAAATGAGTGATCGATAGGGCAATACCGCCAAGCTAATTAAATCAGAGCTCTGTGGGGCTGATTTCTTTCTAGCCCAGGACAAGGGAAAGACTGACTTGCAGAACCAGATGGGGCTTTGAAGGCTTAGCCCCATCTCCTGGCACCCGTCTGAGAGTCGGGGCTCTTCTACCATGCGCACCCCAGAGAGGCCTCTCTTCTCCCTGTCCCCACCCTACTTGGAAATACTGATAATAATGACGTTAACTCTTCTAATACTGAGTAGCTCTGAATACCAGACTTTGAGTCAGGAGTTTGTTTTGGTCTCATTTCACCCTCAAAACAACACTCTGTAATGGAGACACTTATTACCACCATTTTGCAGAAAAAAAACACTGAGGATCAGAGAGGTGGGGTGATTTTTTCAAGGTCACACAGGAGGCGAGTAGTAGAGCCAGAATATGAATTTGGGTTTCCTAGAATCCCAACGAGGTCTTGAGGCCTGATTCTGAGAGAGTACAGCCAAATCGACCTTCCAGCTGTCATAGCCCACCAGAGGCATGCTTTCATTCATTCTACACATATTTATAAGGGCAGACTATGAGCCAGGCTCTGGGCTTGGTGATGGGAATAAAATGGGGGAAAGGCAGACACGGTCCCAGCCCTCCCCCAGGGGGAAGGCAGACAACAACAAACTAACCATTGGGCCCTTACAAGGAGAGATGGGTGCCACATGGGACAAAAGAGGGTGGTGACAGAGACCAGTGGGGGCTCCCACAGAGGCAGGGAAGCAGGAAAAGCCTCTCAGAGGGATGCCCAAAAGGGTGAGAAGGAGCCAGGTGGCTGGTGGAAGTGGGGTGTCTGAGCAGAGAGGACCGAGGGTGAAGACCCTGAGTGGGGAATGAGCTCAGGACCAAGGGGAGCTGAAAGGAAACCAGTGGGGCTGGAACAGAGAGTGTGGGAGGGGGGATGGGTACAAATGGGGTGGGAGTGGAGGGCAAGCTCACTTGTGTAGGGATGCCGAGGTGAGGCCTTCGAATGCATTGGCTCCTAAGTGTAAAGGGAAGGTTCTAGGCTGGGTAGTGCTATGTGTTTTTCATATTTAATAATAACCTGCTTGAGGAAGGAGGAAACACACTTATAAGATGGCAAGTGATTTTTCTCAGAACAAGAGTGCAAATTCGTGGCTGGAGCAGATCAGACCCAGGTTGCCTGGCGCCCAGCCCAGAGCTCATTCATCTGGACATATCACCTCTCCTGCCAGACGGCAGGCGCCATGGGAATGGACACCTTGTTTCTGTAATTTGCCACTCTGTCCTCAGTCCTCCACCCTGGATCTGGTACAAGCTATGCAACCATCAAATGTTTGTTGAATGAATAAATGACGTTAAGAGGACTAAAGAAGGACTTAACACCTATTAAGCACCTACAAAGTACCATGATCATTCCAATGGCTCCAGAAGAAATGGAAGCCCCTCTCTCTTTATGGGAATCTTCAGTTTATCTCCCACCACTTGCTAATTCTCAACATCCACTCTAACCATGCCTCTTCTTTAACTCTTTCATGCAAACAATTCCTTCCCAATTATTTCCCTTTGTCCTCCACCAAAACTAGCCTCCTTCAATCTTTTTAATAAAGTTTTGTTTGTTTGTTTGTTTGTTTTTGCATGGGCAGGCACTGGGAATCGAAGCCAGATCTCGGCATGGCAGGCAAGAATTCTGCCACTGAGCCAACGTCACGCCAATCCCTCCTTCAACATTTTAAGCTGCCAAATTGTATCAGTCTTTCGACATCCTCCTCCTCTGCCATGGCCCCCACTTCCACTATTTCTCTAGATTCTGCCTGCACATACTTTTTCTCTTTGATTTGTCCTACTCAGTAATCCATAAGCACCTCAAGAGCCCAGCCCAGGCTCCTATTTCTCTCACAGTGCTGGACCCCTGGAAGTCAGTGGGCCTCAGGCAAGCCACTCAAGGCCTCTGGTTCTACACCAGGAAAATAAGGAGATCAAGTTTTCGCAAGGATGGCAAATATGTGGTATCCACACCACTGCATCTAATCCCTTACTCAAGGCAGACATTACTAATTGATCACTGATATTTTATCCAATGAGACCAGACATATGTTTAGAATGATTTCCCAGTGCAGTATGCCAAGAAGCTATTATCAAGCAAAGCAGAATTTGTGAACAAGATGAAACCTATTTGCCTCTCCTCAACTCAGTAAACTCTATGGGATTTTCATGTCTGTCCTGTAGGGAATCTACCATGAGCCTGGTGCAAAGAATATAAGATTAGGAAATGGAAACATTATTTAGAGATTATGCAACCTGGGAAAAGCCCAGCCTCCATATGTCTCCTTTTCCTTTTCTATCAGATGGCATATATCTTATGAGATGCAATCTGTATAGCTACTGCTGCTTTTCACCTACTGTGAAAGGGAAAATCAGATTGCCAGGTTCATTATAATCGTGTGTAAAGATAAGGTTATTAGGCTCTGAGTGAGAGGGCCTGAGGATTTTTCTTAGCAGTGCAGGAACTTGATGCATTGATATGGAATATTTTTTCAGCCTCTCCAAGAGCATGTTTGCTCTCTTTCTGGTTTTGGACTGTCCTGCTATTACACTGGGTTGTTTAGTTACCCCAGCTTCGGGGCAATACTGGTGGCTCCTACAGTTTCTCTAATAAGCGTGGACAGGTTCAGCTGCCTCGGCACAAGTAGGATGGCTAAGGGAACTCCACAACTCAGTGTTCCAAAGCCCACTGGACAATAAACTTCTTGAGGACAGGTGCTCTGCCTCACTCACAGCTGTATTCCAGGTACCCAGAAGTAGGCACAGGAGCTTCAGGGACTCCCAAGAAGCTTTGTCGAATGAATGGAGAAAGAGAGGAGAGGCACAGATGCCATCGGATGCCCCACACTGCACAATTCTGCATGCCAAGCCCTCTCCCCGTACACACGCTGCTCTCCCTCGGACACAATAATGTGAAAAGAGCAATTAGCCACCTTTTAATCCTGATTGCCAGCTCCCTCATTAATCACTTGCAATTATAAACCCCAAATCTTCCAAACAACTGGTCCCAGACGACTAGAGAGAAACACTAATAGCCTTCCTTCTTCTCCATTTAGAAATCTCTGCTTGGTTGGAGTCTCTGGGTCACAGAAGGATGGAGAGGCCACCAATGGTAAATGGTCCAACGTGGGAGCACAGGCCCCGGAGGGGTGGGGATCGGGGCGGGTGGTTGACAAGTTACCCTACGGGGGCAGAGGATGCGCTGGGAGGCCGCCTGGTCATCCCCCTGCCTGCCTCTCCCCCATTCTGCAGCCAGCCTGGCCGTATATCTCTCCGTGCTTTCACCAAGACACTCTAATTCCACATTATGAAGACACTGTCTAATTACTGCAGCTAATTAGCTCCTCACAGCCACCCCAGTCGGGGCGTGCCGGGGACAGAGCAGCCCGCGAGGCCTCGGACGTGGCTGGCCGCCTCGGGCCACCGGCCGCCCCTGGGCCCCGGCAGGGACACCCTGTGAGCTGACCCCCATGTTTCAGGGAAAAGAGAGGAGGAGGGTGAGTGATGGCGGGAGGCTGCTCGGTCAATCCGAACCCCCTCTCTCCACGGGTCCCCTGCTGCGGGCAGCAGGCAATTCAGACCTGAGTGCAGCAGCTAATTAAATCAATATGAGATAATGAACGGCAATTAGAGGTCCGGCTAGGCACATCTTCTCTTGTAAATACTGTTTCTCTCCCAACGGGGAGCTCTTTTTTAATAATCTGTTTGTGTTTCATTTCCAGGAGCCGTAATTCCCCCAAGAAGCACTTTGGGAAAGTGATTTGTTTGTCTGTATAATCGCCAAAGCATTCCGTTAGACTTGTTTGTTTTGCAGAGCGCCTGCAACGGCAGGAGAGGAACAATTCGCTTCTGTCCTCCCGATTTTTAAAATAGCATCTATTTCCTGCTTAGATTTCCTGACATTTGACCAGGCCAGGGAATGTGTTTCAGAGGTCTAAGGAACTGCTTCTCCTCCCTTCTGCCCACCCCCACCCCCCCCCGTCTCCCCGCACGCCCCCAAACCTCTGCTGCTCCATTTCCACCGCTTTGTGGGATGAACACAATTAGATGCCTTATGAGATCACAGGAGGGTGGGAAGAAACCTGGTAACCCCTATTCTACAGATGGAAAAACTGAGTCCCAGAGTGGCCAGTGATGACTAACAAATGAACCATTCTCTCCTCCCCCTTTCAGGCAATAAATCTCCAGGGCACCCAGGGGTGGGGGAGGCTTGGTGAGGGCTTCATAAGAAGCTCTCTGCCCTCCAGGAGCTTGCAATTTATCTGGTGAGACAGGCTAAGTCGCATCAATTAGGATGCAATTAAGTGCCTAATTGTGTGGCACCAACAAGCTAAAAGAGTTCAGGGAGAGAAGAGATTCTTTGGGGAATAGAGTGGAAGGAGAGGCTATCAAAGCCATTTGCATCTTAACTCTATCTTTATTTTCCATCAAGGCCTGCTTTCTGAGCTCAGACTTTCATATCTTCGTTGGAATGCTCCCATGGCACCACAAAATCAGTAGGTCCCAAGTAGAAGCTATCTCGCCCAGCCCCACCTGGACCTGTTTGCGTGCCTGTGCTCCCTGCTCAGTAAATGCCCGCACCCCCCAGACATCCAGTCCCACGCTCTAGAGACCTTCGTTCCTTTTTGCTTGCCATCTACACCCAGTTGGTCTTGTAAATGTCTCTCAATTTTACCCACTTCTCTCCAGCTCCGCTGTCATTACCCTGGTCCTGACCACTGAACCCATGCATTAGTTTTCCAAAGCACAAACCCTCCTGGTTTCGCTGAGTCTAGTCCCACTTCCCTCCAATCCAATGCCCACACTGCAACTCCAGGAGATTCCTACAATGCATTTGGATCTAATCACTCCCAGGACTAAAACCCTTCAGTGCATCCCTCTGGATAAAATTCAGACAATTTAATGACCCTGTGAGACCTCTGGCCCTTGCTTACATTTTTAGCTTTGTCTCTTGCCATCGCCACTTCCCCCTTGTATGTGCACACACACACACACACACAATTCTGGCCCTTGCTTACATTCTTAGCTTTGTCTGTTGCCGTCTCCACTTCCCCCTTTTATGTACACACACACACACACACATACACACACACACACACACAATCCATACTTCTGTTTGTGGTCTTGCACATCTGCATTGCCCTCTGCATGCTAGGGCTTCCACACCCAGGCCTCTGCAAATAGTTTTATTTCCACTAAAAAGAACTCCTCCTGGAATTTCCTCTAAATCTCTAGAATGGCCAACTCTTCTCCTTTTAGACATCATCTTATGTGCAACCTCCTCCAGGAAGCCTTCCTGTCCCTTACTTCCCCAGGCTGGGTAAAGAACCTCTTTTCTAGGCTGCTATCACCAAGCGGTGCTCACACCAATTATATTTTTAGAACTTATCCCATAATGTGATACAGTAATTTGTGATCATTTCTTCTCCCTGCCCTATTGGATTAATAATTATTGAGGCCAGGGACATGTTTTGTTCTTCATCAGGCCTCCCAGTACTTAGCACACAATAGATGCTTACTGAGTTTTCATTGAATCGTGTTAAATCAAAAGAGCTGAAACTGTCCTCGGAATTCATCTAATCCAATCCTGTCATTTCTCAGATGGCAAAGCAGGGCCCTCAAAGGGAAAGAGAATTTCCCAGAGCGTGAAGCAAAATAACAGCAAATGATAGCAAAATCAAAGTAGGTCCAAGTTGTTCTGACTGCTAATTCAGCTTTTGGTCCACCATATTGGTTTTACTTTTCAATCAAAGCCCTATTTATTTGACATGTACCTTGGGGGTACAGAGATGGCTCAGCCATGGATCTCATACTCAAAAAACTGTACAACCTAGCTTGTGGGGGATAGTCAGTGACAACACAAATTATTGCCACATACAGTAATAAGTGCAAAAATAGATTTTCAGTGAGCATGGAAGAGCACTTTATCGGGAAAGCACTGGAGGGATCCTAAAAGCAATGGCCAATGTTCATGAAGAAAGAAAACCCTTAATGGCCCATGACAGATGTCATACAACAAACTCCAGATAAAACTCAGCCTGTTGCTATTTACCTAACAGTTCCATTTCCCTCAACAAATCTCACCCATCGTGCAATCCCACAAAATATAAAGGAAAGGGATTTTCACCACCAAAACTACTGCCAACGTCTCAAATTTTCAGAACAGGAAACTGGAGCACAGAGAAGCTAAGTGAGTCATGGAAAAACATTGCCGAGCATTTTGGAGGTAGAGGGGTGAAGGGGAAATTCTAGCTTGCAAGAACCCTTGTTATTTACTTTAATTGTCCCTGTTTATGGAGCCCTCGTAGGATTCAATACTCCTAAGTGTCATCTTCATAGCTCTCTGGCTCATCTCCTCCCCTGCCCTCCCCCAATTTACAGATGAGGAGACTGAGGTCCAGAGAGATTCAACAATGTGTACAAGGCACATATCTAGTCAATACTGAAGCTGATTCTTATCCCAGGTCTTTCAGCTACTCCGTGCCTCTTTTGTGGAGAGTGTAATCCGCCTTAAGAAGAGTAGGACAGGGTATTCACGGTGGCTCAGCAGGCAAGAATGCTTGCCTGCCATGCCAGAGGACCCAGGTTCGATTCCCGGTACCTGCCCATGTAAAAAAGAAAAAAAAAAAAAAAAAAAAAAAAAAAGAAGAGTATGACATATGCCAGGCCTGGGCTGGCAGAACATAGCTGGACAACCTGTGGGGTCTGGAATAAAAAGTTGGAGACCCAGAATTGGATTCAAACTACCCGTTCATTTTCTGGTCAGAGCTAATTGCAGTTGTTTTAGGAGACAGCTACCATAAGGATCAGGGCTGTTAGACAGCTGAAGGTTATTTATGAACATATAGGACATGTGCCATAACTTGCAGATATGTCAGGGAAAGGTGAGATCAGGAAGACAAAATTCCTCAGAGGTAGAGCTCAGGAACCAGACAGAGCCAAGCCTGGTTCTCCACCAAGTGGGAGCGCTAAGCTTGAGGTTCCAGGACCATGGACAGCTGCTGACTGATGAGGCTTCAGGGACTGCCCCTTGGATGGCTCCCTGGAACATGGCAAATGTGCAGTAAATGTTTGTTCCATTAATTAAAAGAAAAAATCAGTAAGCTGTTAATGTGGACTTTTTTCCCCAAAAAGATCACAGTCTGTTCTTTTGGTGAGACCAGCAAAAGTTCCCAGAGGCCTGAACTTCCCACGGAACCAAAACAACCACCTCATGACCACAATTATTCCAAAAAAAGTTCTTTCTCAGATAGAAGACTTCCCACAAAGTGGCCTCACTCTCTTTATGCCCAACTCTGTAAGTGAAATCATTGCCCTCCCCACTACGTGGGACATGACATCCAGGGGTGAAAAACTCTCTGGTGGCACGGAAGATGACTCCCAGGGATGAGCCTGGTCCTGGCACCAAGGAATCAACAATGCCATCCTAACCAAGAGGGAGAAAAGAAGCATAACAAATAAGGTATCAGTGGCTGAGAGAGTTCAAATAGAATCGAGGGGCTGCTCTGGAGGTCACTCTTACACAAGCTTCAGTTCGACATTGCTACCTATCATAACCTCCCAAACCCCAACCAGGGCCATTCCAGCCAATTCTAAAGAACACCTAGGGCTATATATAAGATTCTACAAAGGTCCCATGCACTAGGGTAACTTTCCAGAAACCTACAACCTCCAGATAGGTCCCTGGACCAGATAAGTCCTGAAACCTAGCCCAGCCTCTCCAGAACATCAGCTAGTTCCATCTCCCCACCCCTTCTAACATGAGAAAGTTATAATAGGTATAGCCCAAATACCCCTAAAGAGTGGGATAGAAAGATCAAAGGTGATGGTGGAGCTATACAGAGAAGTTGGGTTTGACAAACGAATATGATTTCTGAATCATTAAATTAATAGTTCATTTATTCTCCAGTATCTTAGAGCAGCTACCAGTAAAATCCTAAAACTGTGGAATTGTAACCCATACAAAAGTCTGAAATCTTTTCCACAACTAACTGTTGTGATGTGCTTTGAAATTTATTGCTTTTTTTGTATATATGTTCTTTTACACAAAAAAGAAAAAAAAGTCAATTGTGATGATAAAAATAAATGTTTATTCCTTCTAGTCTCCTATGTTCTGGAGCAGCTAGAAGGAAAAATCTGAGATGATGGTATGGGAGCCCATGACAAACTCTGGGATCTGTCCTGGGATCTGTACTTGTTGAAGAGTGCTTTGAAAACCATTGCTTTTTTCTTTCTTTGCTTTGTATGTATGTTATGGTATACAATTAAAAAAAAAGAGAAACTTCCCACAAAGTACCTGGCCTGGACCTCCACCAAGACACTCCCGTCCCCAGAGAATCTGGAACACCAGGCTACACTTGAGGAAAGATGGAACACCAACAATCTGTTTTCCTGGGGATCCTGTCTTGTGATGGCTAAGGCAGGCTCAGTCCCGGTCCAGGTCCCTGAAGAGCATTTCAGACTCCAAGACTCAGTTGTGGAGCAAGTAGTACCAGCGCTGTCCATCTCTCCGTGTGGAGAAAGCAAGGTGCAGAGAAAGACATCACTTGAGCTGCCAGGGGGACGTTAGGGGAAACCTAAGTTGTGGTTCTGCCATTGCTAATATCTCCCGTTGACGCTTTCTGCATTCCAGCTCATTTGCAAACATGATCTCATTTAACCTCCCTAACCACCCTGTAAGGCAGGCACCATTAACCCCTGTAATAGACAAAGAATTTAAGGTTCAGGGAGGCCAATTGACTGGGCATGGGTCACATAATCAAGCACTTACTTCAAACTAGACTGTCTGACTCACAGTCCTCTAAGTTCCCACCCATGCTACGCGTAACTCTTGACCTAGGAGCAGAGTGGAGCTGATGCATCATAAAGGCAGGTGGAGACATTGCTCCTGGTCCTCGTGGGCTCCTGCACAGCCCTTTGACTCTCCTCATGATTGGCTTTGATGCTTCTCGTGAATGGGCCAGATTTTACCATTGCTTAGTCAGCCCTCTTCCTTCTGGTCCCGCCTACATCTTAAAAACACGAAGCCTAAGTTTCTCAGGGTAGCAAAAGGTCCTGGGCAGGAGACCTCACATCTGCAATTCACTGCTGCAAAACTGCCAACTCACCTACTCCTCATTCCCTCTTTCCTGTCTGTATGATGAGGTCCAGGATTAATCCACAAACCTGGCCTTTTGATCACACCTTCTCCTACTTACAACAGTAGACACACCTGTTATACATCATGTGTCTCCTCGTTTCCATTGCTGACACTCCCACTTGTCAGCCTATCCACTGGGAATTCCCTCATCCACAAAGTGGATACCATGCCATACTTACTAGGAATGTCCTGAAGATTCAATGATATAAAAGTGCACCAAACAAAATACGCCCCCACTCATTATGTTCTTCTCTTCCCTTTAATTTCTGGAATTTCTGGTTTTGCTTCCATCATTTTTGCTGAAAAATTGACCTCCAATTAATCACTAATGATAAAATTGCTTTATCTAAAAGCCTATTCCAGTCCTCAGCCTTGACCTCTGTGCTGGTTTGAAAGGATGTATGTACCCTAGAAAAGCCATGTTTTAATCCTAATCCCATTTTGTAAAGGCAGCCGGTTCTTCTAATCCCTATTCAGTACTGTATGTTTGAAACTGTAATTAGATTATCTCCCTGGAGATGTGATTTAGGAAGTCACATCTTGATGTGATCTTGAGTGATCAAGAGTGGTTGTTAAACTGGATTAGGTGGAGATGTGTCTCCACCCATTCGGGTGGGTCTTGATAAGGTTATTGGAATCCTGTGAAAAGAGGAAACATTTTGAAGAAAGTGGGAGATTCTGAGAGAGCAGAACAACATAGCCACGAGAAGCAGAGAGTCCATCAGCCAGCAACCTTTGGAGATGAAGAAGGAAAACGCCTCCTGGGGAGCTTCATGAAGCAGGAAGCCAGGAGAAGAAGCTAGCAGATGACGCCGTGTTCGCCATGTGCCCTTCCAGATGAGAGAGGAACCCTGAACTTCATTGGCCTTCTTGAACCAAGGTATCTTTCCCTGGATGTCTTAGATTGGACATTTCTATAGACTTGTTTTAATTGGGACATTTTCTCGGCCTTGGAACTGTAAACCAGCAACTTACTAAATTCCCCTTTTTAAAAGCCATTCCATTTCTGGTATATTGCATTCCAGCAGCTACCAAACTAGAACAACCTCTAAGGTGGCCCTGCCATTTCTGGTCAACACTGTTGGTATAGGCATCCAGAATCCTGTGCTTTCCTGTTTTCTGCTTACCGCTCCCTTAAACATGTGTTAAATGTACCCATATCCCAAGGTTTAGTTCTGGCTGCCCCACTTGTTCCTCTCCTGTCTCCAGCCCCTGGATTCAAGGTTCAATTCTGTGGGGGAGTGTTTCCTTTGTAGTTTGAGTTCCTCCATAAACCAGAGTTCTGAGCACAGGTAAGTTACTTGATGATCCCAGGAAATGCTAGAAGCAGCCTGTGGAAAAGAAGGGAAGGGAAGACCTAATTGATCCAGGTGCCACTGTGGGAAACTGGAATTTCATCCCACTGTGGTACTCTGGGGAGCAGCATAGATGTTCCTTGGAGTCATAGCACTTGAGACAGAGGGCTGGGGCTTCTGCAGCTTCTCTTCCAAGTCCCAGACCCAAATTGCCAACACTGGGCAAAGGTCCTCTCCATCCGACCTCTCCAGGCTCTGCAAACCCATTAAGGCCATTTCAAACATCTCACCTTTTCCCTACCCCAAACCACCAGCCCAGTCCCAGATGTCTTAGCCTCAAGCTCACTGTATATCTTTAGATGTCCAGAGGGGAATGATTTTGTCTATTGTGCATCCTCACCCCATCATCTTCAGCCTACCCCTCAGAGACAGAATTTGGAGGGACAAGAGTTCCAGTGCAGATTCTGCCACTTCCTACTGTACCACAGTGATGACTCACCTGCTTGCCCAGAGCCTCCGTTGCATCATCCAATAACTTTCTTTATAAGACTGAGTGAGAATTGATGAGATTATATATGAAAAACCAAGTTTATGACATATAGTAGGTAATCAATAATTTATGATTGGTTTATTCCAATCAATCATCAGGTTAGATCTTTTTAAATTAATGCAACTGCCTATTTCATACAAGTCATCCTTGCTTTTGTTTTCTTGGCTATGTTAAAAGTTCTCAGGCTTAGCCCAAATCCAGATTGCTCCAGCAGCTCCCTAATTTTTCTCCTTACCCTGTCCTCTCTCCCCTCTAGACTTCCTTGCAAAATAATGCCAGACTCATCTTCCTGAAAGACTGCACTTGTATCAGATATCTCCAGTGGCTCACAGCTGTCGTCACAGTGACATTTAACCACCTTTATGCTGATATATAAGCCTTTACACAATCCAATCCCTTGATTATATTCTCCACGTGAGCTCCCACTGCTTCCCTTCAGGAAAATGTCTCATGCTCCTCTCCTGTGTTAATTCATTCAGCAAATGTTTAATAAGCACTTACTATTAGCCAGGCGCTGGGCTTAGCACTGAGAAGATGATCATAAGCAAGCAAGCAAACAAACAAGTAGAGGGTCTTTTCTCTCCTGGAGACCTTGTTAGCTGGAAAATATGCTTGCCCTAACTGAGTTTAGCAATCTACTCTTTGTACTTAGTTCCCAGGATATTATTCTCAGTTCTGCTCACAGAAATAAGATAACAGACTAACATCAAGAACACCCTGTGGCCCAGGGAGTCGGTGACTTCCTCCTCAAAAAGCAGAAGTCTGACATTCCTAAGGATTGGCTAAGAAAAGCGTCATGAAGACCCTGCCCGTGACAGCTTGAACGTCATGTCTGAATCTAACCACTGAAGCTGAGACAAGATGTGCTTGTGACAACGCAGAATGAGACATGCGTCCATGCCTTCCCCGTGACCACCCAATGTCATCGCTGATCTGACAAAAATGAATCACGTGGACGTTCCTTAGTTTCGATCCCTGCCCCTTTTCTTTCCTTATAAAAACCCTAATCCACATCCCCACTTTGAACTGCTTTGGGGAAGATTCCTGCAGTTCCTTGCAAAGGGCACTTGCAATTATAAAATCACATTCAAAGAAAAAAAAAAAAAACAGGACTAAAAACAAAAAAAGCAAACCAAAACAACAAAACAAGACCAAAAATCACCTTCGCACTGAGAGACACGTTTGTCCTTTGCAGCGCCGGGTCAGGCAGGCCCCTCTGTGCAAAGTACTTGACTTGCGGTGACCACCTCAGTCTAGCCGTCGTCCAGGTCATTCTGCACATCCCACCTCCCTGACTCCATCACACCCTCTCCAGGGAGGGTCTTGGGCCACTGGGAGCAGGTTCAGGCCCAGATTCCAACCCCAGTCTGATGGGGTGGACTTTGTCGCAATCACTTCCCTCCCAGGGCTCTTGTTTCCAAATGACGGGAATTATCTCTTCGTGCGAGAGTTGGGGTGATTGGCTGCATAATGGCTGCCAGGATGCACATTTCCCAATAACCTGGGTTATCAGGTGGACCCAATAGAATCCTTAGAAGAGGGAAAGGCAGGAGGGTCAGAGCCAGGAGGAGGAGTTTTGACAACTGAAGCCAGAAGTTGGAGCGATGCAAGGAAGAGACCAGGAGCCAAGGAATGCAGGGGGCCTCTGGAATCTTTGAAAGTCAGGGAAATGTATTCCATCCTGACGCCTCCACAATGAAAGCAGTCTTGATTTTAAACTCCTGACTTCCAAAAAGGAAAGACAATGCGTTCGGGTTGTTTTAAGCTACTGGGTTTGTGGTTACTTATGACAGCGGCCGTCCAGAACCAGGACAGTTGGTGCGGAGAGGCAGATGACAGTTGTAGAATGGCCAGCACACAAAGGCAAGAACATTCTGGACCCTCAGATGGAATGAGGGGAGTGAGGAGGAGGAAGGCAGCTCACTCAGGTTCTCTGTCTTCCCTGAAGACTCTGCAGACATCCCCAGTCACCACAGTCCATTTATGCTTCTTCCTTTGCCTGAGCTTCTGTGGCTGGTGTTACCTGTCAAGCACACCTATGAAGGATGCTTACATGTTATAGCACAAGATACTGCCACGAGTGAGCCCTACGAGCCATCTCACAGGCAAAGCACTTAATAGGTGAACAGCATTTTACAGACGAGGAGACAGCAAGTGCTTCCTGCCTCCTGGCCCCACGGCCATGTGAATTTCTGGCTGTCCTGTTCTCTCTCGTAACCTCATCTGCGTCCCCATCCCCAGCACCTCCTGCATTGGCAGCCACCGGTTCAGGAGAAATCAGCTTTCCAGGCAGATCACCGGGGTGCCCGTGGGCTCACCCACAGCCCCTCCCCCAAGAGACATGGCAAGGGGAGAAAGCCGACTGGGAAGAAATGATAATTTCCTGTAAGTCAGTGACGGGATGAGAAATGGTGCTGGGATAAAATATGCCCCATCTCTGACTCTGCTTGGATGTGAGCCCAGAAAGCGTGGAATGCCGAGACTGGGCTGAGGTGCTTGGAGGGGGGAAGGCAGGGGAGAGAGTGGGTGAGAGTGGCAGGGCAGGCGGAAGAGGGGTGGAAAGTGTTCTCTAAGTCACCAGGACACCTGGAAGCTCCAGGCCCCTGAAGATGCGAGGGAAAGAGACCTGGTCTCCTCTCTTCAGCTCCAGGAAGCCAAGACCAGGGACCCATCTAAGCCACCGCAGCATCCCGGGCCTAGAATGGTGCCCAATGAAATATGTACGCTCAGCAAATGTTGCTGGAATGAATGGAGAACATGGAGTTAGGAGACCCAGATCTTGGAACATTAGACACCATTTTCTCTCTGGACCTCTGTCTTGCCATCTGCAAATCTACCTGCCAGGTAGGTTATAAAATCATATCAGGTGTGAATCAGTTGGGCCGAATGGTATAATATTCAAATTTCCTCTCCACCCCTTGCACCCATAAGCTTCACCTCTGTGAGCCTCGTTTCCTTCTCTGAAAAGGGGGCCCATTGCGCAATCATTAACATGTTTACTATCAGTTGACCATATCCATCATTTACACTTTAGTATAAAAGAAGAGCCCTTAAGCAGACTTTTGATGGAAATCAAAGCAAATTGATATTTTTTGAGTATTTACTACATTCCTTGTACTCTTCCAAGCATGTAAACATTTATTTTTACCCTATACAAAAATTAGTTCAAAATAAAATTTAAAAAAATCAACTCAAAATGGATCAAAGATCTAAATATAAGAGCCACTATCATAAAATTCCTATAAGAAAATATATGGAAACATCTTCAAGGCATAGTAATGGGAACTTTACACCCAACACACAAGCTACAAAAGGAAAAAAAGATAGATGAAAACTCCTCAGAATCAAAAGCTTCTGTTCTTCAAAGGAGTTCATCAAAAAGGTGAAGAGGCAGCCAACTCAGTGGGAGAAAATATTTGGTAACCACATATCAAACAAAGGTTTGATATCCTATGTACATAAAGAAATTATACAGCTCAACAACAATAAAAAAAACAAGTAATCAAATTATAAAATGGGCAAAAGAAATGAATACACATTTTTCTAAGGAACAAATACAAACAGCTGAAAAGCACATGAAGAGATGATCATCTTCATTATTTATAAGGGAAACGCAGATCAAGTCTGCAATGAGATACCGCCTCACACCCATAAGAATGGCTGCTATTAAACAAATAGGAAACTATAAATGTTGGAGAGGATGTGAGAAACTGGGACACTTGTGCACTGCTGGTGGCAACGTGTAATGGTGCAGCCACTATAGAAGAGTTTGCTGGCTCCTTAGAAAACTAAATATTGCGCTGCCCTGTGACCCAGCAATACCAGTACTAGGTATTTACCCAGAATGGCTGAAAGCAGTGACATGAACAGACATTTGTACACTGATGCAGGTCTATTTATAATTGTCAAAAGATGGAAACAATCTAGGTGCCCATCAATGGATGAGTGGATAAACAAAATGTAGTATATACATACAGTGGAATATTATTAAGCAACAAGATGAAATGAAATTCAGAAGCATAAGGAAACACGGGTGAACCTTGAGGATATAATGCTCGGTGAGATTAGCCAGATGCAAAAAAGGATAGATAAAATAAATTTATGAAAAATTCCAAACAATACAAAAGAATAATCAAATTCTGTGTATCTGGGAGCAGGTGGGAGCCCTATGTATATATATTTTAATACTAATGATAATACAGCAAACAAATAAAAATAATGACTTAATGTCCCCCCAGATGGGGACTGGTTGCTAAATCCTGCTGAAAGAAAAAAAAGTAAAAATAAATTAACTAATAAATTAAGCTTTTAAAAGAGACTTATTTTTACAACCCATGAGGTCAAAACAGAAAAGGAAGTGTTGCACAAAGCCACGCAGCTGCTAAGTGGCCGAGACAGGATTTAACCCAAAGCCAGCCTGACTCCAGATTCCGAAGTCTTCATAATACAGGCATTGCCCCTTCAGATCAAATAACCTACCTGCCACCACAGGTAGCTTAAAATTTACCCTCCAGTCCAGTGCTTCTGAAACTTTACTGTACACAGGAATGAGATTCCTGATGCAGCATTTCTAGCCAGCTCCAGGGCTGCCGGCCCACTTTGAATGATGAGATCGTGGCCGGTGGGTTGTTGTTTCTTTATGGGGGGGGGGGGGGGGACAGGGCATGGTCCGGGAATGGAACCCGGGTCTCCTACATGAAAGGCGAGTATTCTACCACTGAACCACCCGTGTACCCGCTGGTGGGTTTTTAAACAAAGACACGACAATGGGACCAGCCCTTTAGGAATTCCTCTGGCTGCTATATGGAGGATGGGTTGGAGGGGTTAAGGCTGGAGGTGAGGTACATAAGCCTTGAGGTTCCTTCAAGCTCAGAACATTTCATGATGCTCTGACCCCCTTTTGGAAACTCCAGGAATGTCGGAGTCTTCCAGAGCCACCCATACCCCGGATCTAAAAGGAGTGTCAGCTTGGAGGCAGGTTGTGTTTTAAATGATGCTCTGAGCAGCCTCTCAGTATTCCAGGGACCGTGCTGGATTCAATACATCAAAGGTTGAAGGATCATATAGCCCCATTAGCTGCAAAGTTTAATTTCCCTTCGGGGCTGGTGGTTACAATGAAACTACAGCAGCAATTACAACTTCCCTTTCTCAGATCAATAACCTGACGCCAGGATCAGCCTCATTCGTCAGGAGATTCCGGGCCACCCAAGGCCCATCACCACCCACCACACACCCTCCTTGCTGGGTGACGGGGGAGAAAAGGTGGGAACACCTTCCAAGATGCCAGTTTTGTAGAGGGAGAGCCTGAGGCCAAGAGAGGAAGCAACCTCTTTAATTAATGAATCCACCATGTATTTAATCAAGTGTCAGCTCCTCTAGGCCTGGGGGATATGGCTATAAACAAGCAGACATGGCCTTCTCTTCATGAGAGAGAGAGCTGAACAGACAGGTCAGAAAACTAAAGATTGTGACATGTGCTTCTTTGGATGGAGTGGTCAGGGAGGGTGCCAGGGTGAGACATTGGAGCAGGGCATGAAGGAAGAGAAAGAGAGAACTGTTTGAAGACCTTGGACAAAGGCATTCCAGAAAGAGAAACCTGCAAGTGCAAAGGTCCTGCGGTGGTAATGAACTTGAGGAAGGAGCTGACCAGACAATGGGATAGAGCTTCATTAGTGAGGAGCAGAGGGGCTGAAGATGAGGCCAGGAGACACGGCAGGGGCCAGGCCAGGGCTTTGCATTTCATTCTGGTTGCCAAGGAGATATAGGGAGGGTTCTCTGCAGGAGAATCGGGGGCAAATCTAACCTAGAACCAAGGTCTCCTAACCCTTCAGATAAGGGCTCTCTTCTCCCAACCAGATTCTATTTTGCATGACAATTGGCCAAACTAAAGGACTCTCTTGTCATCAACTCACAGCCACATGATTACAGTCAACAGATATTATCCCCAGGACACTGGTGAACAACCCGAGACCCAGGACTTCCGTGAAGTCTCCACGATGTGAGCCGGAGTCTTTGAACTCGTCATTCCCTATTCGTTTGTGTGGCTGTTATTTTCCAAGGATGTCCACTCCCTCATCTGAACCTCACAGCCAGTCTGTGATTCCAGGGTCTGGGGTTGCATTTTGACCAATGTGGAAGTCAGTGGCCAGAGCAGCTGCAGTGATATCAGCACCCACCCCAAGACTGGTTTCGAGCAGCTCCTGTCTCCCCACCCTCCCTCCCCTGGTCCATGCCCAGAGAGAGCCCAGCCCCCAAGCACACCTCCAGCAGCTTCTGGCAAAGACCAGTGTGGCCTCTTTCAAGGTTTCTGTGAGCCTGGGACCAGCTCTCTCCTCCCTCCCCGGCTCCATGCCTTCCACTTTCATTCACTCTTCCTTTCATTCATTTTTTTTTCAATACTGTCATTCTTCCCTTGACTTATTAATAAAACAACGATTAAATTCCTGCTCCAAGCTAGGCAGTGGGAAGCCAATAGCGGAAAGACAAAAAAGACACTGAGAAAAAAAAAAAGAGGAAATTTCAGGGACCAAAGAACACAGAGGAAGGAAGCCAGATTTCAAATCAAATGCTGTTTGGTTTGTACCAGGTACTATGTCCCCTGAGGCTTGATTAGCCAAGCCTCTCCTGCACTGACAACCTCCACCCAGTGTTGTTGCAGTCTCCTGGAGGACAGGACAGCAGTCTCAGCAGGCTTTGTTGCAGCACCTACCCAGGTGTCTTATGCAGGTGCAGATGGGCCGTGCAATTGCAGCACAGTGCTGAAAGCATGCACTCTGGGGCCAGGGTTTGACTCCTAGCTCTACCACATACCAGAGGTGTGACCTTGGCAAAGTAGCTTAACCTCTCTGTGCAACAGTATGTCCAGCTGGAAAGGGGGCATGGGTGTAGAGACTCCCTTGTGGGGTTTCTGTAAATCTCAGGGATGCAGTGCAGCAGACTCTTCTCACTGTTGTTGGGTTCCTGTGCCACTTGGGCCATCCATGCCTACTCTTCCCAGCCTCAGCTTCTCCTTTTGGATGTCCTCGTGGTACCATACAGCCCAGATGGGGCACAGAGGCTAGAAACAAGGTGCAGCTCCAGCCTCCAACAAGGCTTGGGAGAGAGGTGGGAGATAGAGGAAATTCAGGTGGCCCCTCTGCTCAGTTGCTCCTGGATGAATAGAGCTTTCTGTTGGCAAGATGGGTGGGACCTGAGCTCTAGCCCAGCAGGGCATATCAGGGGATGAGCAGGGACTGGGGAGGGGGATTAGGCAGAGCACACACCCCCGACAACCCAGGTGGTTGTAATAACACAGGAATGGAGCCATTCTCTGGCTGTGAAATATGGCCCCTGGCCAAGGTATACACTTTGGAAGAATTAATACACAAAGCACTGAATTCGTAGTTCATCTGCCAGGTGGATCCATGTGTGGGAGGAAAGCAGGGTCTGAGAATGTATTTCCAACTCCCTCCAGGTTCCCAGGTACGTCTCCCACTCTGTGGAGGAAAGAGCCACTCATGCAGAGAAACCAAAGTGGAGGGAACTTTTCTGGCCTCATACAAGTCCATGGGGAAGACGAGGGATGGGACAGGCGGTGAACTTTGTACTTTGCTGGTGCCTTCACACGTTGATCCACAGCTGAGAGGGAGAGGAAAATGTGTCCATTGGGCAGATGGGAAAACAGAGGTTCAGGGAGCAGAAATATCAACGTTAAATAGCAGAGCAGAATTTGTACCTAGGTTTTTCTCCCTAAACTATTCTTTCTCCCGTGTGAAAGTCAAGGAAAGAGAGGGAAATCAAGGTCTATGTCACTCCACCCTCCACCAGGTGCTTTGCTGCAAGGCATCTGCACATCACTGCGGAACGAGTGAAGCAAGGGCAAGTTTCCTCCCTCCAGCTCTGCCTTCAGACACCTGAATACAGCTTGCTGGCCAGTCCTGGGTGGTCCTTACCTATTAAATTACCAAGTAGTTATAGAGAAAGGAAAAGGAGAAAATGAAACTTTGTGGCAGAGGTATGTCCTTGAGCTAACAAACTTGTTCATCTGAACAGGAAGCAGGGGAAATTGAAACATTATAACCACTACCAGAATTTGCAGTCAGTTGTGTTTCAAATCCTGTGACAGCTCTTTTTTGGGTGAGTGTTGCTGGGTGTTTACTTTACTGGTTGAACCTCAGGCTTCTCCTTAAACTATGGCTCCCATAGGACCTCAAAAGACTGTTGTTGAAAGGACAAATACTATATGGTCTCACTGATATGAACTAACATTAGTGAGTGAACTTGGAGAGTTTCAGTTAAGAACTCAGGTTATTAGGAGATAGAAATTGGGTAGAGATTGGGTAATTGATGCTGAAGGGATACAGATTGCTCAACAGGACTGATTATAAAAACTCAGAAATGGATAGCACAAAAGTACCTGATTATAGCACAATAAGGTAAGTACACTGAATGAAGCTGAATGTGAGAATGATAAAGGGAGGAGGGCTGGGGGCACAAATGAAACCAGAAGGAAAGATAGACGACAAACACTGAGATGGTATAATCTAGGAATGCCTAGAGTGTACAATGATAGTGACTAAATGTACAAATTAAAAAGTGTTTTTGCATGAGGAAGAACAAAGGAATGTCAATATTGCAGGGTGTTGAAAATAGATGGCCATTCATGTTTTAAAACTTCAACTTCTGTGTGAGGCTAAAGCAAGGAAATGTTTTTTTGGTGAAAAATTTGTATTCTGACTAGTGCATTTCCTAATTTTACTGATATGGGCAATTTAATTGAACACCATAAGTATAGGAAAGCTTGAACAGGGCATGAGATTTTGTTGGCTTGTCCAGGTTAGTGTGATGCCCCAATAAATACCAGAGTGATTTTAACAGTGAATAAAGAATATTTGCAAAGTCCCCTTGGAGGAATGGGGAGAAAGGGGAAAAATTTGACTTCCCTATTTGGAGAATTCTTGATATTCTTGTAAGCAGTGGGGACAACCAAATCAATAGGCTGAGCCCTCAATCTTGGGGTTTGCCCCTATGAAACTTATCCTTGCAAAGGATAGGCTAAGTCTACTTAAAATTAGGCCTAAGAGTCACCCCCAGAGAACCTCTTTTGTTGCTCAGATGTGGCCTCTCTCTCTCTAAGCCAACTCAGCAGGTGAACTTACTACCCTCCCTCCTACAGTAGGACATGATTCCCAGGGGTGTAAGTCTCCCTGGGTACATGGGACAGAACTCCTGGCATGAGCAAGGACCCAGCATTAAGGGACTGAGAAAGCCTTGTTGACAAAAAAAAAAAAAAGGGGGGAAGACAGAATTGAAACAAAACAAAGTTTCAGGGGCTGAGAGATTTCAAACAGTCGAGAGGTTATCCTGGAGGTTATTCTTATGCATTACATAGACAATCCCTTTTTAGTTTATAGTATATTGGAATGGCTGGAGGGACGTACCTGAAACTGTGGAGCTGTGTTCCAGTAGCCTTGATTTTTAAAGACAATTGTATAATGATATAACTTTTGCAATTTGATTTTGAGATTGTGAAAACCTTGTGTCTGATGCTCCTTTTATCCAGGGTATGGACAGATGAGTAAAAAATGTGTATAGAAAAGTAAATAATAAGGTGATAAAGGGGTAAAATTAATTGGGTAGATAGAAATTCTAGTGGTCAATGAGAAGGAGGGATAAAGTGTATGGGATGTGTGATTTTTTTCTTTTTACTTCTTTTTCTGGAGAGATACAAATGTTCTAAAAGTGATCATGGTGATGAATACACAACTATGCCATGATAGTGTGAGCCATTAATTGTACACCATGTATGGACTATATGTGTGTGAAGATTTGTCAATAAAAATATTAAAAAAAAAAAAAAAGACTGTTGTGCTATCAATTGGAGAATGGATAAATTAGCCACAGTAGAGTCAGGCAATGAAATACTACTCAGCATGGAATACTAACAAACTTAAAAATATGGAAAAATCATAAAAGCATTATGCAAAATGACGGAAGCCAAACACCAAAGGCTGGGTACTATGTGATTCCATTATATGACATTTTGGAAAGAGTAAAACTATAGGGTCAAAATCTGATCAGTCATTGCCAGGAGCTGGAGCCAGGAATTGGAGACTAGCTGCAATGTGGCATGAGGAGAGTTGAAACTTCTTGGATAATTGAAAGTGTGATAAATTGGATAGTGGTGGTAGTTGCACAACAGTGAACATTGCATTTGCCAAAGCTCATCAAGCTGTGTATTTTAAAAGGATAAATTTCACTCTGTCAATCATACTTCAACAGGCCTGAGTTCCTAAAAAGACTCTTGTGAGGATGATTATTTGATGTATGCAAATAAAATGACCCATAGTAGGCACTCAACACATGATGATTTCTTCCACCCCACAGAAGTGATAAAATAGGTAGAGCTGGGTTGCTATATCCCACCAAAGCAGCAGGTGTCGCTAGTAGGACACATGTCATTTTTCAATTTGACAGTTCCATTCATTCATTCTTTAAGCATTGGATAAAATAAATCTATATTCAATTGTATTTATAAACAAAATTCTGATGAAAGCAAGGGCAACCACCGTGATTTAAAAAAACTGATTGTAGGCAGTAAGCTTGGACCCATCTACCATCTGGTGAATGGTATAATGCGCTTGACCTCATTCCACATGCTAAGCAATGAAGGTGAAACCCAGGATGGCACTGGGCTGCATGTGACATTTGAAGTTCCTTTGTAGACACCCCCATGGGGCATAGCTAGAACATTTCTTGAAATCTTTCTCCCACAGTTGAACCTAGCTCCTTGGAATACTGAGGTCTTGTCAGGGCCAGGGCTGTCAGCAGCGGCAAACTTTGAGATTAGGTGGACACGCTCCTCCCCAGCTCTTCACAGATGTGCCTCTTCCAATAACAATATTTTCTCTGCTCCTTCTGAAGAGAAAGTCATGTGTTAAATGGAAGATTTGCTTGAGTGAGTCACTGGGAACCTAAGTGAAATCATATTAAGGAAGTAATATTTATTATATCCATAAAGCGACCGCACAAGCGATGTGCAGAGGCCAGATGGGAGGCCCAGATGTGCAGAGAGCCAAATCAAGCCTGTCAAGAGTGGGGTCTGGACCTGTGAGTTAAAGCCCTTCAGCCAGGGAGGAATTACAGATGGATATGGTCAGCCTCCAGCAGCCTCAGGAGAAGCAAAAGGAGGACAAGGGTTCCCTGCAAGAGCTGTAACTGCTGTCAAGGATAATGTCCCACTCTAACACTGAATGTGCTGGCTCAGGGAGAGGTGGCTGGAGGACCAAAGATGAAAGAGGCCAGATTCTCAGGTCGTGCATTATAAGAACTGGAAAAAAAAGAGCAAGGAAGAAATGGAGTGAAGGAAAGGAATGAAAAAAGAAAGAGGGAGGGAAGGAGAGAGGGAGGGGAGGAGAGTGAAAGGAAAAGAAGAGAGAGGGAGGAAGGGGAGAAGGAAGGAAAACGATTGCCCATGCACAGTTGTCTGAGTTATTGATCACGCAAGGGTACCCAGACAATGGGGCAAGTAGAGTAGAAATTCAATTCACACTATACTTGGAAGCTGAAGACCTGGGTGGGAATGGGTTCTTCCCAGAGACAGAGTCGTTTATCAGTTTGCACATAGGTGCAAAAAGAGCTAGCTGTAGTCCTAGATGGAAGAATGAAAAGATGGAAGAAGAGGAAACAGGAAGGTAAGGAAATACCCAGCATCTCTGCTCTTTCTGCCCTGCACCTTGCTTGATTGCCCACTTTGACTCATGATTAGTGTTCTTCTCTCCAGCTATAGTCCCCTTCTCTCACAGTTCATGTTAATCCCACCTATATTTAAGGTCCAGGTATGGCACCACTTCCTCCAGGAAGCCTCCCCAGAAGTCAATATCTTCTAAAAGAAGCCTCTGGTGACAGTTGAGAAACCTGATGAGAAATGTGACTCTTCATCTAGAAGTTCAGTCTGCCTTGAACACACTACGCTGGCCTCGTTGCAACAGGTGTCAGTGATCATCTCCCCAACCATACCTCTCTGGGTCCAGGACTGTCCAGTGGCCCTGAATCCTTCCTGATAGTCACGGGCACAAGGGCCTGGGTGCTCCGTTTATATTACCTGTAAATGCGTGTCACTGATGAAGACTGATAGTGGCGCTTCAGGCACCATTCCAGGCAAGTAAGCAAGGAAATTGTGAACTGTGACCTGGACCACGTGTGGTGAATATCCGTTCTTCTTGTCCACCCAGCATTCATTCCCGTCTTCTAGGAACAGGGTGCATAGTTTCATCTGGCGACCCACATTTCCTCCACTCTCAGTCCCTCGGACTCTAGCTGCACTGACCCCCGCCTCTGGCTCCAGAGGTGACTCCTATTCCCCCAGGTCACAGGTTTAGGAACAAGTGCATGGCTGAAGCCATCCCATGAAAGCCAGGAGCTCTCAGGAAGGAAATCCCCTTTCTTCTGTGGGTAAGGAGGAGGCATAGCAAACAAATTAACTGGAGTTTTAGCTGCTGGAGGCCATCTTGCCATAACAGAGGGAAACCCCTGACCCAAGAATGGAGCCAACTCAGAGAAAGGCAGAGCTGAGATATAGAAAGACAAATATTCCTGATGACATCATGTGAACACCTGGGGCCAGACATACCTGAAGCTGGTGCCTTTTGTATGCATGTAAACCAATACATTCCCTTCTTTAGATAAAGACAGTTTTCTTTGGCTTCCTGGCATTTGGCACTGAAAGAGTCCTGATCAATAATTAAAGTATCTGTTAACCATCACCAAGATGCAAAGAAAAGGGGGAGTAAAGCAAGGCTCTGTTCATTACCAAAGTCAAGTCCTGAGCTAGGATTTGAATCCAGATCTGCATAATTCCAGAGACCAAGTACTAGTATATACTTACACCATGAATGCAAAACTCTAAAATACAACCCACACATAGATGATGCTCAACTATGTATAGAGTAGCTATGTACACACTTCCGTCCTGAATTTTCTGCAACAATGAAGTGGTTGAGACTTTTTGCCAAGTACGGTAGCTCACAGATGGCTCATAGCGTTTGAAATACAACTGAAGAACTGAATTTTAAATTTTATTTCATTTCAATTAATTCAAATAGCCACAGGTGGCTAGTGGTGGCCACATTGGACAGCACAAGATTAGACCCTCTGCTCCCGAAAGGATGGAATAAGCTCATAAAATAAATATATCTGGAATCCCTGTTGGCCACTGTCTTGGTTTGCCAGAGCTGCTATGACAAATACCACACCCTGGATTGGCTTAAGCAACAAGAACGTATCAGCTCACAATTTCAGAGGCCAGAAGTCCCAAATCAAGGCATTGGAAAGGCTGTGCACTCTTACCCCAAGACTAGCGCTCCCGTACTGGCTTGCCACAATCCTTGGGGTTCCTGTCCCATAGCAATCTCTTTCTCCTTGCGTCTGCTCTTCCGGTTCCCGCTGACGCCCAGCTTCTTCCTGGGTTCTGCTTCTCTTTAGGAAACTTTCAAGAATGTGCATTAAGGCCCACACTGATTCAACCTGGCTGTGCCTAAATAAGGTCCCAGAAGATCCGAGTCACAAATGGGACCACACCCTAACTGATGCATATGTCTTCAAAGGGTCCTGTTTGCCAGTGGGTTTCATTTACTGGCTTTCTGACCTTAGATAAGCATCTCAGTTGATAGTGACAACAACACCTACCCCATAGGATGACCATGATATTCAAACATTCAACAATATCGACCACCTCCTGCATTCTGGACCCTGGACTTCGTATTGCAAAGATGCTAGCGCATAAGACAGATAAGAACCCAGCCCTGGAGAAATGTCCATCTTCGGACATCTGTTCATAAATGTAAAAGACACAGCGAAGCACAGAGCACAGCACCCAGCATGTAACACACACTCCGGAAATGGAAGTTTATTTCAAGAGGCAGACATAGTCTGAAAGGGATTTGGCAACGTCTCCAGAGTATTTCACATTACCTCGAGAAAGTTGAGAGGGTTATGCAAATGGGTCTGTTGAATAAAGAATATTCTTAGGTAAAATCATTATGCAGAACAGTTTCCCCTCTGCATAAGGTGGCAAAAATTATCTCCCTGGTGCCAATTATGTGCTTGTTAGCACTGACATTCTCAGAGTCATTACCATGAATGGGTGTCGTTTATGTAAGAGCCACACTGGGTTCTATTGTAATTTTTTCTCTGTTTACAACTCGGTATAATAAATGTCATTTTTTCAAATGCTAAGGTATTGGGTATTTAATCTATCATTAAGGCTTGGAATATGTTTACCCCTAAAAGGCGCTCACATCCAAACACCCTCAGGTGTCACGAAATGGAGCAAATATTCAGGAGTGCCTTGATGAGGGTGGGCTCATGAGATAGGAATTCCATTTCTGGCTTATGTGTGTGTCCTGGAGCACACAGCCACCCTCCTCCGGGTCTAACTGCCCCATGTGTCATAGGCAGCGATGAAATGAGACAATTTCTAAAGTTCTTTCTCAGGCTTGGTTTCCTATAAATCTGTTTAGAAACTCACATTTCCATATCTGATTAAAACCATATTGTCAAAAAACATTATTAACAGTGTATGAAAATAGACATGTGGAGGAGAAAGGAGAGTACAAAGATACTAATAATGATGGAGATGATATATATAATGATAAATATGATGAGGATAGAAAGATAGGCAATCAATAGATGACATAGATGATAGATTGTAATAGATATAAATTAGATGGATGATATATGGCAGATAGATAGATAGAGATAGAAAGAATGATAGAAATAGATGGATGGCATCAAAAAGTGGAGAAATGAATTATTGAGTAAATGGTATAAAAAATAAATCATTCAACATGAAGAATCAAGGATTCCTACCTCACACCATATACAAAAAAGAAAATCCAGATATATGAAACACCTAAACATGAAAAATAAAGACCAGAAAGCAAGGAGAAGAAAAGAAAGGAGAAGGTTTTTGTGATTAAATGGCAGGGGGGAAATTTCTCAAAAGCACTCAAATATCAGAGATCATTATAGCGGCTAAGGTTGGAATTGGTTACATCGAAATTAAAGAGATCTGCCCCACGGATGCTGCAGACAAAATTAGTATAAGGCTAATGGAGCCTGACAAGATATTCACAAAGTCTTTCTATCTAGAAAACAGAGAGATCTAGAAATCAGCAAAAATCCAAAGACAATGGACAAGACATATGAATAAACAATTCACAGAAGGGGAAAGAAAATGACCCAACAGAATATAAAGATGAGTTCAAAATGACTAGTGAAGGAACAGGTAAATTAAGATAATCATGAAATAGTTCATTATCCCCCATTCAACAGGTCGAAGTCAGGGAGAATCACACTTTAGCAAAAATGTGATGAAAGAGGACTTCTCATGTACAACCAGAGAAGAGGAGCAAAGGATATAGCTGTCCAATAACAGTCTGGTGGGACTTGATGAAATTAAACATACCCAAGAACCCAGCAGTCCCATCCTCAGCGACAGAACCAAACAAAATTTTCACCCAAACCCGCGAGGAGGTATGCACAAAGGAATACACAATTGCGTATTGTTATGTTGACCAAAAGTTGGCATGGACCCTCAGGAGAGGAATGAGTGAATAATATGGGGGGATATATTATTCTATGTGATATTATGGAACTATCAGAAGAACACAAACCAGATCTACACACAGCTGCATGGGAAGATCTCAAAAACTGAGCAAGAAACAAGAAGTAGAAGGAGAAGCCAACACCATTTCTGTAATTTAAAAGGCACACAAAGCCTTAGAGTACCAATATGCACAAATGGATGGACTATGGACTGGAGGGTCAGGGGCCGGGACGAGTGTCAACCTGGGTAAAAGGAATGTCACCGGACTGGAAGTCGGGTGGGGGCAGTAATTTAACAAGGAAAGAAGAGTCCTGCAGAGAGGGGAGGTCTAGTCAATTCTGAACACCCGAACTCCTGTCCCCACCCCAAAGTCATGGGCACCATTTATTAAGATCTTCCCAGGCACTCTGCCAAGGAAGATGATGCATGGATTAGATAGAGATTGGGCTTATCTATATATCATTTAATATACATCTAATATATAAATTTAATCCTCAAAACAAATCAGCAATCTAGGCATTACTATTAGAGTTTACAAATGAGGGAACGGAGGCCGAGTTAAGGAGAATTGCAGTTCCAGGTCTCCAAGCTCATACGTGGCTGAGTTGGGACTCAAACCCAAGGCAGTGGAGGGAAACTACTCCATGCTATTACGGTGTTAAGGGGCACTCGCTCCAGCCTCGCTCCCTCCCCATAAACACCCTCGTCACCATCCAGAACTGGCCAGACCTGTCTCAGGCCAGACCCAGGGCCACTTCTCCAAGACAGGGATAGCTGATGCATTTCTTATACTTAGTCCCTGGCAGACACCAGCTGTGAGTGGGTGGGCAAGGGAGGATATTTGGCTGTAGTTGGGGGACATTCTGTGGCTTCGTCTAACAGGTAAAGGGGGGTGATGCCTGACCCCTGAGACCAATATTATGAGATGACCTCCCTCTTTTCTCTTCTTCTCCCCTCCCACCATCACTCCAAGATGAGTCCCCTTCAGGACTGGTGTGCTCCAGGAGAAAATTTTGCCTTGAAGTTGGGACAGTTTTTAACCAGCCATGTGACCTTGGAGAAGTCACTTCTGCTCACTGAAGCTGGATGGTTTCTCAATACCACTGCTGCATGTTGAGAGCTTACCCCATGCTGGAAACTGTGCTATGTGAGGTCAAATCCCTTGTCCCCGGACCTAAAGCTCAAAATACACCAAGCCACATTTGAGTCCCTGACCTATGAATTCTGTTCAAAGCTTGCCATCCCAGAGGCTGCTCAGTCTCCAACCGTGGTATTGTTAGAGGCTCCGGGAAGTGAACCCAGATCTCCAGCATGGCAGGCAAGAACTCTGCCACTGAGCCACCATCGCACTAACCATAGTCTCTAACCATATGATATGGTTCAGATTTGCAAGCTCAACTCTTTGGAGGATCTGCCTTTTCCCTGGAACCCCAGGGGACCTCAGCCCTCCTGGAGCTCTCTGGCCACCCCTGCCACCACAGCCTTGCTCCTGGCTGGCAACATGGTGCCACAACAAGCTCCATGACGGATAGGGGACCTCGAGAGGACATCTGTCCCCATCTGGCTGATGACGGCTGCCCTCAGATTAGGACAAAGTGTCTCCAATCACTGGGCTGAAGTCACTCCACCCCCAGCCTCTCCCCTGTGTCACTCCCCAAGCCAAGAGCAGGCTGGCCTCAGCACTCCTTGTTTCAGGGGCTCCAGCTGCCATCCTGGCAGATCTAGCACCTCCCAGCAGGACAGCCACAGTCATTTCTGAAGCAAGAGTTTGCTCATTTGGGATTTTCCCTCAATGCAGAGAAATGTTGGTGCTTTCAGGGGTATGCTGGTTTGAAAAGATGTATGCCCCCTAGAAAAGCCATGTTTTAATCAAAATCCCATTTCATAAAGGCAGAATAATCCCTAATCAATACTGTATGTTTGAAACCGTGATCAGATCATCTCCCTCGATGATGTGATTTAGTCAATTGTGGTTGTTAAACTGTATAAGGTGAAGACATGTCTCCACCCATTTGGGTAGGTCTTGATTGGTTTATTGGAGTCCTATAAAAGAGGAAATGTTTTGGTGAATGGGAGATTCAGAGAGAGCAGTACCACAAAGCAGAGAGTCCACAAGCCAGCGACCTTTGGAGAGGAAGAAGGAAAACGCCTCCCGGGGAGCGTCATGAAACCGGAAGCCAGGAGAGAAAGCTAGCAGATGACGCCGTGTTCGCCATGTGCCCTTCCAGCCAAGAGAGAAGCCCTGACTGTGTTCGCCATGCGCCTTCTCACTTGAGAGAGAAACCCTGAACTTCATCGGCCTTCTTGAACCAAGGCATCTTCCCCTGGATGGATGCCTTAGATTGGACATTTCTGTAGACTTGTTTTAATTGGGACATTTCCTCGGCCTTAGAACTGTAAACTAGCAGCTCATTAAATTCCTCCTTTTAAAAGTCATTCCATTTCTGGTATATTGCATTCTGGCAGCTAGCAAACTAGAACAAGGGGTTTCGGCCACCTGGCAAGATAAGTGTGAGTGTCCCCAATTTCAGACAAGTAAGCTGAGGCTCAGATAGGGAAATTGTGGGTGAGCCATGTCAAGGTACCAGGACTTTTTAGTTATGCAGGGAGATAAAAAATAACAGTATAGCCAACAGGGCTCAGCTCTACCTTTTCTCTCTCTTCTGGGCAAGAGAAAGGGTAGCATTCCCAAGGTGTTTTCTACACAGGGTGGACAATGGCTCCAAACCACTTGATTCCTTCATCTAGTATTATCCACATACTACCAAATCTGGGCCAAGCTCTCAGCTAAGTGTCGGAGAGAAAATGTAGTGGGCACCACCCCTTGTTCCCAAGGAGACAAGACCTTGACCCATCAATGCCATGTGATAGCTGCAGAGAGCAGACAGAAGAACCCTTCCAGCTCAGGAAGGCTGATGGCCCATGACGTTTACCTGCAAGGGGTCACCCTTGAGACACAGCTTTCAAGGATGGGGAGCAGGCAGGGAAGCGTTCCAGCAGAGAAATTATGTTTTTCATAATAAACTTTATTTTTAGAGCAGTTGGTTTACAGAAAAAAAAAATGCAGAGAGTACAGAGAGTTCTCATATACCTCTCCCCCACATGCAGTTTTCTCTGTTATTAACATATTGCATTAATGTGCTACATTTGCTACAATTGAGGAACCAATATTGATACGTATTAGCAACTTAAGTCTCTACACTAGTAGATACACTAATGCAATATGTTTGCTTACATTAAGGTTCACACTCCCTGTTGTTCAGCTTTATAGGTTTTGACAAATGCCTAATGTCATGTATCTACCATTGCGGTTGTCACTGCCCTCAGAAAGCCCCACACCCCACCCAGCCACCTCTCCCCTCCTTCCCCCAAACCCCAAGCAACCACTGGTCTTTACACTGTCTCTATCATTTTGCCTTTCCCAAATGTCATATAGTTGGACTCTCATATAGTATGTAGCTTTTTCAGACTGGCTTCTTTCACTCAACAATATGCATGTGAATTTCCTCCATATCTTTCCATGGCTCAGTAGATCCTTTTTTTAAATCACCGAATAATTTCCCATTGTACCATGTACCACAGTTTGTTTATCCATTCACCTACTGAAGGACATCTTGGTTGCTTCCAGTTTGGGCAATTACGAGAGAAGCTGCTATAGACATTTATGGCAGGGTTTTGTATGGATGGCCCTAAGTTTTCACCTCCTTTGGGGAAATAACTAGGTGCATGGTTGCTGCATCGTATGGTAAGCTCTAGGTTTAGCTCTGTAGAGCTAAGAATGCCATTTTGCATCCCCAACAATGCATGACACTTCCCTCAAATCTCCCTGCCACATTTGGATTCTGAGATTCAAATCTGATCATGCAGTTTCCTGCTTCCAACCCTCCCATGGGCACCCACCCTGCCCTCAAAATAGAAGCCACCCCCTTTCCACCCCCTGCAAGGTCCCACATGGTCTGGTCCCTCCCTCCATCCCCTGCTCCTCCCAGCCGTACAGTTTCATTTGATACATACTGAGGTGCTGGGGCCTCCTTCCCATCCTCAAATAATCCCTGACTAATCCTACTCACCTATCAAGGCCATGCCTTGATGTCACCACCTGAAGAAAGTTTTCCACGCCCACCACCATCCCCCACCCTCAGGCTGGAGTATATGAACTAACGTTCAGTCTTCATAATAACCCTCAGGAGATGGACACTATTATTAGGCCCATTTTGAGAGGAAAACCCCAAGGTATCGCAAAGCAAAGTCACCAGCCCAAGGCCGGGATCTGTCTTAGTTTGCAAGAGCTGCTAAGACAAGTACCAAGCAATGGGTTGGCATAAACAATGGAAATTTATTGGCTCATGGTTTGGAGGCTAGACAAAGTCCAAAATCAAGATATCAGAAAGGCTTGCTTTCCCCTGAAGACTTACATAAAGCATTCTGGTGCTGGCTGCCAGCAATCCTTGGGGTTTCTTGTATTTCTGCCACCCATCACATAGAGATGTCATCTCCTTTCCAGCTTCTGTGACTTCCCAGTTCTCCTTCTAAGGTCTCCAGCAATCCAGATTAATACCCACACTCATCAATTGGACCACACCTTAACTAAGCATAACAACTTCAAGAGATCCTGTTAATGATAATTTCACATCCACAGGAATAGGTGAAGATTAACGACATGGCCTTGAGCTCCTGTAAATACTGGTTGTGCAGGTTCGAAACTGTTGTGTATCTCAGAAAAGCCATGTTGTTTAGTACAGATTCAATATTGTTGAGTGGGATCTTTTTTATCAAGTTGTCTCCATGGAGTTGTGACCCACCCAACTGTGGGTGGGAGCTTTTGATTAGGTGGTTTCCATGGAGACGTGTCCCCACCCACTCAAGGTGGGTCCCTTACTGGAGTCCTTTAAGAGAGACCCATTTTGGAAAGAGCTTCAGAGCTGACAAAGACAGCTTGTTTGGAGATGCAGAAAGAAAATGACCCTGGAGAAGCTGTTTGAAATGAGAAGCCAAAGGACCAAGAGATGCCAGCCATGTGCCTTCCCAGATTGGCCTTCTTTGAGTAAATTTATCTTTCTCTGGATGCCTTAGTTTGGAAATTTTTATGGCCTTAGAACTATAAACTTATAACTTAATAAATTCATTTAATAAAAAAATAACACAGCCATATATCCCATTGAATTATGGAGCACATAATTCAATCTAGCATAGATTCAAACGAGGTCTGCATGACCCCAGGGTCCCAGCTCCTAAAGAGGGTGAACTGGGATTGGGATATGGGAAGGAATTTTGAGTGGGGAAGGAGAGTGCTGTTAAACCCATCCTTGTCTGTAACGGCTGAAAGAAAAGAGAATAGGGGAGAAGCTTTGCCACACAGATTTGGGATCCAGGAGCACTGGGGGATGGAATTAACCCTGGGAAGTCAGTATTAAGAGAGCCATGCTCATGCTTTGGACAGTCTCAGTGTTAGGGGCTCAGTAGCTCAAGGGTGGACCCCAGAACTTGTGTGTTTTACCAGCTCCTACAATTATTCCTCGGTAAAGCTATTTGAAGGATTCTTGTACAAACGGGGCACAGACGCCGAACTAGGATTTGGGTGCCAGAGATGAGACTCCTTGAAGCAGAGACCAGAGCCCAAACAGAAAAAGACTTTGCCCCTTCTTGAGAGGAGAAACTCATCCACATTCTCAATCTGAACATTCACCTTTCATTTCCCTTTTTCTGAAGAAAAAGAGGGACCCCAAAGACTGGGCCAGAGTGAAAGCTGAACACATGCCAACACGTGTTAAGTTTAAAAATGCTACCAGGTAAGAGTCCAGCAGTTTTTAATTTCACATCAATGAGCTCTGTGACCTTGGGCAGATCAGATGTGCTCACTGGGCTTCAGTTTCTGCCTTGATAAAATTGGCGGTGGGTGGGATGGGTAGACAATTCATTTCTTTAGCCATTCAACAAATATCTGATGAGTGTCCTGTTAGGCTCTGGAGATTAAATGATGCCCAAGGCAATGTCACTGCTCTTTAAGAACCTTATAACCTAGAGGGGGAGGTAGACATGAACTAGGAAAACAAACACCAGGGTGGAATGAGTAAGAATGAGAGGAATAGGGGAGAAGAAGATGGGTGTTGCTGAGCCAAAACTAGGTGGACTTTGTTTCTAATGTCTGCAAAGCCCTGCCACCATGGAATCCCACAGGCATCCTTCGTCCCTTTGCTGAGGAAGGAAGCATCATTTGATGATCAAATCCATGGTTTCAAGCGCCAGATACTGTCCTTGCCCCAGTCTCTGCTAAAAGACCCATATGCAAGATGGTTCCTTCCCTCTCATGGCACCTACCAGCCCAGGCAGCCTCTTCGGCCACCCCCACTGGAATCCTGAGCCCCTCAGCTTCTGTGTTCCCCTATTTTTCTCTCTGCACTTCTCGCCTTTCCTTTCTGACCAAACTTCGGATGACGGGAACACTGATAAATTAATGATTGCAATTAATAAAAATTGACTCTGTGCTAATAAATTATTATGAAATGGCCTGTCAGGTTTTTTAATGAAATGCAAAAAGCTGCAGTAATGAGATGAGTGCATGCACTTTCCAGTCAAGACGTGAGGAAATACATCCATGAGATACTCAGGCTTCTGTAAGGAAAGAATCCAGGAGAAGAAAAGCAGAGTTGGAGCCATGCTCAGAGGGGGATGGAGTATTTACTGGGGCTTAAATATCTACTATGTTAGAAATCTCACCTACATCATTTAATATCATCTTAATAGCCCCATGAGGAGGTACTATTATTACCTGTCCCTTTTCCAGATAGAGAAACTAAGGCCCAAAGAGGGTAAGGAATTGCCCTAGATGACACAAAAATTGTGTTTGTTGAGCTGGGATCAAATATAAATCTTTTAGATTCCAATCCCCCCCACCAAAAAAATTAAAAAACACCACCACCATGCTCTTAACCATTCAATTATACCACCCTTAGAATTTGGTGGCAAAGAGCACAATTCCAAGGTTCAATTTGATTGTTTTACTTTGTGGCCTGGAATAGGTTACTCTCTAAGCCTCGGTTTCCCCATTTGTGTAATGCAAGCAGCCAAATCTGCCTCACATGCTCTTGTGAATGGACATGTAAGAATAGAATGAGATGATGGATTGAGGACATGTAGCCATAACAGCACCCGGACTTCCTCCTCCAAGAGTCTGGCATGAGAAGTTCCATCTGAGCAGGTAAGCATTGCAGGAAAAGGGGCCCAATGTCATGGAGAGAAGGTACAGCAGTGTCCCCCGTCATGCCCCATCCCAGCTCTATGGAGTGTTTAATAGTCCAAGGTTGTCCCAGTTCTTTGTAAGCTATAGCCATGAATGTAAAACAACCAATTTTTACAACAGAATTGTTTAACCCTGCACCAATTAAAAGTACCTGTTATTAAAAAAGGTAATTATGCTATAATTAGTTTGACACAAGACATTAAGCAGATTATTATCAAAGCCAGGGAAATAGTAACTTCAAAGCAATTTCCCCTCATGAAAGAGGCATTTACATGCCGCCATTGGAACAGGATCCTCACTCGAGGCACTTTTTAATGCAGGGAAATGTGTTTCCTAACTCTTTGAGCAGCTTGGGTGTTTATGGCAGGGAATACCCGTGTTACAAATGAACCTGGGTGGTTGTGCTGCGGGAGTTTGTCCCAGGAAACTGAGACCAGGAACTAGCTAGTCAACATCCAGCCTGGACCATGGCACATATTGGCAGAGGCCACTGATACGACTAGGAGGGGGTTAAAGAGAGCCCATATGTGTCAGGTGTCATGCTCAGAAATTTTCAGTATTCTCTCCTTGACTCCCCCTAACAAACCTGTGAAGTAGGGATTATGAGAATTCACTTGTGAGGGACAGAAAACAGGCGAGTGACCACTTAGTGTGGCAAGGAAGGAGAGAATTGTATATCCCCTCCCAACTAATGAGAGGAAAAGTGCTTTTCCAGCAACTACGTTACCATAGCTATGTATCAAATCAAGCCAGGTTCTTTGCTCCTTAGCCATCTTTCACCGGCTTTGTCCTTCCAGTATACTCTGATTCGTTCTGTCACTGTCTCTCGTTTTCTTCTTTACATTTCCTTTCCCCACAGCATCTTCTCTCACCTGCTGTATTTCTGGAGGAGGTAAGACGGGATTCACCGATGAACAAGGAGTGCAAGTTCAGCCCAGTTGCACATGGACATTTCAGCACCACGGCCAGCGGCATTGGTACTCTTTCCCCCAAACCCAGCCTCGACAGTCAAGTCTACCCACAACGAAAATCCCACGTCTGCCACATACCAGCTGTGTGGTCTTGAATGATATATGCAACCTCTCTGAATCTCTGTTTCCTGTCTTATAAAAGTTGATAATAATAGCACCTAACTTAAAGAGATACTGTGAAGAAGTCTTATTAAGCACCCAACAGGGTGTCCGATACATTGTTAAGTACCCAATAAATGAAAAATATTATTATTATTAACCCATGTTCTCCTGACTTCTGCCCTATGTGCTCCTTCGAGCTCTGTTTTCTAAGAGATAACAAATATATATAAAATATATGTATAAGAAAGGCAGGCAAAGGGACAAAATCATTCGGTTAAGGCATAAACTAGACTCTTCTCTTCCTACAGCTACAAATAATGTCAGTTTTATTTCGTCTCAAGATTTGAATTTCCTTTTCTCTGGGTATCCTTGAAATCTTGTTCACTGTTACATATGAAATGTATTGCGCGTTTACACTTTACCAAGAACTGTGCTAAGCATTATACGTCAATTATATTGTTGAAAACTCTCAACCATCTTATGAAGCAGGTGACATTATGTAACATAAATTTTATCCATTTTGCAGATGAAGAAACTGAGGTTCAGAGAGGGCATGTGATAGCCACTGTCCCAGTTGGTCAGAGACAGAGCCAGGATTTGAACACAGGTCTCTATGCCTCCCTGCCCTCCTAGGTCACATAGTCAGGTGGAAAAGAGAGACAGTACTTAGAAGTTAGCTGAAAGTATCTGGCACATAGTAGGTGGTCCAGAAATGTGTGCTTGCCACTCTCCTCCTCAGCCCTCAGTTTCTCATGCTTCATTCAGCCTCCTCTAAGGGCCTGTTGACTCAGCAGTTGCTGCAAAATGAGCATCCCGCATCTCAGGGTCTCTCTTCTCACTGGCTGTCACTGCGAGGTCCCACCTGTATTCTCAGGGCCCCTACATGAGCCTCTCACCTCCCCACAAAGGCTCTGTTATCCTGGAAGAGCTAGAGGAGCTGCTTCCAGCAGTGGGGCCTCAAGCCCATCCTGCCGTTGCCATGACAACAGTGCCTCATGCCAGCATCAATCTTCCTCATGCCCCTCTCTCCAGCTCTGCACTCGCCCTCTCCTGTCATGTGTGTGCCTGCCGGGTGCTCCAGGAGGAGAGCGCAGGGTGAGGGGCCGGGACCAGGCATGCATGCAGCAACGGGGCCAATGCATGGGGCAGGAAGAAAAGGCAGGAAGAGGGGATGGTTTAGGACAGGGGTAGATCAGCCTCTGTAGGGGGCTGGGAAGGGCTTTGGGCCCCTTGTCAACCTCAGAAGTTTCCATTTCCTCCTCTTGTTCTTTCTGAGCCTGTGACCCAAAGCTAAGCTTTTCCCACCCATTACCCCCATTAAAGTTTAGCTTAGGTATGACCTCCAACAGGAAGTTTCCTATGATTATTGCCCCCACTGGCAGGGTTAATATTCCCCACATTTCCTCAGACCGCCTATGTATCATAGCAAGTTGCTTGGATTAACATGTTCAATCTCACAACGGCCTTATAGGTAGGTTCTCTTTGTATCCTCACATTGTCTGGTATTGTCTCTGTCAGGTGGGTAAACCAAAGCTCAGGGAGGCTAAGCAATGTTCCCATAAGCGAGCGGCCCAGGCATCACGCGATCTCTGACTGCAAACCCCAAGTCTTCCCAGAGCACCAGGGGACCTCAGGAATCCACCAGGATAAAGCAACCAAGGGATATTTACCTGTTTAGCTGTTCACTGGGCTCGCAAGTCTGGGGAGATCAAGTGATCGAGAACACAGATGGGATGTCAGCAGTCAACCTGGTCTGTGGCCTCTGGAGGTCCCCTTGTCCCCAGATGGCTGCTCAGGAATGAAGGCCTCTGTCCCAGAGAGAGAAGCAAAGTCAGCTGGGGTGACTCTTATCTGCGATGCCCAAGACGATGGCGCCAGGCGCCACCTTTACAGAAAACCATTTAGAGGGCCTAGAGTGGGCTACAAAAGCTTATCCACTCAAAATCCCTCCAGAAACCTCACAGCTAGTAGATGTGTTTAGCTCGTCGTACCCCACTCTCATCACACAGATAACAACTGAGACCCTGAGAGGGCAGGGACCTAGTTCAAGGTCATCTGGCCGCTAGTAAAAGGCAGAGCCAGGACCTGGACCTGCTGATTCCTAATCTAGGGCTCTTTTCTCTAGTTCCATCGTGAAGAAACCAAACAAATGCTGTGCCAGCAACCAGGCCTCCCATCCCACCTGAAACATTAACAGAAAAGGAGGTGTCCTGTGGACCAGGGGTTGTGATAAACACTTGATGTAAATTATCTCCATTTGCAGCCCATTATGAAATAAGGATGATTGTTGTACCCTCTTATTAGATGAAGAAATAGGAGGCTATGTCAGTTTTCTGTTACAGCTATAACAAATCACCATGGACTTATTGGCTTAAAACAACACAAACACACTATCGTAAAGTGTTGGAGGTCAGAAGTTTGAGCTGGTCTCATTGGGCTCACACCAAGGTGTCAGCAGGCTGCATGCCACCTGGAGGTTAGGAAAAAAACAGTTTCCTTGCCTTTTCCAGATTCTAGAGGCCACCTGCATTCCTTAGCTCTTGGGCCCCTTCCTCCAACTTCAAAGCCAGGAATGTGGGTCTGAGTCCTTCTCAAGCCAACTTTCCAGTTCTCCCTTTTCTGCATCTATCTTCTACTTACAAAGGCCCTTGTGATGACATTGGGCCAGCCTAGATAGTCCATGACAGTTTCCCATCTCAAGTCAACTGTTTAGCCATCTTAATTCCATCTATAACCTTAATTCTCCTTTGCCATGTAAACTAACATGTTCCCAAGTCCACCACGGAGTGGAGATGAGTTTCCCGTCCTCAGTGAAATTCAGTGATGATTGAGGTTGAGAGGCCAGCGGTCAGAGATGGGGTGGGGAGGGGGGAGGTGAAGGCTGCATACGCTGGGTGTCAGCATTCATGGGGAAGAGAGACTGCAGGGTGAGAATGCCCACACCTCCCCCAACCGCCACATCTCCTGACCCCACCCCATATCCTCGTTGCTCCAGTCAGTTTGAAAGTTTCACTGTCCCCAACACAGCTGGGGCTGTCACACCCCTGTGGATTTGCATGTGCTCTCCTGTCTGCATGACTCTCTCTCCCACTTTCTCTGACTGATGAGCTCCTTCTTAGCTTCTAAGTCTCCTCTCTGTGATGCAATTAGGACTTGGCTGCATTTAACCCCATCCCCTTCTTTTTCTCTTACTTCTGGGGTAGGTGTCTGGCAGCATAGACATTTCACCCAATACACAGTCCCACTTGGGTTAGGAAACACTCTCTTGACATTAAGCATTTCTGATGTGATTCTGAAACGACGGACTTTTCTTTAAATGGCATTTTAGCTAGTCTCTGCTCCAGACTCAGAGCATCGAAGTTACCCACTGCCTGACAAAGGCATGTGAGACCTATTCCTGTCTGAGATTATTTCTAAAATTAGAGTCAAAGTTGTGTTAACCGCCACAGTTAAAATCAAAATGATGGATTCCTCTTATGAAACCAATCCTAAAATGTTTCCTCTCCCGGCAGTCAGAAAGCTCACTCTCAATTTGTACTATTATGATCCTCGTAATCGTTTTTCACAATTGCATTGTGACTACTCTTCACCCTGTCAGGCTTTTACGGTGGTCTGGAAGGAAAGGTGAGAAACTCTGACCCTACTCAGAGTCACCTCCTACCTCGGCTCCAGGACCTTGACCTGAAGCCTCCCCTGGTGGGATGAGGGCTTTGTCAGCAGGGGGTCAACAGCCCCTCTGAGGCTCCACTTTGAAGCCCCTGACCCTTGGTTTTACCTCTGGCCCTTCCAGATCTAAGAGAAGGCAAAAACCTTACAGTGATCAAAAATGCCAAGGAGACTAATTCAACGGGTGGCATTTCCAATCAAAGCAGAGTTAAGGGGTTCTGAGGACGGGAATGCTGCACAAAGTGGGGGACTTCTCCCTTGAACAGCAAAACTAGATAAATAAATATGGAAATTTCCAGGCAGATGGCAAATCACTCATGATGGAATGCTGTCCCCCCAGTCTCTACCTCCACTTCATACTGGATAAATGCCTTTGGGCAAATTACTCCCCCTCTTGGGGTCTCAGCCTTCTCTTCCCTCAAAGGTATGTGCTGGTTTGAAAGGATGATGTACCCTAGAAAAGCCATGTTTTAATCCTGACCCATACTGCGGCTCAGCCTTTTCTTTTAAGCCCTATTCAGCACAGTAGGTTGGAAACTCAATTAGATGATCTCCACGGAGAAGTGACTCGCCCAGTTGTGGGTATTAACCTTTGATTAGAGGGAGATGTGACTCTACCCATTCCCTTCTTGATTAGCTTACTCAGATCCTTTCAAAGTGGCTACACTTTTTGGAAAAAGTTAGAGTCACGAGAGAGCCTAGGCAGCCAGTTACTTTGGAGATGAAGAAGGAAAACACCTCCCAGGGGAGCTTCATGAAACTAGAAGCCTGGAGAGAAAGCAAGCAGACTTCGCCAGGTTTACCATGTGCCTTTCCAGTTGAGAGAGAAACCCTGATTTTCATTGGCCTTTCCTGAGTGAAGGTAACCTCTTATTGGTACCTTAATTTGGGTATTTTTACAGATTGGCTTTAAAGGGGACATTTTCATAGCCTTGGAACTATGAACTAACCACTTATTAAATTCCCCTTTAAAAGCCATTCCATTTCTGGTATATTGCATTCCTGCAGCCAGCAACCCAGAGCAAGGGGAAATCACAGCAGCTGCTCCATGGGGATGTGGTGAAGTTCCAAGATGATAATATAGGTCAAAGGCTCAGCATCAAGTAAGCACCCACTGAATGTCTCCTTCTTGCCCAAGGTATAACACGGGGAAGCTTTCATATCCCACCTCCACCTCCATGATGCGTGGCTGGCACTTGGCTCTCTGAAGGACAGGAGGAAACCAAGGCAGAGCGGATCAATCATGAGCACTTAGGGACTTGAGCTGATTTCAACCGTGCGGCCAGCCAGCTGAGTGTCCTTGTGAAAATTGCCTAACCTCTCTGAAAGGCATTTTTCTGATCTGTAAAAGCTATAATATGGAAATAAGTCCCCCAGAGAGTTGCAAAGATCAAATAACTGAGGATGCCAAAATGTTTTGAGAACCCGCACAGCCTCCACACTGAAGCAGCCGTGAGTAACCAGTGACAGGCTCATACACTGCCTTCCAGAAGAACCTTAAAAGAGAACTCAAAAGGGGGCACTTAAAAGTTCCTAAAGAAATGCATAGCTGTGGGTGAAATTTGGAGCTGTGTAGCAAGTGGTAAGAGAAACATATTTGGGGCCAGCAATTCAGCACCTCTCTTATCACGTGACGTCTATGGTACCGCCTCTTCTGCATGATTGCCTAGAGCCGCGGTCCAAGTCTGATCCAGCCCCTTGCAAAGTCCCCTCTCAATGCCAGAATCAAAGCTCATAAGATTGGCTTTAGCTGAGTGCAGGAGACAGCAAGGGGCAAGGGGATTAAAACTAAAACACCAAAGCTCAGATCACAACCAACCCCAAGTATTTTTTCTTTATTGTCCTGGGGCCATGATTCTCAACTGGGAAGGGTGATTTCACTCCTCTCCTCCAGGTGGCAGTAGGCAATGTCTGGAGACATTTAGGGGTTGTCATAACTGGGAGAGGCTGCTACTGGCATCTTGAGGGTAGATATCAAGGAGGCTACAGATATCCTACAATGCACGGACACCACCCACCCACCCTCCCCACCGCCCCACAGCAACGAATGATCTGGTCCAACGTGTCAACAGTTCTGAGGTAGGGAAACCCTGGTCTGGGGTAACTCAGCCCTTAGCATATTGTGGCTGGAAAGCAACTCAGATGCTTCTAATGAGAGCCAGTGGGTTAATCAAATGCTCAGCAATTAGCTTTGGAAAATTAGAGTCTTCTAGATGAAGCCTCCATAATCAGCCAGCTGTTATTAAATCATCAATAGCTGTGGCCAAATTAAACCCAGAGTCAAGAGTGCCTCGAGCATTGGCTTGTATTTTCCTGCTAGGGTCACCAGCCATCTCAGATTTCCCAGGCCTGAGGTTCCTGGGACATGGGACGTTCAGTTTTAAGCCTGGGACAGTCCCTGGAGAACCAGGATGCATCGAGCACCCTAGTTTCTGCTTTTTGTTGTTTGCTTTCACTACCTATCCATCCACTCTTTATTTCAGCTTGCACAACATGCCAGGTCTATACAAACGCTTTACCCACGTCAGCTTATGTAATCCTCAGAATTCTAAGATGTAGGCATTAGGGGTTCCATTTTACAGGAACTCAGCGATTACACTGATTGACCCTGATGTCACAACCAGATAGTTAAGTGTTGGAGCCAGGACTCGAACCCAGATCTCCCAACCGCTGGGGCCACACTGACCTCACAGAGGCCTCTGCCTGTCCCCTTCAGAGAGTGATTAGATCCCCAGCCTCAGGCTCAGGGAGGTTTGGAAACATCTCCCTGCCCTACAGCCTCTCTGCTATTTCCATGGATCCCAACCCACCTCAGTGTCATGGCAATGCTGAGAACCGGCAGGGAGAAGAGAGAGGCAAGCAAGCAAGCTTTGCTCTCCATCCTTGTATCTCCACATACCATCGTTGAGCTCCCTGAAGGGCAGGGAATGATCCCCAGCTACACGTGAGGCAGCTGGGGCTCAGAGAGGTGAGCCCCAAGGCCCTGCTCCCGAGAAGTGAGAAATCTGGCATTAGGACCCCCACGTGCATTAGACACCAGCACCCGGGCTTTGAGCATCCCATTCCATGCTGAGCAAGGAAGCCAGCCTGCTTTCTTGTTGATTTAACGGCCCAACATGGGCAAAGCGTGCCTAACAAATCCCAGAAGATTGTCTCGGGAAGATGCTCCTGTTGTGCAAACAGCATTACACAGCTTGGGCTTTGTAACACCGTTTCAAATATTGATGAGGCCCATTAAAGAATTCCAGGAGAACAGGCCCCACTGTTCGGGGTGAGGGAACAAGGTGCTGAGTTCAGAACACCTGCCGCGACAGGCAGGATCCCCGCCCCCTACCCCGGGGCAGCCCGGCCCCCCCGCTGCGGGTCCCCCCACCCACAGCCCCTCACTCCCCCATGCACCGGCTGACGCGTGAGCCCCTCCCTGCCCCGTGCATGTCTATGAAATGATATTTTATTAAATAAACAAACTGGAGCTGTTCCCGTAGATTTATGAACAGTTCCTCAAGTCTCACTTGTTCGACCCACTGCAGATTTACGGTCCTGCATTAACCTCGGTGAACACTCATAACGTTTACTAAGATAATGCTGGCAGGAGGGAGAAGGGATTTTTATAGCCAAGTAATAATTACAAAATGCAGGGAGTACTCGGGGAGCCTGTTTATTAGTTATGCTGGGAGCAGGGCCAGCAAGGGGACCGTCCGGCCACAGGGGTTTCTCCAGGGGGAGCGTCACGGCCTCCCGGCTTTGAGCTGGCATTGCCACCATGGCTTGTCTGGAGTCTGGGGCCTCCTTTTGGAGAGGGCATTGGCACCAAAGGGGGCAGATATCTAGAAGAGCCCCCGATTCACACTTGTCCCGCCTCTCCAGAGAGGGGGCGCCCAGAGGGCATGGCTGGAACCTCAAGGGAGGTGCTATGCCCTAGAAAGAGGTCAGTGCCCTGGGGGACGGCAGAAGCATCCCTTGAAGTCCCCACCTCTGCCCCCCAGAGTGGCAGCAATTGAGCTCATCAGGGCTTTTTCTTGCAAACAGTGCAAACGGCTCTGCTTAGGGTAAAAGGGAGAGAGCACGGTGACAAGGGATCCTTGCGGCGAAGGAGGGAGGGGGATCTTGCAGAATGGCCAGAAAACATGGAGAGAATAAATAGTAGAGAAATATCTGTAACAAGAATGACAATCTGGCTGCACAGAAGCATTGCAATGGGAGGAGCCACAGATGTCCAACCCACACGCCAATTAAACCCGGATCTGGAAGGGCTGAGGATGGCTATGCTGCTTTTACAAACTCCCCAGTGAGGCTGATGCACAGAAAGGCTTTAGACCAGCTGATAGCCCTTACAGAAGTCCCTTGGTCTCTCCATCTCTTGCCGCCCAAGGGGTGGTCTGCAAGCTAACAGCATGAGCCTCACCTGGGAACTGGCTGGAAATGTGGATTCTTAGGCGCCACCCCAGATGTGATAAATCAGAACCAGCATTCTAACAAGATCCCCGGGGCTCACAACGTGTGCATCAAAGTCTGAGAAGCGTGGTAATATGGCATTCGAACCTCAAAACTGCTACCTGCCCAAAGAAGATAGAGGAGCCTCCACTTTACAGAGGAAGAGACAGAGGTTCAGAGAGGTTTAGCCACCTGCCCAAGGCCACACAGTGCCGAAACAGGGAGCCATGCCCTCTACTGTCCTCGGCCATCTTGCACACCCAGAGTACACTGATGGGGAAAGCCAGACACTGCGGCACGTGTCGGAGAGGTGCTCGCGGGCCGGAGCTAAAAATGAGAGATGGAAGAGAGGGGAGCCCTGGGGAAGGGGGTGGGTGAGTGGTTGCCAATTAGTCACCCGACCTTCCACAGCTGGCAGTGTGGGCCCCCCCCCCCCGTCTTCACCGCCACCCCCGCCCGCCACCCCTCTGCCCTCTCTGCCTTCCTCTTCCCGAGCCTCCTTGAGATTTGAAACTCAAACAAGAGGGTATGAATAATGTAGCGCGAATGCTCCTCTCCTCTCCCCTCAATCCTCAGAGGGTGAGCGAGGCTCCTTGTCTGCCTCATTAGCGGCTGTTCAACCATTTGATTTCGGTAACAATGAGTGTGCCTTCCTCAGAATTTTCATACCTATTTGCGTCACCGGAGTCAACACTGAATTTTTGAATCCACATGAAATTTTAATGGTGCAATCTGCATACGGCTCACTCTCTTTCTGCCATGCCTGCCGCCCCAGCCCTGGTCCCAGCCAAAGACCAAAAGCAAGGGCAGGGACTGAGAACAGACTGGTCAGAGGAGTGGGGGGACAGAGCCTCGTGGACCCCCAGCTTGGAGCCCAAATCGGGTCTAGGGACCATAGGGAGAAATCCCGCCCCCCTCGCCTAAGGTTGGAAAAGTCTTTCTGGCTAAGCTCTTTGGGCCCAAAGCCAGCGCTGCTTTACCACTCTGAACCTCAGTCTCCTCATCTATAAAATAGGGATTATATTATCATAAGGTTGCTATAGGAATTAAATGAGGTAATCCCTGTAAACCCCTTAGCCTGGCATCTGATGCTTAGAAGCTATTATTATTTTTTATCACTATTGGTTTTCCTCCATCTCTAACCCTACATACAAGACTAGAATCAGGCAGTGTGCAAAACATGTTAATGTCCTTTTGTTGTTTTCTTGTGGTTTTAAATTTTCACCTTGGAGTCCGCAGGAGCAAGACCTGAGTTGATCCCGGCTTTACCTGCTCCTAGCTACGACTTTAAGCAAAAGTGACTTCACTTCTCTGACCCTCAGTTTTCTCATCTGTGCGATGGGGAGAATGAACCCTTCCTTTTAGGATTCTCCTCCGGATTCAATAGGAAAATGTATTTAAAGTGCCTCACTTGTTAAGCTGCACATGGAACAGGCACTACACGTGGAAGAGAATGTCTGCGGATTCTACGGACACTTTATTTTCACACTTAAATATCCATGAATTTAGAGTGCTTTTCCCCATCATGATGGCCTTTTGATATGATGAACTATAATGATAATTTCAGTTGAGACTATTTGTTGAGCATCTGCCAGGCAGGGTACTGAAGGCTGCGCAGGTGCTACCTCATTCAGTCCTGGCAACGACACAGAGGGGCAGTAATAACAGGAACAGAGGCTCCGAGCAGCGATGCATCCTTCCCCAGATCCCGCAGCTGGGGACTGGGGAGCCCCGGCTGGCATTATAGAGCTGGCGGTCTTAGGTGGTCTGTGCTCGCCAGCTCTGTCCTGTCTGATTGCACAGCTCAGGGGAGGGAGGATCAAGAGATGGGGCTGTTTGTCCAGAGCAGCAGGACCAGGAAGGGCAGAAGAGGTGGGGACGGTCTCCAAGTCCACCGGATGAGAGATGCCGAGCTCTTTCTTCCAGGACCACACCTCAGCAGCGAAATGATCCCTTAATTAATCGGCTCCTGTGCAGTCAAGGACAACTTTGCCAGAGCCTGCAGGGCTGTTCCAGATTCCCTGGTGTCTTGTAAGCGGCTTCTCTGAGCCTCACTTTCTCGGCCTGTGAAATGGAGGTGACCATCTCAACCTCTCGGAGGTATTGCAAAGATTAAATGGAACAATGCAAATAGAAATTGTCTCTGCAAGCTGCTAAGAAGCCCTCAAAATGTGTGACAGAGAAAAGCAGGGGCCCTGAGGGTTGGAGGGAGGTGGGGGAGAGGACCAAGAGGCAGGAGAGAGGAACCAGGGGGTCACCACTCCTTTTCACAGCACTGACTGTCCTGCCACGGGACCCCCGGTGCTAATACCCACCCCTCCAGGCCTGGCACAGAGATGGGAGTGAGATGACACACAGCCCACGAGCAGACCCCGCTGCACAGTATTCCTCACCCAGTGTAATGAAATGGACGGAGTTTCTGCTGAGAATGGTGATTACTAACCTGCCAAGATGAGTGAGAAAAATCAATTCAGAAAGGGCAGGAGGGTGAGGGTGGGAAAGACAGGAGAGTAAACTGGGGGAGAAAGAGAGACAGAGAGTGGAGGTGTAGAGGAGAGGAAGAGACCCAGACACAGAGGGGAGGGGGGAGAAATAAAGAGTGAGAAAGAGAGAAAAATGATGAGAGCGAAGCAGAGAGGGGAGAGAGAGACAGAAAGAGAAAGAGACCAAAAGGAGGAAAGGCAGGGCAGAGGAGGAGAGAACATGAGAAAGAGGAAAAGAGGAGAGCGAGAGAATGAAAGAGGAGAAAGACATGCACAGAGAGGGGAGAGAGAGAGATGAGAGAGAAAGAGCGACAGAGTGAGATAGAGAGAGAAAGGAAAGAGAGAGGTGAACCCCAAATCCTTTATCAATGAGCAGAGACTTCAGGGGATTTAGCCTCCACCCCTCTCGCACCATTTCTCCCCTCAATGTTTCGATAAGATTGAGCTGCACAGGCGAAGCTCTGCTCCCCAGCAGATTCAGCAGGCTGGAGCTAGGGACGAAGATGCCGCAACTGCAGCCAGCTCTGGGGGGTGCTGGCCCCCCACGTGTGGAACCGAGGCTGCGAACAGCCACCGCCACCCTGACCGTTTGTGAATTGATACCACAAGTGTCTCCCAGGTGCCTACTGCAAGCTTTGAAACGGAGAGCCAAGGGCTGAGCAGGTCCACAGCAGGTGCCCCACCGAATGCTCCTTGAGTGAAGTCTTCAGTCATCGGCTGTTGTTAATGGAGACAGAAATCTGCATAACCCAGCATTAACCATTTTAAACTGTTCACCTCAGTGGCATTTGAGACATTGGCACCGTTGTGTAGCCAGCACCTCTATCGAGTTCCAAGACATCTCCGTCACCCTAAAAGGAAACCCAGCACCCCTTAAGCGGACACCCCCATTCTCACTCCCCCAGCCCACACCCCTCCCCACCCTGGCTCCTGGCAACTACTAATTTACTCTCTGTCTTTACGGAGTTTTCTATTCTGGACCTTTCCTATCAATAGAATCACAGAATATGTGATGTCTGGTCTCTAGATTCTTCCACTTAGCCAAAGACAAATACTGGTACACAAACGGTCATAAAAGCCCTATTCAAACTAGCCCAGACCTGGAAACAACCTAACTGTCCGTCAGCAAACGAATGGATCCGCGAAATGCAGTCTATCTCTGCGGTGGGACATAGTTCAGCCATCAGAAGGGACGCGGTTCTGATACATACAACAACACGGGTGAGCCTCTAAAACATTATGCTAAGTGATTTTTTTCTAAATGAGGTTTCTTGTCCTTCTGCCTTTAGATTTGCTCCCAACTGATCCAAGTACCGTCACCTCCCACCCCACACTCCTGTGGGCAGTGCAGCTGCCGTAAGCGGGCGCCTGAGCACACACGGGCTGAACGCCAACCAGAACTCGATGGGCCTCTTGGCTCCCTGTGAACCTTCCCCGTGGCCTTAGTCAAGTGCCTCCTATTCTCCAAGCCTCGAGTGACTCACCGGTAAAGTGGGATTGGGAGCTCTCTGGGGTCTGGGTGGGGACTCAGAATCAACAGTAGAACCCGGAAAAGTGTTTGATTATTGTCTCTATGGGCTGAACAAAGGAAACCTCAGCACCTGCCATCCATTACCCGGGGAGTTTGGGAGGCAGGACACAAATGTGCAGGAAAAGAATGAGCAGCACGAGTCCTGTGTGGGTGGTAATAGAGCCTCACAGAGAGTAACAGATGTCACCTAAAACCCAGACCCCTGCCCGTGGCCCACTGGGCATGTGTGACCCAGCTCCCGGACTCCTCTCACACTTTGGCTGGACTCGAAAACTCATCTGACCCAACTCTTCATCCCACACAGGAAGAATCACAGACCAAAGGAAGAAAAGTGATCTGTCCAAAATCTAGCAGAGAAATCTCCTTTTTTTTGTTACTGGCCTCCGGTTAAGAGACGGTAGGTAGAACACACCACTCCAATACATTGCCCTCCCTGAAACCCAATACAATTGCAATAAAGCAATTTTTAAAGGCATAAACTTGTAAGGACAGGGAGAATACAGGACAAGACAATAGTAATTAACTTAGCAGATCCAACACTGCTAAATCCTAAAACCAGCAGTGGAGAGGCTGAGGACCAATCCAGTTTGCATGTATTGGTTACTTTTCATTCAATTATTTTGCATTCAGTGGGTCCTTTGTCTTCCGCATCAGGGCAGAGATGAATAGGCTGTCCAGACCATGACCTCAAGAAACCGCAACATTTTGGTGACAACAGAGAAGCAAAACAAATAAGGCAACATGATGAATTCTGCAATAAAGATACATATGAAGTACAGGAGATGCCCAAAGAAGGAGCAATCAACTTCTTTGGGGGGTGGAGTAGAGGGGTAGAAAAGATGGTAAAGAACAGAGAAAATTGAGTGGGAACTAAAGCAAAACGAAAAAGAAAAGAGGAAGGCACTCCCAGCAGCAAGAACTCAAGGCAGGAAGGAGTGAGTACACGAAACCTTTGGAACATAACAAGTCACGCAGAGAAGATGAAGCTCGAGTTATGCTCAGGTGCCAGGTCTCAAAAGACTTTGTAAGCCTATGAGGGAACTAGGGAGCCACTGAAGATTTTTGAGCAGTAGAGTGACTTTGTTCAGAAAAATCAATCTGATGGTGGTAGAACAGAGGAGTCTTTGGAATTTCATCCATCCTTTCTTCCATAAGCTTTAATTCAGCACCTACTGTATGCACAGCCCTAAGATGGGTGCCTGGGACCAAGGATCAGATTTCCGCAAATGTTTGCATGAGACTCCGCAAAGAGGCATAACTGGGCCAGGTCTGCTTCTGCTGTTTCCTGTTGCTTGGAAAACACTTGCCTTCAGATATCAGATGTGCACCTCCCGGCCTGCAAATGCACATAGCAGTCTGGGGCGGTGGGGGAATTGATCATATCCGTTCTCTTAACCTCACCCCAACCTGAACATTAATCTTCCCTGTTTATAACACTTCTGGCATTTTGTGCGTTTTGCCGAGTGACATAAAATGACAATAAATTTAGGCCCCACCAGCAGAAAAGTACCTAAAATGCCACACGTCTCTAATATTGACAGGTTCTAAAAGTAATACTTGGAGATGGTTCAGGTGACATAAATTAAAATAAAAATACGTACTTTGTCCTTGAGAGAGATGCGGGTGTGAACGGAATGTCCAGGAATTAGGAAGTCAAGAAAAGTCAGCGTGGCCTACTTCCGAACAGGGTCCGGAGAAAATCCCAGCCGGACACCCGGTGGACAAAAGCAGCACGATTCTTACAGCTGCACCATCCACTGTGCATTAACCATTGCCTTCATCGGGCTCTTCCCATTTAAATGGAAATAAATAAATGTAATACAATTTAAGTTCAGTTCCTCTGGCTTGTGGGTACATAAAGGACAGCGCAGACCTAGAACATCAGCATAGAAAGTTCCATCACGTTCAGAGCAAGAAATGCCCCTGCTGAGCGCCAATGCCACTGACACGTGTGAATTCCCTCCCCTGCTTCTTGGCCATCTCCCCTCGCTGTCTTTCTCCCTGCCTCTTCCTCTATTTCCCTTCCCTTTTAGGTATTTTTTCCTAAAATATGAGCACGTTGGATTCAGAAGGCAGCTCGGGATTCGGAAAGCACGGTTCAAAGTTCTGCTTTATTACTTATCAGCGGTGAGCATCTGAGGCCAGCCTCTCCTGCATGCCAGTGTTCCCAATTTGTAATTATGCGGAGATCCCTCCCCGCCATGCATGAGTGTTGAATGAACGAATTCTCATGTCATGTGGCACGTGGTAGGCGCTCATTAGATGAGACTTTTTCCCAAACCTTCTCCTTGATCACATTCCTTCAGACGCCCACAGAAACCGACTAGATATATTTCAAACCCTTCACCTATGAGACTCTCCATGTTTCCCTGGTTTCATCTCTGCGCGCCCCCCCCCCCCCCCCCGCTCAAACCCCCTTTCCACGGGCCGAGTCCTCCACGTCCTTTCTACCCTCTGTGCCTTTCTCTCCAACCCGGAATGCCCTTTCCCCCTTCATCTGCCTTCCACGGCCCTACTGCCAACTGAGGGCCCTGCTCAGACACCACCACTCTCTCCGAAGCCTTGGTGTCAGCCATTCATTCGTCCAACCTAACACTTATTGGGCTCCTCCTGTTTGTGTGCCCCTGCCCAGCGGGAGGTAGAGAGGTATCCAGGCAGGCCCAGCCCTGGAAGAGTCAGAGCCCTGCGGTTAAAAAAAAAAACCCTCGCCCAAGCAATGCCGACCCAGGGTGGTAAGTTCTGGAATGCAGGTGGATGGAGGTACTCTGGCCACACGGTTTCAGTGGGTTTCATTTCACTTGAGAAGGCACAGCGATATCAGGAAATGCCCCTAGGGCAGGACGTTTGGATCAGTGGGGCAGTACTGGGGAAGGCATCCCAGCAAGATCTGACAGCAGGAGCGAAGTGGGGGTAGGGTGAGAATGAGAGTAAAGAAGCGAGTTCCAGGACCCCAGGGGGCCAGAGGGGGGAGACTAGACCACACGCGAGCTGGCTAAGGAGCTGGGACTGGATGCATGGGGGAGTCACAGAAGGGTTTTAAGCAAGGGGGCACTGGGGTCAGGCAGCTTAGAAAGCTATGGCTGCTTTGGGGAGGCTGGATGGGGTGGGCGGGGGCTGGGACCAGAGGCGAGGAAGTGGGAGGGGAGGTGGCTGGCTGCAGGGCTGCCAGCAATAGAGACTGGGAACAGGGCAGGGCCCACTGGGCGGAGCCGAAGGGGAGGTCCCTCTCACCTTTCGGGTACCACCCCCACCCCACCCCCGCTGTGGCTGCAGCCTCGGGCGTCTCCCTGCCTCCCCCGTCCACCCCCTCCCCTCCCAGCCAGCCCCACAGCCTTCTGGCTGCACGATTTGTGAAGAACATTATGTAAATGAGATTTATGCAAATCCAGCGTCTCTCCCAGCTCGCTGGACTCCTGAACCCTAATTAACTTGCCAAAGCCTAATGTTTTGCCTTCCCCTCTACCCCAGCCCAGACCCCACCCTGCTTCCCCAGCCAGGAAATCCATCTTCAGAAACCGGGGTCTAATCACCCCTCATTTGGATGTAAGGGCTGTCGTGCGTCAGGAGAAGGCGCCATTTCAGCCAGTTGACACTTCTGCTTCCGATACAGCTCCAAGATAAATGCCTCTATTTTTTTCCTTTTTCCTTTTTTTTTTTTGCTTGTTTCTAGAACCAGAGACCACCCTGGGGAAAGTTTCTCATTATCTTCAAGTCTTTCTTCTTTCACCTTGCCTCACCCTTCTCGCCATCACAAAACTAGGACCCCAACACCCCCTCGCCTCCTTCTTTGGAAATATCCACTCAGGAAAGGCTCAAGGATCTGCCGTTTTGGAAGCCAGACCAGGAAGGATTTTTTTCAGCTGCCACTCCGTGCAAGGCCGGGTTTGTGAACTTAATCCCAAATACGTGCTTTTGATTTAGTAAAAAACTGCAAGAGGCATCGCATTTGGCCTCCTTGATTTTAGAGATCGTGGCGCTGAGGCACAGAGAGAGCCACCGACGTGCCCAGGGTCACACAGCAGCAGTGGACCCAAAGCCGGCCTCCCTGCCTCCCGGTGTGGTTCCCTCCAGCTGCCCCCCACCCCCAACTCAGCTTCCACACCCCCTACCCCAAACAGCCTAGCCTGCAGGAGCCTTTCTTGATGGTTTTCGTGCATACGCACTTTCAAGTGCGAAACAAAGCAAAATAAGGGCTTTCCTAGGAAGCAGGATGGATCGTGTTGTCAGGGGTTTCCAGCGGCAATTCCCCTGGATGGGAAGTGCAGAGGCGGAAATAGGGGGGCTAGGGAGTCATTTTAGTGCCTCTGGCTGGCAAGGCAGGTTGGATGTTATAAAGGAGGTTTTGAAAGATGCAGCAGGTAGGATATTTGCTGGGGTTTGATCTGGGAACATAGGCTGGGCATTCAGTCCTTCACTCATTCATTCATTCATTATTCATTCATTCAGGAACTACGTATTGTCTGTAGTTCCTGGTCCGTAGTAGACCCCAATAAACACATCTGTGTGCAGAGCTTGGTAATCCACTCATCAGAGGCTGCAGGAGACCACGGTCTCCACGTACCCCACCCCCGCCCCCGTCCTTTCCGCTTTACCGCGTCTTCTCTCCCTCTACCCCCGGCCTCTGGGGGATGTGAATGAAAAAGGGTCCACCATTGGCCATATCAAAAATCATCTTATCACTTCATTTTCATTTCTGAAAAGCAGTGGTTGTTGCTTGTTCTAAATCCAGAGAAGGACAGTTGCTCCTAAGAGGAAAGAATTTCGAGTCCCACAGAGGGTTCACGCACATGGTTTGAATCCTATGGCCTTGGGCAAGTCATAAGCCTTCGTTTTCTCATCTGTAAAAGGGGTACCAGCCTCCCAAGTGGACAGGTTGATGTGGGATTCAGTGAGGACAGAGATACAGGGAGAAATGACCACTTCTCTCTGAGATAAAATCCTGTTGTGTAATCTCTGTTGAAACTCTCGTCAATTTCTCATTGAGCTTGCAAAAACAAAAGTAGGAACCAGAGTTTTTATAAGAATGCCATTATTAAAATTTTGTTTTGATAGAGCTGTGATGGAAGAAGATTTTAGAAAACCTTGGTAGAGCCACTTCACCTTTCTGAGCCTCAATTTTCTCAGCTATCAAATGGGAATAATAAAATAAGCCACCTTGCATAGTGATTCTAAAGAGTCCGTTAGGATTCGATGACTCCTTGAAAAAGAATACAAACAGGGGTCTAAATATAATGTGTGTCTTACATTCTTTGTAAAATTATACTCAGGGACAGGAAAATGTTCTTTGAAAAGCAATTAATTCATGAAAAATTAGTTACCCACATTCTCCATGAAAAGACTTTGCTCCCAGACTTATCAAGGGTGCATTTAAATAGCAATACTGGCTTATGTTCTTATTTTTTATTTGGAAAGAACAACAAGAAAAAGTGTTTTAAAGATGGTGGAAATGAGATGCATTTGCTTATTCCAATAGAAGACAAATTTGCTGTCCCTGAGAATAAGTGTTCACACTTGGATATGTCCCAAGGACCCAAATTCTCATCGAGATGGAAGGTACAGGCTGAATGCCACCGTAGAAGGTCATAGTGGTCTGAATGCTGACTCCCTAAAAAAAGTAAGTCCTGGTGCCTGGAAATCACAGTGACCTCCTGTGTCAAAAGATGGGGTTAAATTAAGGATTTTGATTATCTAGTGGGCTCCAAATGCAACCACAGGTATCTATCTTTGTGAGAGAAGTAGAAGATGTTTTCGGACAGACAGATGGCATTAAAAAGGACCTGAAAATAGCAGAAAGAGGCGCAGCCACAAGCCAAGGAATGCCAGCAGCTTCCAGAAGCTGGAAGAGGCAAAGAAAGGATTCTTCCCTGGAGCCACCAAGCAGGGGTATAACCCTGCTGGAACCCTTGATTCCAGGCTTCTGGCCCCCAGAACCAGAAGAGCAGAAATCTCTGTTACTTTAGGCCACCCGGGCAGAAGCAGTGTGTTACAAAAGCCCCAGGATACTAAGACAATTATATTACCCATGACAAATGCTACAACATACCTGGGGCACTGTCTTTGTAATTATTAGGGCGCCTTCCCACCCCCTCTGCTTTGGAATTTCAGCTTGGGGACAATGGAATGCCACTACAGAAAGTTCCCAACAAACATCTGGTTCTAATTCATGGCCCAAAATCCATCTTACTTGCAGACATTGTTTAATCCTGGAATGCAAGCAGATTTCATTTAGCATGCCAACACTCATCACTCACTAGCTGTGACCTGGGGTAGCTGGTAAGAAGAATTCTGATACCTGGCTTAAGCTCGATGGGAAAGGATGCCTTATTGATTAGTGATGCTTTCTATGGGGCTGGGTGATGGTTGGTGCATGTGTGGCTCATGTTTGTTAACCCTGAGCTAGCACATCTCTGCGTGTGATAGTCGAAGTAGCTGAGGCTCAGAGGGGGCAATTTATTTGCCAGAGTCACACAGCTATTGAGTGACAGAGCCAGAATGAGAATAAATCTCTCTTGGCCCTCTGCCCTGGTCTATTTCCTCTGCGTCGTGATGCATGTGCATTCTCAATCAAGGCCCAGGGATGTGGCCAGAGCAGTCATAACATTTGGCATTTGCTATGCTATTTACCCCCACTATGGTTCCAAGAAAGATTTGCAGTGATAGCACACTAGAAATACACACGTTAGAGAGGAATATACACATTTGAAGGGGATTAAAGTAAAAGAGACAAGGTAACCAGGGCAAAGGGAAAATAAAAATGAAAATAAAAATAAAATAGAGCGAGGAGAAAGTTTGACACACAGAACTGCCATCCTAGGCAGCTGCCAGGCAACCAGTGGCCAAAACAAGGAAGGGACCAGGAATCAAGGTGTTCTAAAGATAGAAAATTGAGAAAACAAACTAGATTTTCTTGATATTCTAGAATACTCATACCAAAGTGGTTCGGATGGGACACGTCTTCAAGGATGTGTCCGAGGAATAAAGCAACTTCAATCCTATTGATTCTTGGAATGTGTTTTTCAGGGAAGTTCCATGATAAAATATCAAGCATGCCCACAAATTCAGAGCTCTCCATGTCAAGGTTGCCGATGTCAAATCTCATCGCTCATCATTCTTGAGCTCTGGGCAGTATTTGGTACAGCGCCTGATTTCACCCTCATTGGCTCCCCCAATGAGGATGCCACAATCTGAGATTTCCTCCATCAAGGACGACTGCTCCTCCTTTTCCTTTTTTGACCATTTCTCCTTCTCTTTGACATCTCCATGTCTAGGTTTCAGGACTCAGCCACAGACTTTGCCCTCTTACTTCTCTCTCCCTAAGTCTTATGATCTCATGGCTTCAGGGCCATCCTTATGTCAGTGAAAACATCCCTCTCCAGCCGGCTGCTTTCCTGAGCTCCAGCCTCATATATTCAACTGCCCACTTGACGTCTCCATCTGGACGCAGAGAGCATCTCAAACACTGCAAGCCCATCGTCAAAATCTCGATTCCGTGCCGCCCTCTCTCCAACCTGTCACCACCCCACTTTGGGAAGTGGCGCCGCTGCTCAGACCAAAACCGGAGACTCATCTTTTCCTCCTTTTTTCTTGTCAAACCCAATAACCTATTCACCGTCAAGTCCTGCCAACTCTATTATGAAAAAACTATCCCAAATGCAGCCGCCTCGCCTCTTCTCTTCTATGACCTCACCCCCACCACGCCACCCCAGGCCACCTTCATCTCCTCTTCCGCCTCCTCCTCGCCTCCCTGCATCCACTCCTGCCCCCTGCCATCATTTCTCCCCACCGCTGCCAGAACAACCTTTTTCTTTCGGTGGTGGGGGGAATGCATGGTCAGGGAATCTCCCACATGTAAGGCAAACATTCTACCACTGAACCACCCATGCACCCCAGAATAACCATTTTTAAAATGTTAATCTGTAGGGTGAACAGGTGGTTCAGTGGTAGAATGCTCGTCTTCCATGCAGGAAACCCAGGTTCGATTCCTGGACCATGCACCACCACCCCCCAAAAAAATGTTACTCTACCAGATTGCTACCCTGGCTCAAAACTCTCTGATGGCTTCTCAGTCACTGTAAAAGCCCAAGTCCCCACAATAGCCTACAAGATCCTGCATTGCCTGGCCCCCACGCCACCTCCTCGCCCCCCTCACTCACTCTGCCCAAGTCACACTGGGCTCCTCACTCTTCCCTCAAGGCCTCTGCATCTACTGATCTTCCCTTCTGCATGCTCTTTCCCCCAGAGGGCCCCCACAATGCCTCACCCATGGCTGTGATGAATGCCGCCTCCTCCAGGAAGCCTGCCCTGACTACCTTATTGAAAAATGGGCCCCACCAGCCTCCCTCCCACCTCTTTCCCTGGATGATTTTTCTTCATAGCAGTCATTACTTCCTGAAGTTAGTTGATAGACGCTGGCCTATTTGTTTATTTTATGTCTCTTCTTCCTGAGAATATTATGCCAGAGACAGCAGGGACTTCCGTCTCATTCGTTCACCACTACTTCCCCAGCATCTTGCATACACTAGGAGCTCAATGAGTACACGTTCAATGAATGACTCTCTGATGGTTGGACTTACTCCAAATGATTTCTTAATATGAAAACTCCAAGGATATTGGCTTGTGTGGAGGAAGCCACACTGAGCTCTCTGCCTTTGAAGATGGTACATGGACTTGTCAGTCCCCTTGGCTAGTACCTCCAGGGGCACCCCCTGATTTCCATAGCATCCCCGTAATCATAAATATCTCCCTTTGGTGTCAGCTGACCCCTTGGATCCTACCAGAGAAAATACTGTCATCAAACCCCAATAAATTGCTAAATGCCCCAGCAAACCAGGCCAATTTATGGCAGGTTTTGACTTTAATAATGTTTTGTCTTAGATTTTGCCCTAATTATAAATCATTTGCAACTGTGGTTTAAACCATAAGCAAATCTTACATGGCATTCTTATTATCTACTTAATATCATGGAGAAAAAGATTTACAGAGTCGCATTCTGGGAATTAAGCAAACAAGAAAACTTTTAGGTGAGGGCGAAACACGTGAAAATTACAGTTTTATCATAAAACGTTGATTGATCAATGATTATTGTAAAATGGGGGTAACTGTGCAGGCATCAGCATAAATCTGTAATCGGTTGGATTTATTCTTTTTAAATACTATATTTCCTGCAGTTTTGACCATCACGTTCATCTGAGCAGGTCAGATTTACTGTGGTTTTAACTTAATTAATTCCATTTAGTTTATGCGCGTGTATGAGCGTGTCTTAAAATGCATCACCCCCAGTTACTTTGACTTTTTGCAATGGTTCATGTTTTCTTTGAATGTAATTTTTAGAATAGATGGAGAAAAACACACTTAGTTACATGAAGTCGAGACCTACTGCGGGAATCGGTTCGAAGTGAGATTTCCAGGTCTCCCCTCTGGGGTGACCACAAGGGGTAACGACATGACATCAAGGAAGCTATTAAACTTCTCAGCCTCAGTCTCCTCACCTGTAAAATGGGAATAACTAGGCCGACTTCAGAGGCTGTTGTGGGGCTTCAGTGAAATGATTAGTGTGAAGTGGTTAGCCCAGCCTTGACCCATCATAGATGCTCAGTGCATTTCAGGTATAGTCATCTTTTCATGACCCAGCCAGGGGACAGATTTGGGATGTGAGGGGAAGTGGTAGCTGGCCCTAAGGCGTGAGCTCCAGGCAGGATTTGGAGCCCTCACAGGGATTGTTTAAGAAAGGCCAGTCCTGGCACCAGTGGAAACCAAACCCAAAAGAATCATCTTCTAATTCAAATGGACCAAGGAGATGATGGCATAGATTTTTTAATGAAGCTAAAAGCATTTATCTGCAAGGAACCTGCCAAGCGACAGGAGAATGAGAGAAGTACCACCACCCCTTGCCTGAGAAATGGGTATCTGATGTAGAGATGGGGACAGAGGCTGTTGCTTCAGGTGACAGTTTCCCACGCAAGGGCAAATTCCAATGACATCAGTATAATAATTCAAATAAACTAGTAATAGTTATAGTAGCTCCCATTTATTAATAAGCACTTGCTTTGTTTCAGGTACTATGCTAAGTACTTGATACACTTAATCTCATTAAAGGCCAGCAATGACTATGGCCAAATCCACTTTCAGAGATAGGACTTGCCCAAGATCATACAGCTAACAAGTGGCAGAGTGAGGCTCCAAGCCTACTGAGTTTAGCTGTCTCAGAATCTCTGGGCCTACACCTCACTTCAGCAGCTTCCTTCTCTCCTAGAGGCGTGGACGAATAATTCTTTGCAAGGATAAACCAAAGAAAAGAGAAGCCAATTCGGTCCTTGTGGTCTTCCTTCTAATTTCTAAGGACAAAGCTGAGAAATGGCTGGTTTGAGGTTGAAATCTGGACTTTCCTTCTCCAGAGTTTTGGGTTCCCACTCAAAAGTGTTTTATTTTCCTGATTCTCACTGCGTACTAGATCAAACTGTATTTTCCAAGGGCTTCTTCTGAGCCACTGATATATGACGTCTGTTCTCAAGTTGCCCAGGGCCAGGGGAGTCAACCACAGCTAAATGAGCCCAGACATCGGATTTTACTAAAATGTAAGCACTCCAAGCAGTGAGGAAAAAAAATGTTGGTTTCACACATAACTTTGACGCGCAATCTCCTTTCATACCTTCTTCCCCCTTTTCCTTTCTCTCTCTCTCTCTTGCTTTCCACCTTGATTTCCATTCCTCTCATCCCTCCTTTTCCTTCTCTTTCTTTCCTTAGATCTTCATCTTCCTCCTTCTTGCAAACTCTTCTTTCTCTCATGCCCTTCTCCCTGTGTTTTCTCTCTCCTCCTTCCTCTCTTCTTTGCTCTCTTCCTTTCTTTGCTTCTCTCCTCCTTCCTTAATTCTGTTTCTCTTCTCTCCTCCCTTAGGCCTCCCTGAACCCAGGAGATTTATGCACAGTCATAAAAGCCTGGGTTGAATGGGTGACAGGGAATCGGCCATAGACAGTCTCAGGAACTACTTGGGAGGTGGAATCGTTAGATCCAGCAGCTAGATGTGGCTTCCGGCAGCCAACAAGAAAGCTCTACTCAACTCCCTCCGCTGGCCACAGCTCTGTCCCTCCGCTTCTCTCCCGTCCTTTGCTCCCTCTGACTGTGGTGGCTGCCGTGTCCACACCCTGACACTATCCCATGGGTTGCTTGTTTTGCCCGGGCCTGGAATTACCCAAATCCCCTTAAATACACGGCTGCAAATGAGGACACTGGAAAAAAAGGCAATAATTGTGACAGTAACTCACGGGGCCAGGCCTGACACGTCTCTAATTGCCTGCTAAAATTGTCGCTGTCTCCTAAAGTGCAAATTATCACCCGAAATGACAAGAATAATGAATGAGTAACTCTGATGTAATGCAACAATTAGTTCTCAAAGACACTGTCTAATATGGTAATTCAGAACACCCACTCCTTGTTATTAAGTGCCTGATAATTATTTAATTATCTATCTGCCAGCGTGATTTACTTGGTTTATTTAGCTGCAGATGTGGGCAGGAGCATTCGGGTTTAAGGTCAGAGGGAGTTGTCCCCTTTGCTGGCCGTCACGTCGCTTTGCTTGGGTGCCGGAGGCTGCCGCCGTCTGACTTCCCTAATTGGCTGTGGCAGACCCGACCCAGAGTCAGAAAATCATCCCCACTCCACGCCCGCATCCAGTCTGCAGCCACTCGGGGGCCAAGGGCCTTGAGGACCAGAGCCAGGGGTCTCAGCTTCCCCCCCACCCCCGCCACCCTTAGGATCCCCAATAGGTGATTAGAATATTCTGGAGACATGTGGCCGCCACCACCTCACGTTAATTGAGTGTTTATTCCATGCCAAGTCCGAACCTCCCCGGCGATGCCACTAGGTGGATGCATTTGACAAAGAAGAGGAAACTGAGGTTCCAACAGGCTTCTTCACCCACATGGTGGGGCCAAGACAGGTCTCACTGCCTCCACAGTCACCACACGCTCCCAGACGCTGTAAGCTGCCCACATGAGGCTAACCGCAAAGCTATGGGGCCGTCCACATCAGGGGAAGCCCAGGTCAGGACTCAGGAGGGTACAGGGCCATCTGCCATGACGATCAGGAAGTGGAGAGAGTGGGCCAGCTCTACGTCATCTCGAGACGTGAAATCCGAGCCAAGGAAACTACAGAAGACAGCCACGGGACCACTTTCCAGCTTAATGCATGTGGGCAAGTGCCTTCACCCCTTGAAGTCTCAGTTTCCTCTTTTAAAGCAGGGCAGATATTAAGTAACCCTCACCATCAGGTGTCCACTCAGCACCCTGCTGATTTCCTCTGCTGAGTGCATCTGCATCAAATAATACCTAATATTATGCATCGGGTATATTAAATTAATTAATAATTAATGATATTAATAATCAGAAATGATCTTGGGTATTTAATGGCGCATGCACACACACACACAGAATATAAGCTCCAAGAGGGCAGGGACCTTATCCATTTTGCTTATCTACCATATTCTAATTCTCAATGCTTGGCACATAATAGGGTCTGGGTAAAAATATCTGTTGAATGAATGAATGAATGAATGAATGCTCAGAAGCCAGACAGGTCCCCAGGCCAGTCATACCCATCCTTGAGTGACTTCCTGGCTCCTCTCTGCCCACAGCCCCCCATTCCCCTGTTTTCCCAGCCGTCTTCCCTAATGAGGCCTCCTCACCCGCAAACCATCGTGATGTTTCTGACTGTCTTACTGCAGAACCACAGCCTGGCTTAGCAGAGCCACACTCCGAGAGACTCCATCTGACAGCCTCCAACCACAGGGAACTGACTGTGCCAGTTTGAAAGGATGTGTGTCCCCTAGAAAAGCCAGGCTTTAATCCTAATCCCATTTCGTAAAGGCAGCCGCTTCTTCTAATCCCTATTCAGTGCTGTATATTGGAAACTTGAACTAGATTATCTCTGTGGAGATGTGACTCCCTCAAGGGTGGGTGTTAAACTGGATTAGGTGGAGATGTGCCTCCACCCCTCCCAGGTGGGTCTTGATTAGTTTACTGAAATCCTATCAAAGGGGAAATATTTTTGGAGAAAGCTAGAGATTCAGAGAGAGCAGAGAAAAAAATGACAAAGCCACGAGAAAGCCACAACGGAGAACACCACAGAACCACAAAGCAGAGAGCCTCACTAGCCAGAGACTTTTGGAGAGGAAGAAGGAAAACACCTCCCAGGGAGCTGGAGAGGAAGCTAGCAGATGACGCTGTGTTCACCATGTGCCCTTCCACTTGAGAGAGAAACCTTGACTGTGTTCGCCATGTGCCTTCTCACTTGAGAGAGAAACCCTGAACTTCATCGGCCTTCTTGAACCAAGGTATCTTTCCCTGGATGCCTTAGATTGGACATTTCTATAGACTTGTTTTAATTGGGACATTTCCATGGCCTGAAAACTGTTAACTTGCAACTTAATGAATTCCCCTTTTTTAAAAGCCATTGAGTTTCTGGTATGTTGCATTCCGGCAGCTAGCAAACTAGGTCACTGATGATTAGAGCAGCCCACATATGCTTTGTACCCCAGCACTCCCCACTTGTGGCATATCTGCCCCAATGCCACCCTCTAGCATGGGGGTCTCATTGCCTGAGGACTTTGTCTGCTGCGTGGAGCTGGATGTGCAGAGGAATTTACCACCCCTGGGTGCGGCCAGCACCAGCTCCTTCCCCCTTTTGATTAGGATAACACTGAGTGTGATTCTCTATCACGGCCCCCAGCCTCCCCAGTGAGATGACACTCCAGCTGCCAGTGTAGTGGGCTCCTTTGACACCCCACCCAGATCTCCTGTTAAGCCCAGGATCCCCACCCCCAGCTGTTACGGTGCTGGCTGCTGACACTTGCAGCTGAAGAACTGTAGGTTCTTCCCCTGCAGAACTGCGCCCAGCTAACAAGAGCCACCTTAGTTGGAAACATCTGGGAGGAAACCCCTCCCCCAGTGTCACAGAAGCCAATAACTGATCAACCAAGGGGTTCCCCTAATGCAAGGTGGGGCAATTCTGTGGTGCTAGTCATGCTCCAGAGCTCCTATGAGACTTGAAGGTGGCGAGACTTCAGCTGTTCCCATACTTTTCCCTAGTTCCTCAAAGGCAGGGCTGCCTCTATCTTGCTCAGTGTTGTATCTCCTGGATGTAGCACAGTGTTTGTTGGATGCATGGGTACATGGATGCATGGATGCATGGATGCATGGATGAATCAGACCCATACGATTCCCAGATCGAGACAAAAACACCTCTTCTCTAAGTTGTTGCTCTTTGCATTAAAGTGATAAAAGGCCAGGCAAGAGGGAGGTCTGGGCTGGGCATCCTTGGCTCCCAAGTGACTGTGCACATCATACCCTGGATATCAGTTATTCTATCTGTCAAGTGAGAAAATCAAAATTCTCCCTATAGTCCTTCAGCCTAAACACTGGCTAAGTTTCTGTTTTGTGATCTTTTTTTTAAAAATAATTTTATACTACTAGAAACGCTAAAAACAAAGCAAAACAGTAGTTCAGAGAGTTGCCATATGCCCTTCCCCTGATGTTCATGGTTTGTGACTTGTAAAACCTCAGTTTAAGTTTCCGGGGATTATCTTAAGGGTGGAGGAGTAGCGGAAGCTGTAGAAGGGAAGTTAGCCTGACCAATGCAGGATGGAAATCCAGCGGCTTAGCAGCCTTTGGAAAAGATGCAACTGTAGGTAGGCAATATTCCCTTCCTCCTTCCTCTCTCTGTGCATGTCACATCCGCAGCTTCATTTTATTTGTGGTCTATCACCTCCTATGCCATGGCAAACAAGAGACTTTATAAATATTTCAAACACTAATAATTTGTGCTGTCCCTGCTTAGACTTTTAAATGAATCTAAGAGCATTTCTCTTCACTGAACCTGCCAAACTGCAGGCGGATGAGAGAAATACCACCATCCCTTGTCTGATATGGGTACTTGATGGAGAGATGGAGCCAGAGGCTGTTGCTTTAGGTGAGGGTTTCCCACCCTACCCCCTGTCTCTTCCACCCACCTCCCCTATCCCAGTGCAATCTTGGGAAGCCCTGTCTAGTGGGGAAATACCAGCCTAAATCCTTGATCCGTGGACTGGGGAGACGCTCGCTATACTTGCTGATGCAGTTGAAGGCTAGTCATTCTCTGGTTGGCTTTGGAGTCAGACATTTCTGGGTTCAAATCCCAGCTGCTCCTCTCATTAGCTGTGTGGCCTTGGGCAAGTCACTTTACCTCTCTGAGCCTTCATTTCCTTATCCATAAAGTTGATATCAGAGGGATTAAATGAAGTGGTGTTTTTAATGCACATGGCAATTGGCAAATATCATGAGCTCGATATGCAGTAGCTGCTATTTTCCCTTTGAATATTTCCAAGACCTTAATGGCTTAGACACAAAAGAAGTTAGTTTCTCCTTCACCTAAAACATCCAAGGAGGTTTCAGATTGGTGCAGGGAGGGGCGTGAGGAGGAAAGTTCTGCTCTACCCAAATTATTGGAAGCTTTACCATGGCTTCCAAGATTGCACTGAGCACTGCCATCCAGTGAGCAGGAAAGTAAAAGAGAGAATATCCCATGGGAGGTTCCTACCGTCCCTCCTGAGGCTTACATTCCAGCAGGAGAAAAGATGTGGAAACCACCACCCACAATACGCAGGTAGCTGCTCGAGTGAGGAGAGGCCAAAACACCTTGGGAGAACAGGAAAGAAGGAGATATCAGGAAGAAAAGCAGATCCTGGCACACCCTGCCGGAAACCCTTCAAAGGTTTCCTGTAATGCTTTGGATAGACTGAACTGTCTCCCCAGCCTTCAGGAAACACATGGCCCAGCCCCTGCCAACCTCTCCAGCCTTGGCCCCTTCTGCCTCTGGAGTCCTGATGTCCCCAGGCTTCTTTTCATTTCCCAAACAGGCCACTGTCTTGGGGCATCCATATATTTATCTTCCTAACCAGGCCATTTGGAGAAAGGAAGAGGCTTATTATCAATAAATAAGCCAGGGTGAGTGGGGCTATGTGGGACAGACCAGGATATATGTTCATCTGACACCAGTGATCCTGCCACAGGGCTTTGCACATGCTATTCTCTCCACTTGCCTGGCCAGCTGCTCCTAATCCTCCAGCATCACCTCCTCCAGGAAGACCTCCTTGAAATTCCCAATCTATATCAGATCCCTTTGGTATGCTTTCTCCTAGAACCTGTTTCTTTCATTAGGGGAACTAATTTACACTCAAGCATATTTTTAATCATGTACGTATTTGATTATCTCTCTCTTTCCAACTGGACTGTAAGCTCCATGAAGGTTGGGATCAAGTCTCTCTTTGTTCACCTTTTACCTCCAGTGTCTGGCGCATAGTAAGTAAGTAGAGCCCCATCCACAGCCCCTGAGGTCTCTGCTCCCTGCAGCATCATTTGTGAGCCACAGAACTGCCTGCTTTTTTGAAAAGTGGCATCCAGGGTTTTCCTCGCAGCTGAGGCTCAGAGAGAGCAGCCAGGACTTGAGACTCAACCTATGTCCTCCCATTACACAACTCAGATGCCTGGGTAAGGCCTGGGAGATGCTGGCACTGCAGTGGCCCTTCAGTGGGGATCTTATTTAGCTCCTCCATGCAGACAGCGCTGTACCTGCCCTGAGTGGTGGGCCCCTCTCACCCTTCTGCTGCACACCAAGGAAAGTGGTCAAGGAATTATTCTTGCTAACCTCGTACCTCCCTAATACTAGACTTTCCACCACACACCTCCCCCCCCCCCCCGAGCATTTACTGAAATCCTCATTCCATCCAATATCCACATCAACACTTTGAGCTCACTGTTATTCTCATGTTGCATTTTAATGACAGTGAAACTGAGGATCAGAGAGGTTCTGTAACTTGCCTGAAGTCACACAGCTTGGGAATGGCTCATCTAGGATTTGAACCAAGTCTGACTCCAGAAAATTTTAACATTGCACTAACCATTTCCAAAAAGAAAAGGAAAGGGGAACCTAAATAAATTTTCCTTTCTCCATGGAGACTAAATAAATAAATAAATAAAAGTAAAGGGTAGATACCTTCCTGTGTGATATGAGCTGGACAGGGGGTAGGGGATCCCACCAGACTCAGAAGAAGGACACGATGATGCCTTGGGTCTTGTCAGTCTCCTGGATTCTATGTACAGAGCTGTTCTTGTTGGGACGGACAAAGCACCACCCATGCAGATTCACTGTCCATCTGGCTGTCAACACACCATTATTTATAAAGCACAACCCACAGCCAGGCTGTAATGGAGAAGAATTTAGCCCTGGCTCCACAATGCAGAGACAGTTGACTCAGCACCTCCTAAGAGTCAGGGAACTGTCCCACTCTCACTGAATCTGCACAGCCCGGTGAGGTATCCATTATGATGAGAAAAATATTGCAGAGATAAAGAACCTAAAATTCAGAGAGAAAAAGGGCCTGGTCCAAAGCACACAGATGGCATCCCAGAAAAAGCCATATTTTGCATCACAACCCACTGCCGATGGCACAGACCCTCAGTCAAAGTTAGTCCCTTGCAACCTTATTTCCATATCTTCTCCCCCACAAAGCCATAAGTCCCTTGGGGGCAAGGGGCCAGTGCTTTTAGCTCTATACCCAAACAGTGAGTGTCCAAATGATTGTAGCTGTTATAATATGCTGGGTCCTAATTGCTTAAACACATAAGTTCTTACTTCAGCCAGATCCACAGTTCTCAAACTTGGGAAGTGATAGTAAAATACTAGACAAAGGGTAGCTATTCAATAATTGTGCTAATGCCATCATGATAAAAAGAGGGCATTATTCTACAAGGGACCTAGAAGAGATTTTTGAGGCTTTCTGATCCACTGGGGCAGTATTCCCAAGCTGCAAAGGGAAAGTGCTGAACAAAGAAACTCAAGGAAAAAAGTATAGGAGATTTAAATTAATCCTCAATTATATGTCAGACATTCTGCTAAGTACTTTACATGTATCAGTTCAATGCTTATCCTTGAAACATCCTTAGCAGTTGATACCATCATCCTCACTCGATGAACTAGGAAACTGAGATCCAGAAAGGTGATGGGACTTGCCCAAAGGCATGAAACTAATAAGTGGCAAAACCAGGTCTCGTCCCAGCACTAGGATGTCCTGCTGGGCATTCTTCTCAACTAGGGCCCCAGAGGGATTAAATTCTAAATCTATGCAAAATTATATGAGCTTCTCAAATGTCTTGCTATAGTCATTCATGCATTTAAACCGTATTTCCTCAATGCCGTTTGCAAGGAACTGTGGGCACACCGATGAATTAAATATAGACCATTCCCCCCAAGACTTCACAATCTAGTAGAGATGAAACCAGAAACTGTGTTAAATGGGATAAAGTGTGCAGGGATCCAAGGAACCAGAAAGGGAAGGTAGAGCAATGATGAGAGGGCTCCAAATTCTGAATTTCCATTTTCTCAAATCTACACCAAGAAAATAGGAAAAGACTCATCGTTTCAAGGATTCCTTCAAGCACTAACTATAAAAAATTAGAAATCTTATAGACATTTTTAGTGTAGTGTTCAAAGTATCCTACCTTACTTAATCATGAAAGTTGTTGAAGACAATGTCACATTGGATTGAATTTTTTCTGCACTGTTGGAACATCTTGTGCGGAGAGTTGTGTTGAGTGGGATTGACTTGTCTTGGGTTGATTTAGATGATTTGGGTTGAGAAGAGGTCTGTTGGATTGTACCAAGTTGTATCGTGTTGGTTTGGGTTGTTATGTGTTGAGTTAATTGGTTTCATCAATGCTAGGTTGAATTTGATTCAGGTCATTGGGTTGTCAGTGAGGTTGAGCTGAGTTGAATCATGTAGGTTGATTTCAGTTGGATTGAGTTGTCTTGGGTAGGTTTTGTTGGGTTCAATTGGCCTGGCTTGGCATGGATGAATCTGACTTGTAACAGCTTATCTAAGAAAGCCTTTCTGGGCCGGGCCACGGTGGCTCAGCAGGTAAGAACGCTTGCCTGCCATGCCCGAAGACCCGGATTCGATCCCCGATTCCTGCCCATGTAAAAAAAAAAAAGAAAGCCTTTCTGCAGTAGAACCATTTCCTGTCAATGCACTATTATGGCTCTAGAAGGCTCTTTATTTAGAGCTACAATCGCAATGGTAGAGCCATTTTGCATTGAGGAGGTTCAACCCAAATGATGGTCCAAATAAGACTGAGTCTTCCTATGTCCCTAAATTTCAGGCTTTTTGCTAGAGAGGAGGGAGTGACGATGTTGGGGTGGAATATTGCAAAGCTAAGAAGGCTTTTACTCAAATTTCCATTTTGAGTAAAATGCACCAATGGAGCATTTCCACTGGTGTTATTCCATTCATGCATTTGGCTAGCATTATGCAGCACTGTGCTGGGTGCTGAAATGAATAACAATGCCCTTTTCCTGTCCTTAAGGAACTCATGACCCCAAATAATAACTATCCACTATAATATCTTCTTTGGGAAAACCTCTCAGCCTTGAATCTGACTACCAGTAGGACAATTGCCAAACTCAGATCTCAAGACCTTGGAACAAGAGAATCAACAAATGCCATTTTTAAAAATAAACTAATAAAAAGGAAGACCTCTAAAAAGTCTGACTGGGGACAAAGTGGGTGACAGAGGAAACTGGTAACTACGTAAAATGAGATAAAGTGTGAAAGGATTTGGGGAGCCAGGAAGGAGAGGTGAAAGAATGATATTACAGAAACAGTAGAACTTTTACAAATTATTTTTCAATTATTATGAGAGGCATAATGCCAACACATTTGAAAACTTAAATGAAATGGATAACTTTGAGAAAAATGAAAATGAAAAAAATTGACACAAAGGAGAGCATTTCTAAAATTTCTCTCCATTAAAATTCTATCAAACCATTAAAATAACCCCCTCCTCACCATCTCATCATACTCCCAAAAAGTAGACACTGGGAGCTAAGAATTTTACAAACTAACTATATTAAACCTTTCAGGGACAGATACAAACAGCATTCAATACATTATTTTGGAGAATAGACAAATGAGAACACACACAAATCAATCTGAGGCTATGAAAATCTTTATACCAAAATCCAACAGGAACAACACCACTAAAGAAAATTATAAAAGTAATTTTACTTATAAAAATAGATGCAAAAATATGAAATAAAAAGCTAGCAAATAAATTCAGCAATGTTTTAAAAAATACATTATGACAAGATGGTATTTATTATCTGAGGAGTGCAAGGATGGCTCCACATCAGAAAAACTTTGGTATAATATACCACACTAACAGATTAAAGAATAAAGTAAAATGATTAGCTAAATCTATTCTAAAAATTTGAAAAAATTCAGCACTCATTTATGATTAAAATTGTAAGCAGATGTGGAAATGAACTTTCCTAATAATGAATATTAAAACAAAATCTACAATGAATATCATCTTTTCAGTATAAGTTTGAATTTATCTTCATTAAGTTGAAGAATAATACTTCCAGTGCATATTGTATTGGAGATCCTAATAATATAAAAAACAAGAAAAAATAAGAGAGATGAGAATTGAAAGGAGACAAAATAGAATTTGCAGAAGATTTGATTACCTACAAAAAAATTTTCAAGGCAAGGTACAGACACATTATTAGGAATAATTAAGCAAATTATTAGGACAAATAAGAAAGCTCAGCAAGATTCCAAGATATAAGACAAATATTCAAAGATGAGTAGCAACCTGATTTTTTTGCAAGCATTGGGGATTGCTAATTTCCATCGATCTTGGGGCTTGCCCGTATGAAACATTCCTACAAAGAAGAAGCTAAGCCTATTTATGATTATGCCTGAGTCACCCCAGAGAACCTCTTCTGTTGCTCAGATGTGGCCTCTTCTTTAAGCCAACTCGGCAGGTGAAGGCACTGCCCTCCCCACTACGTGGGACATGACTCCCAGGAATGAGACTGGCCCTGGCATCCTAGGGTTGAGAAAGACTTCTTAACCAAAAGGGGGAAGAGAAATGAAACAAAGTTTCAGTGGCTGAGATATTTCAGTAGAGTTGAGAGGTCATTCTGGAAGGTATTCTATGCAGTGTACAGATACCCCTTTTCAGTTTGAGAGTACTGGAGTAGCTAGAAGGAAATACTGAAACTGTTGAACTGTAATCCAATAGCCTTGATTCTTGAGGATGATTGGATAACTATAAAGCTCTTATCGTGTAACTGAGTGACTCTGAAAACCTTGTGACAGCCACTGTCTATCCAGTTTATAGACAGACAGGTAAGAAAAAAAAAGACAATAAATAAATAATAGGGAGAAGGGGGGTTGAGATGTTTTGGGTTGGGTGTTCCTTTTTATTTTTATTTTTACTTTTATTCTTACTTTTATTTTTTGGAGTAATGAAAATGCTCAAAAATCTACTGTGATGATGAATGCACAGCTATATGATGATACTGTGAACCATTTATTATACAATTGCATTGACTATATGATATATGATATATCTCAATAAAATTGCATTAAAAAAATTGCATTAGCAAGGGTGTAAGGGTCCTTCAGTGGTAGAATTTTCACCTGCCATGAGGGAGACCCGGGTTCGATTTCTGGCCCATGCACTTCCCAGAAAAACAAGCAAGCAAACAAACAAAAATTCAACAAATGATGCTGCAATAGTGGGATACTCATATGGAAAAAGAACGAAATGTGGCCCTGCTATACAGCATACAAAAAAATAATAATAGACACGGTAGCCCCTTTTGTTCCCAAGTAGGATAAAAAAGGTTAATAACAAACAGAAATAACTGGATGAACTACAGAACTCTTCCCTTTAAAAGCATCAGAGCTCTGTAAAGGAAACTATATGGACTAAAACTCCAGAGAAAAGAGAACCATTCAGAAAGGGGCCACTAATCGGTTACTGTAGTTTCATTCTGGGAGCAATTGCTGACTTGGGGCTTGTACTAAGAATCCTGGTTTTGCCCAGACAAAGGTGGACTCCTAGAGAAAAGCAAAGCAGGGTGGCATACCAAGAATAGGCAATGGGAAATAAAATACCCTCCAAAGTTATTTCGCAGGTATAGGTACTAAACACTTCCTGCAATTACTGTTGAGCTTTGCTTTTTGGTTGGTGCTGTTGTTTGTGGGTGGGTGTTTTTTTTGTTGTTGTTGTTGTTTTATCACTTTTCCTTTTATTTCTAGTTGTGATTAAATATGCACGTTCATTCCTGGCGCCCGCCCATGCAATAAATAAATAAATAAACACGTTCATAACAGCATTATTCACAACAGCCAAAAGGTTGAAAGAACCCAAGTGTCCATTGACAGGTGACTGGATAAACAAAATACGGCACAGCCATGCAATGGAATATTACGAGGCTATGTAAAGGAATGAAGTTCTGATACACACTACGACATCTATGAACACTGAAGATATTATAAGTGAAAGAAGCCAGACAACAGAACAAATCTTCTATGATTCCACTTATTTGAAATATCTAGCATAACTGAATTCATAGATGCTGGTACATTTTAATAATGCATGGAAACTTCAAATTAGCACACTTCTATTACTTATTCTTTAATAAATATTGCATTTTCTATGGAAGCTTATTCAAAGAACTCCAAGTTATGTGCAAACTTGGCTAAAGGCTTTCATTTCAAAACTAAGTTCACAAGAGTTTAGAGTCATTTGTGCCCACTTGGGGTGCCGTGTTTTGTTTTTTTTTGTCTCCAACCCATTTGATACTCCGTATTCCTGCATTTAAGAGTAGGCTTTTAAATAAACAATGATAGCACGGAACTTTAGTTAGTTAAATCTGTCATTCTGTGTGACTACTTGGAGTTTTTATTCATGTGTAAATTTTTAAACAGTGAAATGCAGTTTTAACTGTAAGATATAATACTTCTACTGGGTAACTACAAATTTTAGTTCATGCATGAAATCCTGAATTAATAACGTAAAATTACTCTCTTTATTGATACTTATTTATTTCAAAACAAAAGAACAATTTGAAAAAATAATGATCATTTCTGAATATTATGTAATTATTGCTCAAAATAATTTTGTTGTATAGAAAAGGGATGTACTGTTTCAAAATTATCCACTTTGTGTATCAAATATGCTAGATATACCCCTGGCGAAATAAGTAAAGCTTCCGGAACTTGTAGGGCTTCGCTGAAAATATTGGAGATTCAAAAGGTTTTCAAACACATGTCCAGCTTTCCCCCACAAAGTATTTAATGAGTTCTGTGAGCACATGGGAGCCTAAAGAGAGATGCCAGAAGCTTCTGAAAGGCAGAGTGAAACTTCCCAGAGTTTCGCAAAACTTAAGGAAACAAGATTCTCCAGGGGGAAGGGAAAGCATGAAAGGAAATGAATGGTACATTGGCACCAGCATAACAAACCCCTCCCAGTTCACCCAGGACTGTCCCAGTTTTCAAAGAAGAAGTTCATGTCCCAGAAGCTCCCTCAGTCCCAGGCAAACTGGGATGGTTGGTCACCCTAATGTGCACAGATGAGGGCGTTGGCTTACTCAGGGAAGAGCTAGAGGCTCTTTCTCCCAACTCCTGGAAGAATATAACTGCTGGGGAATAGTGGAATCCACGGAGATTTGGACATTCAAGCAAAGCTGGAGTGAAAAACTGGAGACTTGAGGGATTGCAAGCACATGGCTGAACTCTCCACAAGACATTTGCAAATATTGAAATTGTGAGGGCAAGAGATGAAGAAACTAAGCTGAAGAATTCTGAGCGGCAGAAATGAATCTTCTTGAGTCTTGCAGAACTGAGGATAAAATATCTGCCAGGCTCTCAATTAAAAACAGTAGAGGACCGTATCCTAGAAAAATTGGTAAATCAGAGGTAGACCAAATCATAACAAAACCACAGCCGAATCCTGACTGCAAATCCTGAATGCAATCAAACATTCACGGTTTGGTTGAGGTATCAGTTCCCCAACCTATCTGACTAAAAAAGAGAAAACCTTTCTAATGAAAGATAACAAAAGCTTCAGCCTCTAATCTTCATTTGTTTACAATGCCCAGCATTCAATCAAAACGTGCTAGACACGTGAAAATGTAAGACCCTTTGGTAGAAACCAAGAGATAAAAAACAGATACAAGAAGCAGAGCCACAGTTGATATATATATTAGAATTAGCAGACAAGGATGTTCAACTAACTATAAAAATTAAGAAGTAAATAAAATAGAAAGAAATATAACAACATGGGTGAAAAGATGGAGAATTTCACCAGGAAAAAAATGGAATTTATTCCTAAAAAGTAAAGAATCAAATACATATTCTAGAATTACAATAAAATATCTTAGACTAAGAATTCAATGGTTGTAGACTTCTGGAAATGGCAGAGATGTGAACTATTCTACAGAAAACAAACAGATCAAACTTACTTGCAGATCCCGGGAAATGTTCAAAAGCAGATAGAAACTGCAGAAAGATTTAATTCTGAAATATTTCTATTGAAAGAGGTAGAAAGCACATGTTTGTGATTTTCTAACCTGAGGACACCCCACATCTCAGAGCTGTAGTGGCAGAAACAGTAGAAATTGCAGCCTTACCAGCTCAGGGTGCCAGAAATCAGAGTACAGGATAGGAAAAGCAACTAAAAATTTAAAGGGTGACTATTTAAAGGGGAAAATCCTGGCACCAAGAGCTTGGCTATCAGCTAAGTCCAATTCCTCACTGACAGCTAAACTATTCCTATATGGTAAAGCCTCAAGTGGGTACAATAAAAAAGCAGGCACAAATCAGAGGGGAATCTCCTCTTGAAAGAGAATCCATTCTCATCTGCGCAACTGTGCCCCACCAACTGACATTTGGCAATGCCTGAAGACTTCTGTCTAGTTGCTACAACTTGGTATAAGATGTATTCCTGGCATCTAGTAGATAGAGGCCAGACATCCTACAATATAAAAAATAACCACAACGACAAAGTATTATCTGGTCCAAAATGCCAATAGTGTCACTTTAGAGAAACCCTTGGTTTGGCAAAGATTATTTTTTAGATAAGACACCAAGAGCATGATCCATGAAATAAAACGAAGAAGTGGAAATTTCACCAAGATTAAGAACTTCAGCGCTTCAAAATACTGTCAAGAGAATGAAAATACAAGTATTGAATGAGATACAAATATTGTCTCTTCCTATTGGGAGAAAATATATGCAAATCACATAGCCAATAAAAGATTCAAATCCAAAAAAAGATACAGAATGCTCCAAACTTTACTAGATAAGAAAGCAAGCAACTCGACAAAAACATGAAAAAGGACTTGAGCTGACACTTAACCAAAGATGATATGGGAATGGCAAATACACATATGAAAAGATGATCAACACATTTATCATTAGGGAAATACAAACTAAAACCACAGTCAGATAACCGTTACATGCTTAATACAGAGACTAAATTTACAAGGATTAGGCATACTAAATTTTGGGGGCAAGGATTTGGTGCAGCTAGTATTCTCACGCATGGCTGGTGTGAAGGTAAAATGGAACCACCACTTTGGAAAAGAGTTTGACCGTTCCTTCATAGAATTAAACATATACCTACCGTGTCATAGCCATTCCGCTCCTAGGTATCTACCTAAGAGGAGCAAAAGAATTTGCCCATGCAAAGACTTGTACATAAATGTTTTTAGAAGCTCTGTTCGTAATGGCCAAAACCTGAAAATGATACAAATGTCCGTGAACAGGTGAGTGGATATACGGTGGTGTATCCATACAACAAAATACTACTCAGCAACAAAAAGGGACATCATGCATAAGTTTCAAAATAATTCTTCCATGAGAAAGAAGTCAGAAAAAAAGAGTACATCCTGTATGAGTATAGAGCTAACTGTATTATGGGATGTGTATGTGTATTATGTCATCTATACTGACAGAAAGGAGATCAGTGATTGCTGGAGGATGAGGGGCTTGGAATGGAAGGGTGAGAAAGAGGGATACAAAGGTGCACAAGGATACATTTGGGGGGACGAATGTGTTCAATATCTTGATTATGGTGATAGTTTCACAGATAGATCAAAATTTAGCAAACTGTATTCTTGAAACATGGGCAGTATATTGTACATCAATTTTAACTTGATAAGACTACTAAATAAACACAACATATCATAACTGGTGTCATGCCGTTAAAGTAGGGATTACAGGGAAATGTATAGCTTTAAATATTTATTTTAGAAAGTAGAGGGTCTAAACTCAATTATCTAAGCTCCCACTTTCAAAAGCTAGGAAAAGCAAAGCAAAGGGGCAAATTAAATCTAAAGTAAGTAAAAGGAAAGACAGCAAGAATAAGACTAAAAATCAATAAAATATAAAGCTGATGAACAATAGAGAGAATCAATGAAACCAAAAACTGGCTCTTTGAAAAGATAAATAAAACTGATATGCCTCTAGCCCAACCGTTAATGAAAAAAAAAGAAAGATGGCACAAGTTATCGATACTGGGACTGAAAGTGGAAACATCATAAAATATGCTACAGACATTAAAATGATAAAAATGAAATACTATTAAAAATGTATGCCAATAAATGTCACAATTTAAATAAAATAGAAAAAGTTTTGAAAGACTCAAATGTCTGAAAGTGGCTGTAGAAGAAATAGAAAATCAAGAATAGCCTTGTATTCCTTTCCCAGCTGCTAAAACATACACCATGCCATGGGTTGACTTAACAAGAGGAATGTATGGGCCTGTGGTTTCAGAGGCTAGAAAGCTTACTTCCTTCTGGGTCAGCATCTTCTGCTGGCCAGCAATCAGTGGTGTCCCTTCGCTTTTCCATCATATGGCAATGCACACGGCAACATTTTCTCCTTTCTCTCCCGGGTTCTGTGGACTTCCGGCTTTGGGTTGCCCTCCACAGCTTCTCCTTCTGTGTCCGATTTCCTTGGCTTATAAGGACACCAGCCACATAGGGTGAAGCCCCACCTTCTTCAGTTTGGGCCACGTAACTGATACTATCTTCAAAGTTCCCGTTTATAAATGGGTTCACAGCCGCAGGGCCAGGGGTTGGGGAATGAGTGCGTCCTTTGTAGAGAACATGACTCATTTCCCAACCGGCCTTATATACACTAAAGAAGTTGAACTGATGATTAAAACCTTCTCCCAGAGAAATCTCCAGGAACAGACCACTCTCCCGGTGAATTCTATCAATTTAAGAAAAAAATACCACCAATCCTGTACAGAAAATAAAGGTGGAGGAAATACCTCCCAGTTCATTTTGAAGCTAGTATTGTCCTGATATAAAAAAAAAAGGATAAAGAGACTTCAAGAAAATAAAACTGCAGGCCATTATCCCTCATAAATATAGGATAAATATAGGCACGGAGGTTCTTAATTAAATATTAGCAAGTTGAAGTTGGCAATATATATGAAAATAACACATCATAACCAAGTGGGGTTCCAGCAGGAATGCAAAGTGGTGTATTGTTTAAAAACTAGTCAATGCAACTCATATTACATGAATAAAGGATAAAATCCATGTGATCAATATAATAAGAAATAAGTACAGAAAAATCATTTTAAATTCCAACAATCGTTCATGGGGGAATGGCGAGGAAGGGGGAAAATTCAACTTTCCTGATATTCTCACAAGCAGTGGGGGCAACCAAAGCAATAGGCCAAGCCCTCAATCTTGGGGTTTGTTCATTTGAAACTTATCCGCGCAAAGGATAGGTCAAGCCTACTTAAAATTAAGCCTCAGAGTCACCCCCAGAGAACCTCTTTTGTTGCTCAGATGCAGCCTCTCTCTCAGCCAACACGACAAGCAATCTCACCACCCTCTCCCTCTCTACATGGGACATGACTCCCAGGGGTGGGACCTTCCTGGCAACGTGGGACAGAAATCCTAGAATGAGCTGGGACTCAGCATCAAGGGATTGAGAAAACCTTCTCGGCCAAAAGGGGGAAGAGAGGAATGAGACAAAGTGTCAATGGCTGAGAGATTCCAAACAGAGTCGAGAGAGTTTATCCTTGAGGTTATTCTTACACATTATATAGGTATCATCTTTTTAGTTAAGGTATACTGGAGAGGTTGGAGGGAAGTGCCTGAAAATGTAGAGCTGTGTTCCAGTAGCCATGTCTCTTGAAGATGATTGGATAATGATAAAGCTTTCACAATGTGACTGTGTGATTGTGAAAACCTTGTGTCTGATGCTCCTTTTATCTACGGTATGGACAGATGAGTAAAACATATGGATTAAAAATAAGTAAATAATGGGGGGAACAAATATTAAAATAAATCGAGTAGATTGAAATACTAGTGATCAATGAAAGGGAGTGGTAAGAGGTATAGAAAAAATAGGGGAAACAAAGTCTAAAATATACTGGGTAGATGGAAATATTAGCAGTCAATGAGAGGGAGGGGTAAGGGATATGGTATGTATGAGTTTTTTTCTTTTTTCTTTTTATTTCTTTTTCTGAATTGATGCAAATGTTCTAAGAAATGATCATGGTGATGATATTGTGAGTTTTTGATTATATACCAAGAACGGAACGACCGTATGGTAAGAATATTCATGTTTGTATGTTGTTATGTTTAAAAAAAAATTTTTTTAATTAAAAAAATGCCTGCTTTCACCACTGCTATTGAACATTGTATTGGAAGTCCTATCAAGAAAAAATCAGATGAGAAAATAAAGCAAAAAGCATCCAAATTGGAAAGCAATAAGTAAAACTATCTCTATTTGTAGATGACATTATCCCACATAGAGAAAATCCCTAATAATCCATAAAAAAACTACTAGAGATAACAAATGAATGCACGAAGTTGCAGAGTAAGAATCAACACACAAAATCAGTTTGCCTCTATACACCAGCAATGACCAATTTGAAAAGGAAATCAAGAAAACAATTCTATTTTCAATAGCATCTAAAAAGTTAAATACCTAGGAGTAAATTTTTAAAAAGAGGTGAAACACTTGCATATTGAAAACCACAGAACATTGCTGAAATAAATTAAAGAAAGCTTAATTAAGTCGAAAGACATCAAGATTCATGGTTTGAAAGACTTAATATTTTTACTATGTCAACAATCCCCAAAGTAACATACAGATTCAAACTATTCCTATCAAACTTCCAGTGGCCTTTTGTTCAGAAATCAAAAAGTAAAACCTCAAATTCATATGAAATAGCCAAAACAATACTGAAAAAAAAGTTGGAGCGCTCACAATTCCTGATTTCAAAGCTTACTACAAAATGGCACTAATTGAAATATTGGGTACTAGTTTAAGGATACATGTATTGAACAATGGAATGGAACTGAGAGTCCAGAAATAAATCAATTGACTTTTAATAGCCAAACCAATATCTAATTGACTTTCAACAAGGGTGCCAATAATATTCAAAGGAGAAATAATAGACTCCTCAATAAATGGTGCTGGTACAACCAGATATCCCCATGCAAAAGAATGAATTTGGACACCTACCTCACACCAGACACAAAAATTAACTCTAAATGGATCAACAACCTAAATATAAGAGCTAAAGCCATAAAATTCTTAGAAGAAAATATATGGATATATGACCTCAAGCACACGAGCAATAAAAGAAAAAAAAAGATAAATTGGACTTCATCAAAATTTTTAAAAATGTTTGTGCATCAAAGGGCATTGTTAAGAATGTGAGAAGACAACCCACAGATTAGGAGAAAATATTGGCAAATCATAAATTTCTAGCATCTTTAATATATAATATACAAAAACATTTACAAGCAAACAACAAACAATTTTCATTTGCCAATTCAAAAATGGGCAAAGCACTCAAATAGACATTTCTCCAAATATATAAAAATATTCAACAAGCTCATGAAAAGATGCTCAACATCATAAGTCATTAGGGAAATACAAATCAAACCCCAGTGAAGATAGCACTTCATGTCCATTAAGGTGGCTAAACAATGGAAAATAACAAGTGTAAAGGGGAGGAAAATATGGAGAAATTGGAACCCTCATACAATGCTGGAGGTATATACGATGGTTCAGACACGGGAAAACAGTCTGTGGAAATATTTTCTATAAGCATTTAATCATAGAATTACCATGTGATCCAGCAATTCCACTTCTAGGTATACTCCCAAAAGAATTGAGAGCTAGTATTCAAACAAATGTCTGTATGCAAATGTTTGCAGCAGCGCTATTCATAAAAACTAAAAGATGGTGTATTTTAGTTTGTTAAAACTGCAGGAATGTAATATATCAGAAATGGGTTGGCTTTTATGAAGGGGATTTAATAACTTACAAGTTTACAGTTCTAAGTACATAGAAATGCCCAAACTAAGGCATGCAGAGAAAGATTGCTTCCAAGGCATCCAGGTTTCCTCTATCACATAGACAGGCACATAGCTGGCATCTGCCAGTCCTTTCTCAGCTTCTCTGGGGCAAACACTGGATTTCTTCTCTTAGCTTCCCTTGGCTCTCTCCAGGTTCTGCTTTATCAGTACTATGTGTCCTTGCTTAGTATTCATGGGATGACACATGGCAGCATCTACTGGGCTCTGCATCTTCTGCGTCTCCAAAAGTCTGTGCCTATGTTGGTTCTGAGCTAACTGTGGTTTTCCAAACTGTCTCCCTTTTGAAAGGACTTCAGTAACCAATCAAGACCAATCTTCAATGGGTGGGGTCACACCTCCACAGAAATAATCTAATCAAAAGTTGTCGCTCCCACAGCTGGGTGTGTCACTTCTCCAGGGAAACAACCTCATCAAGAGGTCCCATCCTACATTATTGGATCAGAATTAGAAGAACATGGCTTTCCTGGTACACAGCAGCTTCAAACCAGAAAAAGTGGAAACAACCCAAATGCCCATCAAAGGATGAATGGATAAGCAAAATATGGTCTATCCATGCAATTGAGTATTATTCAGCCATAAAAAAGGAATGAAGTTCTGATACATGCTACAATATGGATGCACCTTGAAAACACTATGTTAATTTTTTTTAAAAAGCCAGAAACAAAAGTCACATACTGTGTGATCCCATTTATATGGAATACCCAGAATAGATAAATCCATAGAGAGGGAAAAGAGATTGGTGGTTGGTTGTCAGGAGTTGGGAAATGGGAAGCGACTATTTAATGAGTATAGGGTTATACTATGGAACGATGAAAATATTTTGGTGCTGGATAGAAGCAGTGTTGTACAACACTGTGAATATATAAATGCCACTGAATTGTTCACTTTAAAATGGCTAATTTTATGGTATGTAACTTGCACCTCAATTAAAAAGAAAGTGTAGGGTGGTGCAATGGTGGCTCAATGGCAGAGTTCTCACCTGCCATGCTGGAGACCAGGGTTCGATTCCCAGTGTCTGCCCATGAAAAAAAAAGAAAGAAAGAAAGTGCACAAGCCTATGGAAGGAAATCAGAGTGCAATGTTCCCATGAGAAGCCCCAACTCTAGACATCCTCTGAGACCCTTTTAGCTCTAATATGCTGGGATTTTCTATGCCATTCTAACCTCTTTCATTGATAGCAACTCTTCCTTTCTCAGCAGGGAAGCAGGAAGGCATCTGGAGAAGTAACTGCCTGAGGATCTGAAGGCAACCCCACAGCACTTGAAGCATGGACATGTTGTGACCTGGGGGGGAATATTCCAAAGCCAGATGGGAATAAATACCCAAGACCACTGTGCTCCCTCTAAAAATCCCAGATCATTGGCCTGGCACCATACCCCCACTCCCTGTCCACCCCCAGTATTTCCTCTCTTATCTGACTTAAGTCTAAGACTTTCTCATATGGTTTCATCTGAGCATCTTGTTCCATGGCTTTGGAAAAAGAATAGTATGGAAGTCACTGAGCTGTGAATCAAACTCACGTGTTTTGCAGTTGTGGAAACTAATGCCCAAGAGAGAAAGCAATGTACCCCCCGAAGTGACATAGATGACAGGGTCAAAACTCAAGTTCTTGTCTTCTAACTCCTGGTTCAATTGTTCCACCCAACCCAGCCCTCAATTCCGAAGATACTCCTGCCATCAACCTGACAACAGGTCACCCTCTTGTTCCACCTCATTGGAATGGAGGCCCGTGAAGACTACTAAGAAGAGAGAAGCAAACAGGAGGAGATGCCAAGCAAATCACCCGAGAAAAGTTGCTCCTTACTTTTCTGACTCACAAAGACTATAGCTACTTCCCTGGCCAAGGTCGAAAGACAGGCCAAGCATCTGCCAGAGGACTCTTCCCAAACGTTCTTCATTAAACTTCTGGAGTCTAAAGAAAGACACAGCTCTACTTCCTCAGCAGTACAGTTTAATGGACAAAGCGCACGGTTTCCCAACTGTCTGAATCCCAGAATCACCAAACAGCAGATCTGCGATCATGACCCACACAGATAACCTCTCCAAGATTCAGTCTTTTCATGCCCAGAATGGATTATCATTGGCTTAGAGGGTGCTTGTGGGAAGTAAGTCTTATCACAAACACAGAGCCTCCAGTGCAGACTGACCCCATAATAAATATCAATCAAAAAATATCAATCCTTACATTCTAGCCCACAAAACACAGTATGAGAAATAGAACAGGCTTGCAGATGATGCTAATACAAGCAACAACAGCCAACATTTATTGCGTGCTTACTATGTATGAGGCATTGTACCAAGCCCTTTTCAAGAACCTCCCTTAATTCCCACCTCCCTATGAGACAAGGATCATTAGGCCCATTTTACAGATGAGAAAGCTGAGGTTTAAGAATAAAATGGAGTGCCTGACTCAAGGTGAATGCATTAATGTCATGGAAGAAGTAAGAGTCAAATTCAAGTGCATCTGACCCCATAGCCCTTGCTTTTGGCTAGTCCACTAGACAGGCTCATTGACCCTTTCCCACGTACCAACAGCCCTTAGGTATGAAAGAATAGAGCACTCATTTCCTGTTGTGATGGGGCAGATTGAAGGCTTCTTGGAGGAGGTGACCTTGTAGGATGAATGGGATGTCTAGAGATGAAGATGGAGAAGGAAATCCTGTTGGATCTGCTGAGCAGTGTCAAGAAAGGCAAAAGACAGGCTGGGGCTGGGTCATCTGGGAGGTGGTCTAGTAAGAACCATTAGCAGTTGTCTTGAGGTGGGTAACAATATACTCAGGCCCAACACATATGGGCCCTGAGGTCGGACTGCCTGGCTTCAAAGCCTAACTCTGTCACTTATTGGTTACCTCCCAATGCAAGTGGCTCATCCTTGGTTTTCCCAGCTGTAAAATGGGGTTAATGATAATCCCTAAATTAAGATGGGTGAAGATTAATGAGGTGCTACTCTAGAAACACAGCCCCTGCACATTCTTGGTCCTCAACTAATGTTGGCTGCAACTATGATTGTTGTCAATATCATTTTATTCCTGAAGTATCATACTTCTAAGCAGTCTTGAATATTGAACCCTTAGATTAATCCTTCCTTAAAACCAAACACCTTGGAAACTTGGATCCATGGGACTTCAACATCTCAAAATCCCTAAATATCAGGCTCCTAAAGTTACAGAAACTGCAAGTCTTACAATAAAAAGACAGTTCAAGCAGTTAAAATTTGCAATATAAATTTCTCCTAAATGCTGCCCTCCCCCTCTCTCTTTGGGGGATTGGAACTATTATTTCGTCAACTGAATCTTTGACTTTTCTCCCCAGAAATATATGTACGATTATTATTTTTTTGTTTCAAGGAGAAGCATTCATGTTCTTTTTCCCCCCTCCCCTCTCCTTTTTTCGCTCTCTCCCGTACAGAGAATATGATGTGATAGGTAAAATATCAAGTGCAATAAGTCAAAATTTCTGACAGAAATAATAGAGCCCGCCTGCATTTCCAGCCATTCTCCAAGTGATAGCAATTAAGCCCCGGACAGTTTGAACTTTTTACAAAGAATTAATGATGCATGTGAACACGGGGAGAACAATTGCTAATAATTTATGAAGTCTTCCCTGGTTCAAAGTGGTAAGTTTGGTAACGTGAGGGGGGAAAGCTTTGAAAGGTAAACACTTTGAAAAGCCATTCTGAGGATCTTCCCTGTCAATTGAGAATTTACTACATTCCATTAAACAACCTAAAATAACTTCTATGGTAATCACCCTTCAGACACGGGCGCCAGTGCCGACAAAGGTATTATTAAGTTAAATTGCCCTAAAAGTGTTGGATTGACAGAAAGGTTCAGTCAATGGTTTGGAAAGCCGAGGTCCCCAAATGACACCAGCAAACAGATACTGATGTTCAGTGGCTGGAGAACTTGGCTTTACAGGGTTGGTGCTAACAGGATTTCTATTTGAGCTTTTGAATATTTCATGCTCCCCCCTACAGCTCTCGGGAGGAGGGCTGTGGGATTTGCAAAGCCGAGGTGGGGGGGGGGCCCTCCCTGCCTTTCCTGTCTGGCCCAGGGTGTGAAAGGGGGGTTCTGAGTGGAAATAAACAAAGAGGCATATGGCAAGGGGAGGTGGTCTCTTGGAGAGGAGAAAGGAGCAGTAAGGAGGGAATTCATCAGTTGGACTGGATTAGGGGCAAGAATTAGGACTTTTGATATATAGATAAGGGCACAAGTGAAGTCATTGCCCTACCCATGCGTGGCAAATGACTTCCCAGGGGTGAAAGTCTCCCTGGCAGGGTGGGAGATGACCGCCAGGGATGAGTCCCTGGCACCATGAGATCAGCAATGCCAACCTGACTAAAAGGGGAAAAAGAAGTGTAACAAATGAGGTCAGTTGCAAAGAGAGCTCAAATAGAGTCAAGTGGCTGCTCTGGACTTCACTCTATGCTAGCTTCAGTTAGACCTTGCTACCTATCAAACTCCAGCCAAAACCATTCCAGCCAATCTTAAAGAAAACCTAGGGCAATATATAAGATTCTACAAAGGTTCCATGCACTAGGGTAACTTTCCAGAAACCTACAACCTCCAGATGGGTCCCTGGACCAGTTAAGTCTTGAAATGCAGAGAGGCCGGCCTCTCCAGAACATCAAATAGTTCTACCCCTCTATCCCATATTATGCACAACCCCTTCCAATAGGAAAAAGGTAGAATGGGCATATCCAAAATATTCCTAAAGAGTGGGAGAAAGATCAAAGGTGATGGTGGAGTTCTACAGAGAAGGTAGGGATTAACAAATGAAGATGATTGCTAAATCAGTATATTAATATTTCTTTTAGTCTCCAATATCTTAGAGCAGCTAGAAGTAAAAAACCCTAAAATGGTGGACTTGTAACCCATACCAAACTCTGAAATCTGTTCAACAACTAATTGTTGTGATGTGCTTTGAAATTTATTGTTTTTTGGTATATATGTTATTTTTCACAAAATAGATAGAGAGATGGAGAGAGAGACAGACAGACAGACAGACAGACAGATAGATGAATTAAGAGCCTGGCCTCTTATCTAAAAGGGAAATGAGGACTCACCTGAGGACACTCCAATGAGTTCATGATATCATTGGTAGGTTCTATGGCTTGTGATATCAAGGATTTGGTCTCTCTTGACTCAGATGTTCCCCAAAGCCAAGTCCAGATTGCACATAACAGAACCCCATAGATACTTTTAAATAAACTCTATTAATGGACAGCATATAGACAGAAAAGTATGCAAGTCATAAGCATGCAGACCTATGATTTTTCACAAACCAAACACGCCTGGGCAACCAACACTGAGACTGAGTCACACAACATTTCTGTACACCCCCCTCCCAGTCCCCAAAAAAGCTCCTCAAAGCCCCTTCCAGTCCTTACCTTCCGAGGGTAACCACCACCCTACCTGCTTTTCCAGCCTTGGCACTGGATGTAGATGGAATCATACAATCATTTTTTGTGTTTGGTTTTCGCTGCTCAAAATTATGTTTGGGAGATTCATTCATGTTTATATATATATATGTAGTTTGTTCACTTTTGTTCATGCTTAGTTTTCTATTGTGTCAATGCCCCGTGATTTCTCTAGCCATTCTACTATTAATGAGCATTTGGTTGTTTCTAGTTTGGAGCTATTACAAACTGTACTGCTTTAAACTTTCTTTTACAAGTCTCCTGGTGCACATATGTATACATTTCTGTTGGATTTATCCCAAGAAGTGGAATTACTTTAGCAGATGCCAGCAAGCAGATTGCCTAAATGGTTGTATGAATTTGGTCTCCCACCAGTGATGTATAACAATTCCCATTACTTCACATTCTCACTAACACTTGGCATTTTCTCGCTTTTTAATAAAAAACTTTTAGCCATTATCGTAGGTGTACAGTGAAATCACTTCGTGATTTCGAGCTGCATTTTTATGTCCACTCCTGAAACGGAGCACTGTCTCATTTGTTTATTGGTCACTTAAATTTCCGTTTTGTTGAAGTGCCTGTTCCAGTCTTTTGCCCATTTTTCTGTAGGGTTTTCTGCCTTTTTCGTGTTGAATGGGGAAGTTCTTTATAAATTGTGAATATGAGTTATTTGTCAAATACATAGTTAACAAATATCTTCTCCCACTCTGTTTCTTATCTTTTTGCTATTTAATGTTGCCTTTTGGTAAGCAGAGATTTCTCAACTTAAAACCTGAGTTTAATGTAAATTTATCTATTTCTGGCATAAATACTTGTTGAGAGAATGAAACTGCTGGGAGTAGAATCAAGGTGTCTTGACAACTTGACCTATTCTTATTTCACTTGCTTCCATTGAGAAAATCCAACACCAGATGCTACCTTTTTAAATAATTTCCCATGTAACTTGTGATATTGTGCATTTAGCTAACCAATGCCCGCAGACAAACATTCGTTCCGGCAAAACACAATTTTAAGTGCTGGTCAGGTAGCAGGCCCTCTCCTCAGTACTGGAGATAGGATAGCAATGAACAAGATAAACCAAGTCTCTGCTCTCATAAAACTTGTGTGTCAGTAGAGGAGAGAGACCATGCACTTGTCAAAGAGAGATGAGGATTTCAGACATGGATGGACAAGTGCTAAGAGGAAAACTGAAAGGGCAATGGGTGGTGAGCAACTGGGGATATTGTCAAAGAGTCTTCTCTGGGGTGATGGTTCGGCTGGGAATTTAATGATGAGAAGGAACTGGCTTTGCAAGACCTGAGAAGAGGCTTCCAGCTAGAGGAGGGTGCAAAAGTCCAGAGCATTTAAGGGTCAGAGGGGGGGAGTGTGGCCTGTGCACACTGGGTGAGGAGAAGTGGAGCAGGAAAACCAGTTAGGTGGTAAAGGGCCAGGGTGATAAGTTAAAACCGTGGGGGAACTTATATCTGATATTCCACTTAAACGACGGCTCTTGCTGCTGGATAGACAGATTATAGCAGGGCAAGAAAGAATACTAGTGGTACCCATTTGGAAACTGCTGCAAGTGTTTGGATGGGGGTGGGGAGGTTTTACAGGGGAGTTTCCAGCAGAAACTGGAATGATTCTTGAGGCTGAAAACGAACTGGAAGAGGTCAAATCAACTATCCTCCTGCATTTAGGAAATACATTCTCCTTAAGCCTCCTCAAGGCAGGGCTAGTGAAGATGAGTGTTTCCCAGTGTTGTAAAAATCATCCATGGAAGGAGATAATTGCTGCCTTCCTAAAGCCACAGCATCTCGGAATTTATTCCCCCAAACTCCCCTTCCTCAGAAGAGTCCTGCAAGGAGCAAGGCAGATTATACTTGCATGTCTCCAAGGCAAGGAGTTCACTACCTACCAGAGTTCAGCACAACCAGACTTAGCTAGAACGCCTTCTTAATAGTTCCATGCCCATTTTATCTTCTAGAAAAACAGAGGAAAAGAAGGAAGAAAGGAAGGAAGAAAAAACGTCTTTCTCTCCCTCATTCTCCTGTAAACTATGCAATTCTTTCCATCTCACACACACATACACACATACACACACACACACACACACACACACAGCAGAGTGAGACTCTTCCTTTCCTTGTGTCTGTTTTGCCATCAAAGCATTTTCCCCTATGTCAGTGACGGACTTCCAGTCTACAGCGGCTTCCCATCAAGGAACATGGGTTTAGCTATGCCATACGGGACACTCACTCTATGTCCCAAGCTCCATGCTACACATTTACCCCCCATCTCAGCCCATTTCATCCTCACAAAAATCTTAAGAGGTAGGTGCTATTGATGTTCCCATTTTATAGACAAGGAAACCGAGGCTTCAAGAGGCGAAGTCACTCCTCACCTGGTTACCATCTGGTCCTGAGTGCAGACATCACAGCCTCAGGAAAGCTCTCACTGAAGCCAAACCCTGTAACATGCTCTCCCGGAGGCTGTGACACTCAGATGTAGCAGTTAGCCCAGCTGGATTCTTTATTGATACCAGTATTTGACAGATGTTTACCTCTCCATCCCCTGTCCCCAGACCCTGAGCTGAAGGAAGCCTAGGGCCTGGGTCTGCCTAGTTCACCCTACTAGTCCCAGAGTCCAAAAAATAATTGTGGAAGAAGAGCAGGCAGACAGGGAGACGTCACCACAAAAAGAACGGTGATAGAAGCAGATTTTACCGCGGTGCTTCTTTCACATCTAGAATCCTAGAGTTGCCTGGGGAAGAGGGCATCAGAGCTCTGACAACACAGCCTCCCCCCTACCTGCCACGAGTCTTTCTCTACCGCAGTAGCGTCCTTTATCCTGCAGAGCAGAGTCTCCTGCACTGCGGCGACCTGCTGTCTGCCACCTGCTTGCCTGCCCCTTCATCCTTAACCAACCTGAACTGTCGCCGCCCCATGCCTTCCTGCTGGGAGTTGGAGAAGCAATTAATCCCGCAGGGTCCCCCACGGCTCTTGGGATCCTGGCAGCCTGTCAGCTGGGCACCAGCTGGGTGCCACTGAGGGCCCGCCCAGGCTGCTCTGAGTATTGGCTGACCTGTCAGGGTGCCAGGGCAGGGTTGCCCTATGCCCTGGGGCCAGGACTGGAGAGCCCACTCTACTGGAGACAGCACTTCCCCCACTTCCCACCATTCTCCAGTGAGGCCAGAAGCCAGCATTGCACACACATCCCCACCCAACAGGAGACCAGTCACCGACAACCACAGTGAAGGGGACAGTGGCCGACCTGGAATTCCAGAGAGTAGGACTCCTGGCTTGACCTCTAATGTGCTGTGTGACCTTGCAAATCATTCAGCCTCTCTGAATCCTGGAAATAATGGTAACTCCGAGAAACTCCCTTCCAAAACTGTGGGGAACATAAAGTGAGATAATTTATACAAAGGATTTAGCACACTGCCTGGGGCATGGTAATGCTCAGTAGGTGGTAGCTATTACTATTTTATAAGTATTATTATCTCTGGCTCTTAGAGGTATCATTAGACTGAATGGGAAAGTATATATAAAACTCCTAGGCAGGGCTCAGCACATGGTAGCTGCACAATAATTATTAATTACCATCCTGAATTTGGAATATAACCAATTGGAGAGGGTTAGAGTCTCCATTCACCATAGGGTGCACAGTTGGACTTCGGTATATTCCTAATGTTTGGATGGATGGATGGGTGGATGGACGGATGGATGGATGGATGGATGGATGGATGGATAGTTAGGCAGGTAGATAGATGGAAGGATGGGCAGACAGGTGGATGGATGGATGAATGGATGGATGAATAGAAAATCTTGGGTAAATTGACATCTTCGTAGTTATAGTATGCGTACATGTTCTCATCCTGGAAATTAGCAGGCTAGGACATCTGGTTGCAAAACAGTGGGTTCTGTGCCTACTGAGGGAGATGTTCTGGGACCACTGAAGTCAGAAGAACTATGTCCCATTGCTCTATTAACTTCAATGATGCTTACAGCAGACTCTGCCCCCACTTTCCAACATGCTTTGGACCACCAATCAGTCCAAATTGGTCCTGATGCAACTATTATCTGTACCTAAGCATCTTCCCTCCAAACAACATCCTGGAAGGCTAAGGCTTTAAAACAGACCTCAGGGAGTACTGAATACAACTCATTCATTTAACAATCACTACAACCATGTAAAGAGGTCTTCTAACTTCTAGGCACTGTGTCATTGCTTTAAATGTGTAATTTCATAGCATCCCAACAATCAGAGGCACATTCTATATGTAATTTCCAATTAAAAGTATTAGGCATTTTATATTATTTTTCAGAGTGACACAAAAAGTCTCACGATTGTCCAAATTAAAGCACCTTGTTTTTCTGTACCTTCTGATTATTTTGCTCTTTTTCTCCCTGCCAGCACTCTACTTTTCCGGTACCATGAACATGTGCCCAGTCTGTTCAATGGTAATTCAGTGCTACCTGTGAGGTAGAGAATATTATGATCATTTTACGGATGAGGAAACCTAAGTGCAGATAGGTGAGGAAGGAAGCCCAAGGTCTTTCTAAAACAAAGGTTTCAACCCAAGCCTGGCTGATTCTGAAACTCCCACCTCCTCTCCCATGACATCTCCATCTGCAATGGGGAAATTGAGACTCAGCAAGGGGAGGTGGCTTGGCCAAGCTCACACACGTCATGCAGACCTGGGGCTTGGGTTCAAATGTCCTATCTTGGCTTCGTCCAACTGCCACACTCCAGTGCAACCTTTGCAAAGTTTCTGCCAGAGTCTCTGTCCCTGATGTGGCACTTCTGGCCCTGGCCAGAGGAGCCCTGGGATTTCTCCACGGTCATAGAAAACAGGTGAAAAAACACTTTCACTTGATTTCCTCCCCGTGATGGGTGAGAGCTTTCCAGGTCTGGGCACTTTTGAAATCTCTCACCGTCAGCCATCATCAGCTGTAACTGGCACCCCTGCTAATAAATTGAGAATGTCACATCTCCCAAACTGCATTATTACCGTTTATAATTTTGATTGTTCATTTGCATACGAAAATTAGTCCTGTGACATGCGTGAATTTTATTTTATTCTTGAACTAATTATAAACAAGAATGCCACATTATTTACATAACTAATTATTGTTCCTTCTGTTCTCCTGTTTTTAAATCGGGGGCCCATTCTCTGCTGGTTAACTACGCAGATGAAAAATCCAAGAACATTTCTAAAGTTTCGAAACTTGTTTTATTTGCATCAAATACAAATTCCTTTGAATGAGAGATAATACGCTTTCCATTTTAATAGGCCTAAATTAGGTTGATCTTAATTTATAGTTAATTTGAATGAATAATTCCTGTCTACCTGAGTCTGTTTTTTCAGCAGCTAATTGTAAATGTTTATTAGCCCATAAATCTGCTGCCTTCTTTTCAGAGGGAGTTTTCAGGGGTCCCCACCACCACCACCACCATAACGGAGGGAGTATGGCATAGAGGGAAGAAAGCCAAGGGAGCGGTTAAAAAACTGCTGTGTGTCTTTGGACAAGTCTCTGCTCCTCTCTGAGCTTCAGGTTTTTCAGTTGTTAAATGAATGGGTTGAACTGGATGGTCCCTAAGATTCTGAATCTCTCTAATGTCCTGGGGATGGGGGTGGTATCTAATTGTCTTCTTCATCTTGTCTTTGATTAAACCTACTCTCAAATCTCTCTTCTTCCTCAAAATCCAGCCCTTCTTTTGATCAAAAACTTAAATATCTCTCCTGGGGAACTGCTCATTTCCTTGGCCACTCTTAAAAGCTGCACAAACAATTCTATCAAGGAGAGGACCAGAAGTGCTGCCAAAGTAATGGTATCCACCAGACACTGTTGAACTTTGGGCAAGACCACCAGCAGTGTTACTCGTCCCACTGCTCACTAACCATGCCACAAAAATATAAACCACCCTACAGCATCTATAGGGCAAGAACTTCAGGCTTTAATCCCTGTCTCATCACGTCCTCTGAAAGATGACAGCCTCTCTGAGAATCAGTGGATCCAATGAAAATAACAACCCTACCCACTTCCCAGTGGGTCCCCATGAGGATTGAATGAGCTCATAATGTGCAAATTGCCTGGGATAGGGTGACTGCTCAGATGCTAAGTCCTTCCCTTTCCTGCTCATAAGGTGACCTCGGGAGGTGAGGAAGAAGATGGCACTGATTGTAAAGAACAGCTTTTGAGTTGCTTACTAGGTGCTGCTTCTTCAGATTTGGGCTCAAGAGTCAGCACTTGAGGAAAGTATCCTCTGACCTCCCCAACCACGTCAAACTCCTCATGGAGACTCTCGTACAACCACGTGCTTCCCCTCACTGCAGCTGTCACAGCTGCAACTTCACATCTCTTTGTGCAATGTCTGTCTCCACCATCACCTTCACTCTCCTTCCAGCAGAGATCTGGGCCATGTCTATTTCCCTCTCCATCACAGTTCTCGGGTCCTGGCATCTAGCCGGTCTTCAGTGAATAGTTGAGGAAATAAGGACCAAGCATTGCTCCTAAATTCTGATTTTTAAAAATCTTCACTAAAATCCCAATTATTCAGAGGAGAAAACCAAGGCTCAGAGAGGGGATGTTTCTAGCCCAAGGTTGCATGTAGAGACAATGGTAGATACCAGATCTGAACTCTAGACTAGCTTGACTTAAAGAAGCTCAATTTCTTAAGTCACTGTTAACCTCTTCACCCAGAGATGGGCAAAGTTGAAGGGCCAACAAGGCTGAACTGAATGGGTCCTGCCTCCGGAAGTCATCCAAAGTTGTTGTTTTGCTTCCCTGCTTAAAGGTTAAGTGACTGGCCTTGAAGTCGCTTTGCTTGCAGTCTTCCAGTAAAAGGAAGTCAGCCTGAGCAGAACGGACATTGGGTGACATCTCTCCAATATCTCGTAGCTAAAGACCTTTTTCCCTTGGTGGGAGAGCAATCCATTATACCAACAGCCCAAACCTGCTCAGGCATCCACCTGCCCCTTGCAACCCTGTTGTCAAGGGGTAGATACAGTTTTGATTATGGCCTTTCACACTCAGGAGAAAAGACTTCCAAAGACACGAATTCCAGAGATCTAAACTCCAAACAGATCTCAAATGTGAACTGAAAATAAAGCCATTTGGATCGTGACACAAAGTGGAAGTTACATTCTTGTTCTCCTGATCTAGGAAGGACTTTAGAGTCCCACAAGCATCCTTCAGCTGAATTGAGATATTCATTTGTTCAAACAGTTGTTTCTATACAGATCAAGTTGTCCAAGCAATGATGGAGTTAACTGGTCCCAGGGTTGCCAAGGAAATGTGGTCTGTGGCTTTGCTAATGATGCCTCCTTTGTTTGTCCAAGTCTCATTATCTATTTATTATTCCAAGAGATTTGGAGTTGGAAGGGACCTTAATTAGAAATGGGAAGTGACTCTCACTTTGTGCAGACAACCTTTTGAGGACACCCCTGAGAGATAAGGGCTCTTCTCAAGAGCCTTCTCAAGAATGTCCATCAGTCTGGTATGCTCCATCTTATAAGCAAAAGAAACCCAGGAGCCAGTCCTGGTGAAATCTCCATGTTGGGACTTAAGAGCATCCTGCCTTGGGCACTGGTTAGCCGCTGCTTTTTCCAGCCCATCTCTGCTCAGGGAGGGGAGCAGTGGACTTCTGCAGCTCTGTCCCTGGTCCTTAGCTAAGATCTTTGCTAGCTATGACACTATAGTTTCTACTACCCCTTGACACTGGTAAGAAAGAGAGAAGGTTGGTGGTGGGGGAGGAGGGTGGAGGGAGAGAGGAAAGGGGAGAGAGAGAGAGAGAAAGAGAGACCATTGGAAAGACACCTCTACTGTTTTGACATGATTTTCAAGTAATTGCTGTTACCAAGAAAGAAAATTGTTTTCTTGAGAAAGTCAAGACAGCATTTACTTTCTCTTCACCTCCCCCCAACAGTATGCCTGTGAGCACAAAGCTGTCAGCCTGTGGTTTTGTTATATACAAATTTCTGGGTTAGGACTGGACCCTGCACAGGCCATGGGTTGAAGAGAACGCTCAGGATCCCAGCTTTGTTGACGAAGGAAGTCTGCTTCCAGTTTCCCCAGTACAACTTAGACTATGTCCGTTACTCATATCTTTAAGTAGGAAATGTAAGAGGGAGAATCAGAGAACTGAGTTCTAATTCTGGTTCTGCCGTTAACATGCTGTGTGACCATGACAGCTGTCCTGCCCTCTCTGGCCCACAACTGCACCTCCACTTCAAAGCGAAGGAGTCAGCCCAAGGAAATTTCTAGGTCATCCGTCCCATGTAGAACAGTCTAAGATCCCTCAAGCTATTTTTTTTTTCAAGGAGTGAAAGAAATGACTGCATTTCACACTTAAAATGGCCAAAAAAGTATTTCTCCACTACTAGGCAGTTACTGGGTCAGGCAGCAGAAATTCAAGAATGTAAGCTTCCCGGCACAATAAGTATGTTTTGCTTCCCATAAAGCAAACTGCTGGCCACCAAGGGCCTATGCAGTTCATTGCTTTAGTCTTCACAGCAACCTCGTTGGTAAATGCTGCTGCTATTCCCAATTTACAGATAGGGAAACTGAGGCCAAAGGAGAAGAGGTAACTTGTTCAATCCCAGAGGAGCTGGGATTCTAAACCCTAAATGAATGAGTCCAGATTATATGGGGCTGCCACTCGAAGACCATTTTGAACATACAATCTGCCCTGATGTGCCTTATTGACCCCAGGGAAAATTCCCATGTTCAGCCAGCCCCTCTGTCTTGACCTCCTGGGTGCCCAGTTCTCAGTAAGGCCTGGGCCAACTACTTTTTCCCAGGAAACATGTGATGCCAACTCCCAGTCCCAAGCAGAGAGACCTTAGGCTGGCTTTTAATTAGGCATCCCATTATTATTTGTTGTGACTTCAATAACAAGCCTTCTGAGATAGGTCCTGAGACCTAGGGAAACCATAATTAAATAGGCAAGGAGAATACAAGGCTGGCTCATGACTCACACTAGAAGACACAGGGAGGGAGAAAGAGGGAAGAAGCCCTTTTTCAAGGATGTCACTACTGCTTCAAGGCTGAGATCTCACACAGTCAGGACCACCCTCTGGCCACAGTGAGAGACACTGGCCTGTTTCCCCATCTCCCTGCCCATTAAACCCTAGACCTCCCGAGCCAGCGGAAGGAAAGCTATTATGTTCTCTGTCCCCTCCTGCTCTGCCAGGTAAGTGCCCCCCAGAGTATTAAGTCTCAGAATTGGAAGGAACTTGAAGACTCAAGGGCAGGAGGTAACTTGCCATGCTCCATGCTCATGCAAGCTCTGGAAAGCTCTAAAATAATGAGAAAGATATTCCTGCTATTGAGACAAGATCTGTGTCCCTGTAATTTGAACCACACTCATCTTAGGTACGGCTCTCCTTCAGCATGCACTGAGCGTTCATTTACTGATGTCTCTATTCTGGGTTGGAGTCTGGGCTAGATTCTGGGGACATGTCAGAAAACAAGGACAATCCCTGTCCTCCATGGGGACACTGACACTTCTCACGTTTTCCAAGTCTTCTCCTTGCAGCTGAGACAACTACAGCTTCCTTGACTGTTTCCGTTCGGATGTGGTTCTGGTCACTTGCAAACGCATGGTTCCAAAGCGACAGACCGGGAACATATGTCAGGGCACTGGGAGCCGTGCTCTGGTCCCGTCTCCACGTCCACACCGCACAGCCGGTCGCACGCTTATAACTCAATAATTCCAAAAATATTTACTGTGTACCTACCAGTTATGCAGAGTCCAACTGTGAAGGAAAACAGACACGGGTTTTGCTTCCCCTAGGAGCTTTCAGTTTAGGGAGAATAAGAAGCATTCATCAAACAGACCTAAGACGAAACGTATCAGTGTCACCCGTGCCATGTGCGACAGTGAGAATGAACCAGGGACGGTGAGGGAGAGAGATACCTGGGGATGGGGGCTCTGGTGAGAATGAGAATCACTGAGCCGAACTTGGTGCAGCTCCAGAGAGGCTTTTGGAGGGAGGCAAGCTTTAGAGCAAGGCATGAAGAGGGAGAGATTGCAGCCACAGGAAGGCGGAGCAGAAAGAAGAGCCCGGGTGGGGAGGGCAGGGTGACAGTGAGAATGAAAGTTCCGAATAAAGGAAAGGAGACCTCGACATTGGAGTGAGGTAGGTGAGAGCAGGACAGCCCAAGACGAGGTTGGAGAAGCAGCTGGGCCAGTCCATGCAACCTTGTCGGCCGAGCGAAGGTCTTTTGGGATTTATCTCCAAGTGCAATGAGAAGCCATGGCAAGTTAAGAGCAGAGAAGGGCATGAGCTGCTTCATACATTAGGGTATGGAGGAGAAGGAGCAAGTGTAGAGGAAGAGGGAGGCTGGAAAGGAGGCTTCTGTCGTGGACCACACCCTCATCCATTCACACTCACTCTCCATTTCACACACACACACACACACACACACACACAAGCCTCAAGAAGAGATGGGCAGACACAGAAGAGGGAAAGCTGGGGAGAGGGAACAGGGACTATTGTCAGATGGTCAGAGCATGGCTGAAAGAGGGGAGCTGGGAGACCTCATTTCTAGTCTTTTGTTTGGTCCCAAGGCCTCGGCCCCCTCATCTGTCAAATGAGAGCTTAAGGAGCAAGAATCACACATGGATGAGACTTTGGGCAGGTCTCCTCTAAAAAGGATTCTGTTTGAGAGGTAACTTTTCCCTACAAATTGAACATCTTTAAAGGTAATGAGTTCCCCATTGGTTGAGGTATTCAAGCAGAGGCTGGGTAACTACATGGTTGGAGAACTCAAAAGGGAAGAAAGAAGCTAAACAATTATTAGTTCCTACTCTCTGCCAGTGACTGGAACAGATGTTTTTACACCCTAATAAATGTGTTTAACAAAAATATGAGGTCAGGCTTACTCTCCCCTTTTACACACGAAGAAACCGAGGCCCATACAGGCAAAGTGACTTGCCCAAGGTCTCTCAACTAACAGTTATGAAAGCCAACACGTATCAAATGCTCAGAGCCTGCCAGAGACGATGTGAAATGCTTTCAAGCTGTTGGATCATTTAACCTCACGACACTCCTAGAAAGTGCATTGTCATCTCTATTTTATAGATGAGAAAAAACAAGACAAAGAGAGGTGAGCTGAGTAGCCCAATGTCGGACAGTGAGGAAGTAAGAATACCTGCATTCTATCTCGAGCCCTGATTCTGGCGCTCAGTGCCAAATTCCCTTCTACAATGTCTGTTCTCATTGCCAAAGACCATTTTGGCTAACTCTGGGGTCCATAGCCTATGTCTGCCCATGCAGCCCTAATCGACCCCTCCCCAGTACTCTGTGCATCCCCATCCAAGCTTGTAGGGTGCAGGCGAGCAAGCAGCAAGAATCTAATTGGATCTGGGCTGCTGTGGCCCTCTGTCTCCTCCTTCCACTCTGTCCCACATGCCAGCCTCACCCCTCTGCCTTCCATGCCCAAGGCTTCTCTCTGGGTTCTGGTGGCATCTTGTGTTAGTGAAAGCCTGGGGCCTGGCTCCCTCTGCAGTGGAACAGTCAGGAAGCAGAGAGGATGTCCTCATCCTTTCTGGAGAAGGTGGCTGAATATTTCATACTGGGCGAGAGAGTAGAATTCCATACAGCCACCTCCCACAAATGCAACCTGACACCTTGTAATGGAGGCAATATCAGGACAAATCCAGCCTCGTGGTGGCCCGGAGCCTCCCGGTAATTCCTTGCATATTGTGCTCATGTTACCGTAAATACCATCGTCAAGCTCATGCTTGCAGTTGCAGCGAGCATGTCAGAGGTTCCCACGGAGGCCCCCAGAAAGCACATCTCCCTCAGTCACACAGCAGGTGAATGGCACCCAGGTGGGAAAGAGCCAAGAGAGCAGAGATGGAAGGAGCAGTGTCGGTCCCCAGCGCCGTGTCTGGAAAGATGTGGGAGCCAGAGGTGTTTAGCGGGTCAAATCCTAGGGGTGGGGGAGGACCCGAAGATGCGGCCGAACACAAGAAAAGCTAGATGCTGAGAAATGCACAGATGAGAGGCAGAACCCCAGGAAGTCATTGAAAGTTGGGTAGACATAGTGCAAGAAGTGAGTGGGCTGCTGGGGTAAGGAGAAAACCAGTCAGACGTCTAGAGGTGGGTACTGGATTTTGGCAGAGGGAGATCCCATGTCCTAGCGGAGGGTCCTTTCAAGCATCGTCCTGATGAGTCCATTGGGAGAAGGGCCCAGCCAATGCCTGGGGGAGTGTCCTACCCCTAGGACAAAGACTGAGGTTTGGGGGCAGCGTCCCTTTTGGGCAGAGAACCTGTAGCACTAAAGAGGAAGCTGAGATGGGAGGCTGGGTGTGGGGAGTGAGAGAGGGGGTTGTTATTCTCCATTCCACCTTTCAAAATCCATTGTCCTTCCTCACTGCTATACGCTCAGTCCCAGGAGGCTGACCTCTGCGGACTGTGTCACCTGGTCTTCCAGGAGGAGGGGAGATAGTGAAACTGGAAGGGTCAGCAAGTGCCAGATGCCAAAAGGCCAGAGGAGAAGAAGAAGGTCTGCTTGAGAAGGAAGCCAGCACAGAGAAAAGAAAAGCTGAAAGATGAATACCTGCCTGTCTCATTCAAGCACCTGGACTCAGCCATGCATGGAGGCCTACTTTCACAGTTTTCAATTAGGTGATCCAATATGTGTCCTTTTTACCTTAAACTAGCTCCTAAAACCCAACGTGTCCTGACCCAATCATGCAAACATTGTAGTATTGTGAAAGAAGCAATTCACTTGCTGTTAGGCTGACCAGCACTTTATTCTGAGGTCTGTGTGACCTTGGGCAAGTCACATCACCTCTCTGAGTCTATTCTTTCCCCCTGCAACCTCCCAGGGATGACAGCAAAATAAAATAATCTCTGTAAAAGCACCTTGATCACATTAGACGGTCCCAATAAATGAGACCTTACCTTGAACTCTTTTTCTTTTTCTGGGCCCCATTATCCCTATTGGAACAATGCGGACGAGCTGGTACGTACCATGAGCCAAAGCCAGACTCCAACTTAGTACTTTCATGCCCTCCCCACCCGCTGGGATATTAGTAAAAGCCCTCATCCTTTGTGATCTTGGGTAAGTAGCCTAACTTCTCTGTGCCTTGTTTTCCTCAAGTTTAAAATGAAGATATTCATATGACCACTGGGAATTGTTGTGAAACAAACTGAATTAATTCATGTAAAGGGCTTGGAACATAAACTACACAATCAGTGCTGGTTATTTTGGTGGTGGTGGTGGTGGTGATCTTGACACTTCGTTGTGGTGGCTGTTTTAGTAATAATAATAATAATAAGTATTGCTATGACCGCTAAGTACCTGCCCAGGTAGAACTTGATGTAACTATGTGAGCTAGGTAATGATGTTCTAATAACACAGATGGGGAAGCAGGCTCATGGAGTTGAGATGTTTCCCTGGGATTCGAATTCAAGCACGCCCGCATCCCAAGCTCACTGCTTTTACGGAGACACAAAGTCTCCTCCCCAAGGTGGCATCTCCACCCGCATGCAGCCAGCCACGATCCCTGCACTTAGAAAGACGGTCGATGCGCACATATTCTTGGCACGCGGCGAGTGCAAGCCCTCGGAGATGTTCCCAAGTTTGCTTCTCGAGCCATCTCCCTTTTCAAGTGCACTTTCTGCTCATGTGAATGAAATCCACTAAATGGTATGGTGTCTGCTCTAATTATAGGCTCCCCAGCCCATGCCAAAAAGAAGTTGCTAACACTCTGGCATGGTTAGTGTACACTTGAGTAGATTTCACATCAGATTTTGTGAGTCCCCAGAATGAGGGAAGGAGGCCAAGTTCTCTGCCGGAGAAAAAATAGCAGGAAATGCTGGCGACATGCGATCTTCTAGTTCCTTTCCTCTCTGAGCAGGTGACACCTTCTACTTTTCAGGTCCCAGAGCTCTCTTCCCAGCTGCTTTTCCTCTGTTCCTGGTTTTTCCCAGGAGCTGGGAGGCTGGGAGGCAGAAGTGGGAGGAGAAATCAAAGGTGCTAGGATGGAGGAGGTGGACACAATACAGACTTTGGAATCAGACAAAATTGGATTTGAAGCCCAGCTCTGCCTCATCTGAGCTTTCACACCTGTGAGCCTCAAGTTCATCATCTATAAAATGGGGGTGCCAGTCCGTCCCTCAAGAGGACCTAGGTAAGCAATGATATATGCTCCAGTAGTTTTTTGACATTTAGTCAACTCTTACCCATGGCTTGTCTCATACTGCACAGGGCCAGTGTTGGCATGAATAAGGTGAGGCTTTGGGCATCTGGGAACTCATGATCCAGTCCGGAGCATGCCAGTGAGCACACATCCTTGTCACATGTTAGAGAAGGAGAGGGTGGGACAGGAAAGAGGGACACCTGTTCCAGAGCTGAGGCACCCAGGAAGCCTCCCTGGAGGAGGCGTCTCTAAGCTGAGACCTCAAAGATGACTCAACTTAGCCCAAGAAAGGACTGGAGGAGTGCCTGGGAAGAGTCCACATGAAGATCCAGAAAAGAAAGAAAATTAAGAACATTCCAGAAACATCATTTATAAAGGCCAAAAAGTGGGGAATAGGGGCCACACGGGACTGCCAAAATGGCCAAAATACAAGAATGCATTTTTTAAAATGATGGCAATCATTAACATTAACAAACAATACTTCAGAATGTGGAAAATATTCAGGAGGAGTCATTGGCGAGTTACAAGCGATATTATCATGTGAGCCTTAATGACATTAAAAAAAAAAAGCCATATATATGTGCGTGTGGTTTAAAAGGGTCTGAAAGAATATACATAAAAATGAGAATAGTAATTATCTCTAGGCAATGAGATTATGGATGGGTTTTCTTTTTTAAAAAAAAATCCCAATTTACTACAATGAGCATGTATTGCATTTGTAATTAGAATATAGTTCTTTTAATAGCAGCCATAGTATTAAAACAGAGAGGGGTGTAGTGCTGCTTCAGCGTGGGGTAAGTGTGAGTCCGCTAAGGTGCCCAGGGCTCCTCACAGCTCAGCGCTGCATGGGCTTGGCTTACCTGGGGATGCCCAGGTTCCTCTCCCATTGTTGGATCTCGTTGGGGATGGGGGAAGAGAGATGCCTCCCCCTATCTTTTAAGTTGCTCATTCAGCACATCTGGGGAGCACCTGTGATATGCCAGGCACTGAGGAGTCAGGGCCTCCCCAGACCCAGCTCCTACTTTAAAGAGGCAGAGTCTGGTGGGAAACTCAGGCAAGAAAGGGGATGCTCACCATTTAAGGCAAGTCCAGGGGCTCAGCAGAAAGAGGGAGAAGTCTAACCAGCACTCCTAGGGTCCACAAGCAGACACAACACAGCACACACACACACACACACACACACACACACTTAGAGGGCACCCACACTTATACTGAACCCACGCATTCCCACACACTCCCATGCACAGAGTACACATGCAGCCCGTGCACACACGCACAGATGCAATGACACTCAACTCACACACCCACATGCACTCACACACTCTCACACTCAAATGCACTTATGCTCAGCCCCCACACACGCTCAGATGCACTTATACTCAGCTCATACACTCATACGCTGAACTTGCATATCCCCAGCCACTCACTGACACACTCACGTTCACAGGCACTTACCCTTAGGTCTCACCTTTCTACCCACTCCCCAACACAGTCAACAACACTCACACTCAGCTCATGCATTTCCGCACATTCGCCAATGCACGCCCACTATGCAAACACAACCTACATACAGCTCACCAACACACTCCCACATGCACGTACACAACAGGCACACAAGCTCACACACACACACACTCACACACACCGGTCCTGCTGTAAGCTTAGTCAGCACTTTCTTCATCTTGTCTCCTATTTTTAGCCATGTCCCTGGCTCCTTGCCACAGTCAGCTCACTGGCCCACTGCCTCCCTTCCTACTCCCTGTGGGCCACCAAGGAGCTTTTTAAAACCATGCTTTCTTCTTAGCCCCCTGCTCAGGAACTTGTGTGGCTCCCCAATATCTGTAAAACCAAAAGCCGAGTCACAGCTAAGTCTGAAATATCCCCTTATTCTCTCATGTGTTCATACACTGGCTGATTCCACAACTCTTCGGTGAATGTCTTCTAAGTGCTGGCATCGTGCTAAGTGCTAAGCGGACAGACCTGTGATGTGTCATGAAGATCTCTCAACCATTCTCCAAAGAGGAAGGTGTTTCCCACTTGAACCACCTCTCTCCACCTCCCAGTCTTGGCCCTGGAGTACTTGCAATCAATTTGTTCCTCAATTACCTGGACTTCCGTAACTTTCTAATCGGAAAACCACTGAACAACCACATGGTAAAGAGGCTATTTTACATCCCTTATATCTCCTTTAAACTTCAAAGAACACTTTGTATGAGAACAAGCAGATAAGAAAGGGCTCGGTGGACTTAGAAGGATGGGTGTGGTCTGATCATTGCTGAACTGCACATTTCCTATAGCCAGATACTGTGATGAGTGATTCACGTGCGTTAATTCACTTGGTCAAGACAATAACCTTACACACTATTATTGTCCTCTCTTTTTTACAGTTTAGACAACTGAAGCCCAGAGAGGTAAAAATTCCAAGTCCAATAGCTCTAATGGTGGAGATTTTTGGCTGCTCTTCACCTAAATCCATTTAAACAAACTCTTAAGCATACCAAAGGAGCTCATAGACTCATTTAAAAGAACAGTCTAAGGGGAAAGCATCAGGCATGGCTGGATCCAGGAGCTCAGTACTCTATCTTTCTCCATCTATTGTGTGCTTTCTTTGGGGACAGCTTCACTCACAGGCAAGTGATCCCCTCTTGGAGGTTAGCTGATCACAAGCAGTACCATGTGTAGCTTCAACCAACTTAACAACTGTACCACACACCCAAGTCTCCTTGGACCCACTCAGGGTTTTGTAGCCATCCTAACCTACTCTCCATGGCCAGCAGAACTAGAAGGGGCTGACCGTCCATGCTGGGGCCACCCATGAGGTCAGGGAGGGTTGTGAGGTGGAGAGGACCCTTCCCACAAAGGAAGTACGACAATCCATTACCAAAAACCATAGAGCAGATGTGAGGTGCAGGCTGCAAGTAACCGCGACATGGGGATTTGACCCAGAGCCGCCTCACTCAGCCCTCGTGCTAACTGGTTTGCTCCGATCCCTCTATTTTGATTGCCTTTTTCTAATTCCCTGGCCCTGAGCTGACCTTCTCCTGGAGGCCCCTCCCACAGCCCTCGGCACCGAGTGCTGGTACTTAACAGTCATGCCAAGTGGGTGATGGATGGCAGCTGCTGAGAAGGCTCTTCCAAGGAGACAGGCAGCTGCTGGCATGGAAATGGCTCTCCTGTGAGAAAGAAACTCAAATGCAAACCCACGCTGTCAGACCACCTCGGCCTTTTGTGAACTCTCCCCAGTTGGTCCCCTGCCCCTGTTTCCAATCTGCACCCTAAGCCTGTGGGTAAAGCAAAATGTCCCCGACTTCTCTGGAAGGCAGAAATCTTAGCAGGACCATGGGAACAGACTAGCAGCCAAATGATTGTCTTTGGTGGATTGTCTACCCACCTTTCTGGTCTCAGAATGTCAGCCCTAGAAGATGTCCCAAGCAGCTTCCCGTCTTGCCTCCCCATCCCACAGAAGAAGTCCGGAGAGGGCAAAAGACCTTGTCCGAGGTCATACATCCAATGCGTGAAGGCAGAGCTGGGACTGGTAAAATGAAAGAAGGAAACAACCGATGACTGATTAAACACCTGCTCTGTGCCAAGCCCATGCTGGGGGCTTTAACTGAGTTTGAGCTGCTTGCTGTAATCACAGGCAAAGCTTTAGGGGCAAACTTTCAATGCATGAGAAGACAAAGAGTCTGAGTCCAAAATGGCCCCGCTTTCCTGTGTGTCCTCAGACCAGTCGCTTCTCCTCGTCTGGGTCTCGGTTTCTCCGTTTGGAAAATGGATTGGTGACCCCAAGGGTATTTCTCTCTCCACTTTAAGGACTGCACGATAAAGACCATTCTGGCTGGGATAAAGCAGAGCCTCTGGGAGACTTTGTAGCCGTAACAGCCTGAGCCAAGGCCACAGAATTGCTTATGTGAGCAGCTGTGACATCAAAAGAGGGCAGCCTAGGCTCAAAGGATAAAGTCCAATTCCGAGGCCGAGCCCTTCCGGATGCCTCCTCTGCCAACCCCTTCCTTATTCCGCCTCTAACCCACCATGCCCAGCCTCATCTCTCACACTCCGCTCCCGGCCAATCTGAGACACTTGAACTTGTATGAAAGACCCCCACCTCCCTGCCTCCAGCACTTCGCTCTGCCTGGAACCCCTCTTCCCTCTCCCTGCATCCTCTGTCTCTGCTAGCACGCCACCCTGTCTTCCCTTACTCCTCCCCGGGTCAGTTTAGAGTCCTCTCTGTGCATCCACAGGCTTCTCCACTTCCCCGTCACAGCAGCTTCTACTGTGTCCCCATTTCCTGTCCTCTCCAGCCACGTGGATGGGATTGAGTCCTCTGGGTTCACAGCTGAACCCCTGAAGCCCCGGGGAGCCTAATTCAGCTGAATTAGAGCAATATTGGGGCTCCCAAGGATCCTGGGGAGATTAAACCCCAGGAGATTCCTCAGAGCATTTCCAGAAGGTGTTTTTGCTCCCCTCTTTTATAGCACTTCTGTTCCCCCTTGGGAGGTAGCCTCAACAGTAAGAACAGCTGCAGTGCGGTCACAGTGACAGTATTTTCCGCTGCGAGATTCTGGACATGGGACTCACCATCTTGCCTCTGAACCAATGCAACAGCCTCTTCCTGGCCTTCTAGAGTCCTTGGCCTCCTTTCCCACACAGGGGCTGGGGTAGGCCTTTGAAAATGCAACTCGGCTCACATCCCCACTCTGTTCATGACCCTCCAAGGCATCTCCAACTCACTAAATTCCAAAGTCCTTAAAACCTCCTAAAAGCCTGTCGCAGGTTGGGTTGCAGAGAAAAGACCCTGAAATAGAACCAAGCCTGTGTTCCTGGGGTCAAGGCCAGTGGAAGGGAAGCAAAGGAGGCTGGACTGGGCCGAGGAGAGGTCAGGCTAGAGGGCAGGTGTATTGGCAGCCTCTGTCTGTCCCATGGCAGGGGGCTCTGGAGTGAAAATGGCCCATTAGAGTGGCTCCCACAGGGCGGAAATGGCCAGCTCCTTGTGCCATAACCTGCTGTGAGCTGTTCTTGGATTTGGTTGGCCAAGGAAGGGCAAAGAGGCTCTCTGCTGCCCTGAAGGGGCTGACAGCTGTGGGTGTGGGCTCACAGCACTCCCTGTTGCCATGGCAATGAGTCCATCCTCTTAGGGGCGGCTCTTTGCAGTAGTGCACACAAAGACCCCAGCCATGTGGTCCCTCACGACCCCTCTGACTTCAACTCACTCCCTCCACTCCAGCCCCCCTATTCCCCTCCTCATTCCTAGAACACACCATCATGTCCCATCTCAGGGCCATGGCCCCCACCTTGAGTGCTTCCCCCCAGCCATTCCCCAAGCTTGCCTTGAGGGTGTCTAGGACTCTGCTGGAATGCAGCCTTACCTGTACATCCTTCCTTGATCACATCCCTCCCAACAAAAGTGTGTCCCTCCCACTTCTCTCTCATCCCCTTACCCTACCGCACTGCCGCCATCACACATACTGCATACGTCCTCATTTCTTTGTTCCTTTCAATCTCCCCCATTTGAACGCAAAGTCCAGGAGGGCCTGTCTGATTTGTGGCTATAGATCTAGCTTGGAGCCCAGAACCAGGAACTCAATAAATATCTGGGGACTAAATCAATAAGCCTTCAGTTCTTCACTGGAAAAGCCACTGGATTTGAGAAGAGCTACTTATTAGCAACTCCATTCATTGGTCTCAGACAGAATAAAGGGCCCCAGCACCATAGGGTGTCTCCAAAGTTGGAATGTTACTGTTATTCTAATTATCATTATCCCCATTTTACATCCACCAACAGCTGAACTTTTGCAACAACCTAGAACTCGCCAGCTCCACAGCTCCTTCTGAGGTTGTGCAGGGGTGGAGGGGGCTCCTTGGGGAAGCTACCTTCTCATCCCAGGGGTTCGGCCATCCCCATCGCCCCTTGGCTGTCACTCTTATTTCATACACTATCTGCAACTGCTTCTCGGAGCATAATGGTATTAACTTCCCACTGAGCTCATCACTGAGCAGACACCCTTGTCACCTGCCACCTGCATTTGGAGCTGGGGGTGTGATTTCCCCACTGATAAATCATCCCAGTCTCCACCCCACAAGCCTCCACAGAAGGAGGCCACCAGCTTTGCCCAGAAACCCAAGTCCCAGGATAAAGAGCTGGCCCCTCTCTTTCTCCCATCTCTGGTCACCAGTTTGGGGCTATAAGTCGAGCTAGAATCCATCTGACATACCTGAATCTTGCAGTCCCTCAGCCCTCCCTGCTCATGTTTATCTTGACACCTTGACAAATTTACTGCCCCATGAAACTCACCCTCAGTAAAGCCAAAGAGTGCCCTTGTGGAAACTCTCCATGATGCCACGGTCAAGTATCAGATGGACGAGAGCTTGGCCATCGGCTAACTCGGCACTGCTGGGTGAGCTGGCCAACCTCCCCGAGCCTCAGTTTCCCCATCTCTGTAAAGGGCATTCTCCTTACGAATGTTAGCTGTGCGAATTAAACAAAATAATGATGTGTTGAGCCCAAGACATCGGCAAGAGCTGCATCAATCTGAGCCAACTTCTATGACACTGTCTTGGGCTCAGGATACATGTAGGGACCCAGGAGAATGTTTTGATTTCTTTTAATTAAAATAAATTAATTAATATTTATATTATATATAGTTCATCTTGAATTATACTCATCTTTATATGAATATAGTCATGAAATCCAATTTTTAATATTTTTCTTAATGGAGGAAAGTAAAAAAGTACCTATGGCCCAAAAAGTCATAATCCAGCAATCCAGGTTTAGGTTCGGAAGCTACAGGCAAGGTCTTCCCATAGACTGTGACCTGAGGAAGCGGTCAAGCAGTTTAATCTGCATCTCTGCTATCCAATGCACCATGTAACTTAACACTCATCCACCACCATCAGCCCACAACCCATCCCTGTACCAGCAAAGACTGTTCATTTATTCTCACAGCAAATGTTTATCAAGGACCTCTTCTGAACCAGGCACTGTGCTAGGCTCAGTCCAGGTTCCAATATGAGTTTGGCAGCTTACTAGCTGCATAGACTAGGGAAAGTTACTTTACCTCTAAGTCCCATCTGTAAAATGGGAGCAATCAGGATTGTTGTCAGGATGAAGAAAATGAATCCAGAGTGCCCAGCACTCAAGGTTGGCCCCAGTTATACCCACGGACGTGGTCCCTGCCCCAAGGAGCTTGCAATCCACAAGCCGTTGACACACACGTTAATAGAACCTATGCCTTTTCCGGGACTATTGCTGTGAAGCAAATGAACAGGGGACTGAGTTGGGCAAGAACAAGGAGCGGCTTCTCACTTGGAGCATCCAGGAAAGGTCTCCCTTAGGTGGTGCCATTTAAGCAGAGAACTGAAGAAAAAAGGAGGCACCCTAGAAGGGATGGAGGGAAGATAACTTGGTAGTTAGATAAGCTGGTGGACGGATGGATGAATGGGTAGATGAATGAATGCATGGATGGGTGGATGGATGGTTGGATGGGTGGGTGGATGGATGGATGGATGGATGGATGGGTGCGTGGGTGGGTGGGTGGATGTGTGGGTGGGTGGGTGGGTGGATGGATAGAAGGGTGGATGGGTAGATGGGTGGGTGGATGGGTGGGCAGGTGGACGGGTGGACGGGTGGATGGATGGATGAGTGGGTGGGTGGGTGGGTGGGTGGGTGGATGGGTGGATGGGTGGGTGGGTGGGTGGGTGGATGGATGGATGGATGGATGGGTGGATGGATGGATGCGTGGGTGGATGGATGGGTGGGTGGATGGATGGATGGATGGGTGGATGGGTAGATGGGTGGGCGGATGGGTGGGCGGGTGGATGGATGGATGAGTGGATGGATGGATGGGTGGGTGGATGGATGGATGGGTGGGTGGATGGATGGGTGGGTAGATGGGTGGATGGATGGGTGGATGGATGGATGGGTGGATAGGTGGATGGATGGATGGGTGGATGGACAGATAGATGGATGGATGGGTGGGTGGGTGGAAGGGTGGATGGATGGATGGATGGGTGGGTGGATGGATGGATGGATGGATGGATGGGTGGATAGGTGGATGGATGGATGGGTGGATGGACAGATAGATGGATGGATGGGTGGGTGGGTGGATGGGTGGATGGATGGATGGATGGGTGGGTGGATGGGTGGATGGATGGATGGATGGGTGGGTGGATGGATGGATGGATGGATGGATGGGTGGGTGGATGGATGGGTAGAAGAAGAAAGTGAAGATGGAAAGAAGGAAGGAAGGAAGAGAGAGAGGGAGGAAGGAAAGGAGATGAAGAAAAGGGGAGTAATGCTAATTGGATAGGCTGGTGGATGGATGGATGAATGGATGGATGAAGGATGGATGGACAGAAGTGAGAGAGGGTGGAAGAAAGGGAGGGATGGAAGGTTGGAGGAATGGAGGAGGAAAGGAGGGACAGAGGAATGGACGGGTGGAGGGAGGGAGGGAGAGAAGGCTTGTTCAAGAGCCTTAGGACGGAGCTCAAGGGAAGCCAGTCTGACTGGAGCCCAAGAGAACTCAGGTCCTGCCCTGGCAGCCATAGTGGACAGCCTCGCCACATAGCCAATCTCACGTAGCGCCTACAGCACCCCCTTCAGGCACAGCAGGCATTATTCTCATTTTACAGATGACGCAACTGAGCCCCAGAGCAGGGGATGGGCAGAACCCAGAGTCCTTTGGGGCCAGACACAGTGGAAAACATCATGTTACTCGCCCAGGCTAGACAAGACCTGAGTCCTCACCCCAGCACCGTCGCTAACAAGCTGCCTCAGCTTGGCCACATCACCAACCTCTCTGATTCTCCTGATCTTAGAAATGGGGCTGATAATCTTCCCTACCCACAGACACTGTGAAATGCCAACCAGACATCTGGAGTTAAAAGAGAGATTTTCCGCCATCGTGTGTTAATTGTTACTATCCCTAAAAGCAGGACCCCCTAATGTTAGGAATTTCCCTTAAAGACTCGCTATCCATCTGTCAGCCAGGAATGTCTCTGCATCTTCTTACATTTAGGAGCATTTTTCCCGATGCCATTTCTAATAGCCCAGGTTTTTCTAGACACCCCAAACTGCTTGTGCAGAAGTGTGCCTCTGTAATTTAATCCAAAAACAACTTCATTCAACTTCACGGGAGAGATCAGGAGTAAGCTGGGAGTCCCCTCTTCTTCCAGCCCTCAGATCTGCCACCTGATAGCCAGAGTCTCTGAACTGGTATTCCCACTTCCCCTTTTCATTCCCTTCTCCAAATCTGATAGTGTAACACCCTGCTTAAGACACTCTGGTACTTGCTGTTGTTCCTGAAATACAGACCAACTCAGGAGTTATCTCAAAGTCCAAAATCTGCCTCCACCTGCTCCTGTCATGCTGTACTTCCCCACTCTTGACCTCCCATGTCTTTCCTGCTGCCACTGGACCTTTGCACTGTTTTCTTCTCCTGGAATGGTTTTGCCTCGTTACCTCACTTCCCTCGGAGCCTGATGAAATGTCACCTCCTCCGGGCGGTCTTCCCTAACCACTCTGCATACACACAACCCCTGTCCCTCTCTAGTTCATTTATTGATTTGCTTTTCTTCATAGCCCTTATCATTACCTAACAGTATAGGCTCCATGCTTATTTCCTGCTCCACAGTAGAATGTAGACTCTGTGAGGGCAGGACCTTTATATCCAACCTGTTTACAGAAAAGTGTGTGTCACCATATAATATATTTTTGCAACAAATGAAGGGATGTAATTCAGAAAAGCCTCTAATAAACAAAGCTTTCTTGATCTCTCTTACTGACATGCGCCCTACATGGTCTCAGACCCCAGCAGCCCTTGGGATGCCCCATCTTTCTCAGAACTTCCGGGGAAGTGTGTGCAAAGCCCCCTCTAGCCTTGGAAGCTGCCGAGAGGCCCAGCATGGGGACCTACTGTGATGGTTCTAGAGATTCTCAAGAGGAAAACACACCTGCCCTTGGCAGCTGGGGTCTGGGTAGGGGGCATGAAGACATCGGCTGGAGGCATCTCTATGATCCCTATGCCATAGACCGAGGGAAACAGGCTGGCAGGGACAGATGGAGAGGTGGAAGGAGACATGGAAGATGGAGCAAAGAGAACAAAACGCCCCTGAGTGTCTGGTTGAGTGTGAAGCCAGCACACCTGGGGTGCTGGAGTGAGTGAGGAAGAGATTAGACGAAGGCAAAGGCAGAGAGGAAATGGCAGCCAGACCAGGTAGGACCCATAGACTCAGGCCAGGAGACTGGGCTTAATGCTGAATGAGATAGAAAGCCACTGAGTACCTATGTGCTTTCTTTCTCTTGGAGCTTGGGCAGAGAATCTATCCTGGGTCTCCCGCGTGCAGGCGAGCATTCTACCATGGAACCACCCATGCGCCTTACCTGCTATGCTTTTAAAGCACCCTCTCCCTGCTATGCTCCTTTCATCACCGTGACCTGTCGACATCCAAGTTCCTTTACCTAAGCCCGATATCTACCCAGACGTCTTCCAAAGAATGATACATTGCTGCTCACACTCAGCCTTCTTGATGAACTCATCATCTTCCTTCCATGCCCACCTGCCACTTCGCACATACCCATAGCCTAGTAAATGTCACCAACTGCCACCCCATCACCCGAGCCAGAAAAGCCTGCTTGTATCTGCCTTCTCCCGGCTTCCACGCCTACTCCATCACCAAGTCTTGTCGAATAGATTTCCAAACATCCCTTCATTCTTCCACTTTTCTCTCCATCACAACTGTGACCACCCAACCTGGGCCGCAATCACCTCCCGCCTGGACAACTACAGCAGCCTTCTCTGGGATCTCCCTGCCTCCCCTTTTGCACATTTATAATCCATCCTCCACCAGCATCCAAAGGGATGGCTCTACAATGTGAATCTCATCAATCACTCCCAGCTTAAAACCTTTCCACAGCTCCCCAGTGCTTTCCAAATAAAGTCCAACCTCCTTACCATGACCTGCCAAGCCCCGGCGACCTGGTCCCCACGTGCCTCTGTAGGCCCACCTCCTGGCACTCTCTACCCCCCACCCCCTACCCCACCTCCTTCCAAATGTGTGGCCACACAGGGCTTTTTTCATAGGCAACAGGAGCCATAGGAGCTGTCTGAGCTTATCTAATGCAGAAAGAAATGCAAGTGTAAGAGCAGATCAATAGAAAAGCTACAGAGGACTGTGGGAAAGTGGCAAAGTAGGAAGCACCAGGACTCAGTCCCTCTACCAGAACAACTATTTAACAGGCAGGCAGGAACTGTCTGAATCAACTATTTTGAAACTCCGGAATCTAGTAGAACACTGTGCAGCCTCCAGGGAAAAGCAGGAAGGAGAGGTTGGTAAATTGCAGTAAATACTGGTCAATGGCACTCTCCACGTGGCATCTACTGCCATCCATCCCCCAATGCCAGGGCAGGAGCCATGAGATTTTCAATCTTGGCCCCAGTGTATCATGTTAGCGCCAGGGTGAGATAAAAAGACCTGGTTCCCCCAAGATTCAGAGGTGTGCCATCAATTGTTGATTGCTACTTGGAATTTGCAACTTCAGCTTCCTTGGGGTCCTACTCTGAGCATTGCCATTTTTCCAACCTGCCCCAGGCAAAAGCAGTAGAGGAGATTTATATGCAGTAGCTTCCTCAAAACTGTGGGAAACAGTTAAAGGGCTGTATTTGTTGAGTGAGTGCCAAATCAAGAAAACCCAGCTTCAAAGAGCCAGAGAAGAAGTTCCTGAGACCCTTCTGGTCTCTTCCTCATCCCCTCCCAGGGCAGTTTGGAGCTGACCAGGGCTCTCTTTGTGGGTCCCTGGCCTTGTCCAGGCTGGGAAAGGTTGACTTGGGAAATTCCTCTCTGACCGGCTCCCTCTCCCAGAATTTGCCCTTTAGACCATCGCCACTTAAGACAAACAAAAGCAATGTAAGAAACAGTTGAGTCTAGCAGCCTGCAGCAAAGGTTTAGCTGCTTTACATCCTGCACAGAAGCATCCAGGGGAGGGAGAAGGTATCTTTCCTGGGGAGCAGTGTTTCCATATGCAAATAATGAACCATCTGAAGAAGATGTCCAGAAAAAAATTCCATTTACAATAGCAACGTAAAGAATTCAATATCTAGGAATACATCTAACCACCAAGTAAAGGACTTGTACACAGAAAACTGCAAAACATTGCTAAAAGAAATCAAAGAAGACCTAAATAAATGGTAGGACATTCTATGTTCATGGATTGAAGATTGAAACTGTGAAGCTGTCGATTCACCCAAAGCGAATTATAGATTCAACTCAATCCCAATCCAACAGCTTTCTTTGCAGAAATGGAAAAGCCAATCATCACATTTTTTTTATATGGAAGGGTAAGGGGCCCCAGATAGCCAAAATCATCTTGAAAAAGAACAAAGTGGGGAGATTCACACTTCCCAATCTTGAAACTTATTACAAACCATAGTAATCAAAACAGTATGGTGCTGGCACAAGGCAGAACATAGACCAATAGAATCAAACTGAGAGTTCAGCTATCACATGTGTGACCAACAGATTTTGACAAAAGTGGCAAGTCTACACAACGGGGAAAGAATGGTCGCTTCAACAAATTGCACTGAGAAGACTGGGATGTCCATATGAAAGAGAATTAAGATCAAAAAAGACTATACCTCACACCATAAAAATCATCTCAAAATGGATCAAAAACCTAAATAGGTAAGGACTAAATAACTACTTCTAGAAGAAAACAGAGAAGCATCTTCAGGACTTGTGGCATTATCGTAGGCAATAGTTTCTTAGACTTGACACCCAAGGCACAAGCCACAAAGAGAAAATAGATAAATGAGACCTCATCAAAATTAAAACTGTGCATAAAAAGGACTCTGTCATGAAAGTAAAAAGATAAGCTATACAACAGAAGAAAATATTTGGAAACCATGTATCCAAGGGCTTAATATTCAGAATATATATAAAGAAATCCTACAACTCAACCACAAAAAAAACAGCAACCCAATTGACAAATTGACAAAAGATTTGAACAGATGTTTTTCTCCAAAGGAGATATACAGATGGCCAAAAAAGCACATGAAAAGATGCTCAATATCATTAGCCATTAGGGAAATGCAGATCAAACCATTTCACACCCGCTGGAATGGTTACTATTTTAAAAAATTAGAAAATTGCAAGCGTTGGAGTGGATGTGGAGAAATAGAAATACTCATTCATTGTTGGTGGGAATGTAAAATGGTGCAGATACTGTGGAAGACAAATTGGCAGTTCCCCAGAAAGTTAAAATAGAATTACCGTATAACCCCAAAATCCCACTTCTAGGTGTATACCCAAAAGAACTGAAAGTGTGCCCATGTTCATAGCAACATTATTCACAATTGCCAAAAGGTGGAAGCAATGCAAGGGCCCATCGACCGATGAATGCATGAGCAAAATGTGACATATACACAAGTGGAATATTATTCAACCATGAAAAGAAATGATGTTCTGATATACTGACAACAAGTATGAACCTTGAAGCCTCATGTGGAGTGAAATAAGCCAGATGCAAAAGGACAAATATTGTATCCTCTCACTGACATGGACTAATTAGAATAAGCAAATTCATAGACACAGAAATGAGAATACAGGTTACCAAGGGCCAGGGTGGAGATAAGGATTGGGAAGTTAATGTTTAAATTGTACAGAGCTTCTGTTTAGGATGATGGAAAAGTTTCGGTAATGAATGGTCATTTTAGATAGCACGACACCATGAATGTAATTAACTGCACTGAAATATATATTTGAATGTGATTAAAAGGAGAAATTTGGAAACTATATTACTAGAAAATAGTTAAAAAAAAAATAAAAAAGAGAAAATCCATAGGATTGTACACAAACAACAGACCCTAAGGTGGCCTATGGACTATCATTAATAGAATACTTACAAAAATGTTCTTTCATCAGCTGCAACAAATGCACCACACTAACGCAAGAGGTTAAGAATAGGGTTGTATATGGGAATCTTACAGTTTATGCATGACTGTTCTGTAAGCCCTCAACTTCTCTAATAAAAAAAAAAGTGTAAAAAGAGAGAGAAAGAGAACTAGAGTCAATAATGACTGTCACAAGGGGTCCACATTGGGGAAAGGAGGACCATACACTCTCCCCTCTCCTTCATGTGGTACATAGGGTGAGGATGGCTGGGGTGACTCATCCTCTCCAGCTTTCCCTGGGTGGCCAGGGCAAGCCTCTGCCCCAGCCTCCTCCTGCCCGTCCCCCCTACCCTTCCCCACACGATCCTAATGCCTTTGTTTGAACACAGTGCTCAGGCACCAGCCAATCTGTCAGCAAGGACAAGGTCCTGGTGGATGAACGCTGCTGAGGTCCCCAACCCGACCTACACATCCCTTCCTTCCCAAGCCAGGGGTGTGGCTTGGGGTGTGGGTGGTGGTGGTGGGGCATCTTTTCTCCCTCAAACTGATTTCTGTGGATACGGATTCCCTGAGAGCAAATATAGACTCATGCAAAAGCTGCTTGAGAGGTTGAGCTTGGATTTAGAGCCCATCCAGGGCAAGTCTTTCATTTTGCAGATGGGAAAACTAAGGCTCAGAGAGGTTGAGTGACGTGTCACTCAGGAAGCCCAGAAGCTGGGCAAATCCTCTGGGCCATATACGCTAATTCCCAGGGCTGGGTGGAAGGACAGATCTACTTGTGGTCTTGCCCTGGCTTGATTTTTAGATCCAAACCTCTTGGCTGTGGCCCCCTACAAAGATGCCCATTTCCTAATCCCACAGAAAGTGTGTGACCTTACGTGGCAAAAGGGGACTCTGCCGATGTGATTCAGTTCCGGGTCCTGAGATGGGGTGGTCATTTTGGTTTAGCAGGTGGGCCTGACGTGAGCACAGGGTCCTTAGAAAGAACAGACGGAAGCAGGAGGGTCAGAGTCAGAGAAGGAGATGTAATGACAGAAGCAGAGGTCAGAGAAAGATGGAGGAGAGAAAGGCATGGAGACAGAGAGAGAGAGAGGCTTGAAGATGCTGTGTAGAAGGAGCCGAGAAACACAGGCAGCCTCTGGAAGCTAGAAAGGGCAAGGAAACATGTTCACCCCTAGAGCCTCCAGAAGCAACATGGCATACTGACACCTTGATTTTAGCACTTCTAACCTGCATGTAAAATGGTCCAAAGGAGCCATGTCAGGCAGGATCCCAGGTGGAAAGAGGTGGCATGCCCAAGGTAGGACCTTTGGTAGAGAGTTTGTCTACACAGAGACTCACTGCACAGGTGTGGGTGGGAGGCAGGGAACCTGGGATAGCAGCAGCTGAGCCCTCAGCATCCCTAGTTCTGGGGGGAAGGAGAAAGAAGTTACTACAACATGGCAAGAAAGAGGTGTTAGAGCACTCTACTTTTACCACCTGCCCCGAGGGAGCCAGGGAAATTGACCACAACCTCTCTCTCCTCCTGCTCTCTGATCTCCTGCCAGGAGTCCACATTGGCTGAACCCACCCAAAAGCCAGAGGGACTGGGCATCCGTTGCTGTGGTCCACAGAGCTCAGGGACTCAGGGCCGACTGGTGAAGGATGGAGATCGTCTCCAGTGGCTAACAGGGTATATCCCTCATGGAGCCCCCACCCCTCCCCAGGATGACATTATTCCATAGCACCCCCTCTGCCCACAAGTTAAAATCCAAACTCCCAAAGGTGCCCTTTCCCATCTCTCCCTATAGGTGTCCCCATCTCATCCCCTCCAGTACTTACTTCCATCTTACCCTTAAGCTATAAGCAACTTACTATTCCCCAGAAGCATTGGGTCATTTCCCCACCCCCCCCCCCCCCCGGGTGCCTTTGCCAGGCTCTTCCCAGCTCCTGGAATGTCCTGCCCACACCTGCCTCCTGGGAAAAGACCTGCAGTGTCATGAAACAGTTCAGGGCCTGGGAATGGGAATCCAGCAAACATGGGTGCAAATCCGGGTTTCACCCCTTCTTCAGCGCATGACCTTGGGGAAGCCGATTCGTCTAGCTGAGCCTCGTTTTGCCACCGACAAAATGGGGAGATACTAGAGTCTGCGCTGTGAATTTGCTATGAGGTGCCAATGAAATGATGCTTATAAAGTGCTTGGCAGGTAAGCGTCCAGTTAATCGTGCTAGCTGGGCTTTTTGAGGAGCCCATCCTTTGTGACGCCCTTCCTGTCCTGCTATGTCTCTAGTTAACAGGGTCTCCCCTTCCTCTGTGCATCTGTGTGGACACAGGTGGATCCTGAAATCCCTTATTGGGCACGCTTACTCGAATACTCTCTCTCCCTCAATGAACTGGACGCTCCAAGGAAGAAGCTAATATTATTCATATTTGGATCCAGCCCATGGCAGACACTTAGTGAATATTGAATGAATGAACGAACGAACGAGCAAACCAGCGTTGAAGCAATCAACCCGAGAGGGACCAGTCTCACCTGCCCCTCCACCTGCAGAAAGGTTGAGCTATTTTCATTCCCATCTGGGCAAACTAAATACACGATGGCCCAAGGTGACCTCGCCGCCAAGCCCAGGCCAAGGTCACAGCAAGAGGGGGCTGCAGGGAGGGCCCCGGGGTGGGGAGGGGGCGGCAGACCCCAGCTCATCGGAAATGCAGAGAGAATCCCAGCGGCGCCCGCCTTCTCTGGCAGGGAGTGCGGGAAAAGACAAGAAAAATGAAGCTGCTGCAATCTCATTTTCTGAGGCCTGCAAGTCAGCCAGGAAATAGCTATTATTCCGTCGTACTGTCGGTATTAAGTTATTTCCTTCACTAAATACAGGAATGTTCATGAATATCTATTGAGTCCCAGGTACAGACACCTTGTGGCCCTCCAGCTCGCTCACTCTGCCTTTACATTCCTCCAACACCACCCCTCAATCTTGCCCTGAAGTGGAAGACAATAGTATTTTAAATTGGTTAATAAATCTCTGGATGGATGCTCCTGGAAAGCTCGAGAACTTCGTCTCTATTACTCGAATAAAAGGGATCACATTTTAACCACTGCCGGGCTAGGGAATTTGGGGGAGCCACACTTGAGCCAGCTCCTCCCTCTTCCTCTTGGGAGAGGGGGGGCAGTTTCAGGGCCCTGGGTCAGATGGGGCTCTCTTGGCCAACCGGGAAATGCTTGTTTCTCTGGCCCACGTGGACCAATGGAACACCGTGGGTCATTTTGGTTCTGACAGCTTTGTATTCAGCCAGTCCCCCTGGGTCCAAAGAAAAGAGGGAACGCTCCCAGGAGCAAGTGGGTATTTGGCAACCTTTTGAAAAGCACCAAGCTAAGCAACGGGGAATCACACCGTTTGGAAAATCACTCCAGCTGTCGATTTTTACCCCACCGCATCTCATAAGCAGAGGTGACCTTGGGGCTTCATCCCACTTGGGTGAAAAGACCCAGCTGCGTGGGAATGCAATGGGGGACAGACACGTCTCCCCTCTGTACAGTTTCTCACACCTTCAGGGAATTTGCACGTCCTTCTCCTAATCTATGTCTGCGTCCACCTTGGAAGGTGGCTGGTCCAGAGTTTGTCCACGGGCAAGCAAACCTGTGAGTCGGAATCACCCCCACACCCCCAGCAGCAGAGCAGGTGCTGAGAAAATACGGGGAGGATTTGCTGTGGTTCAACATCCCCCAAGCTAACGATGCACAAAGCGAGGCTCAGAGAGAGCAAAGGGCTTGCCCCACACCTCACGGCGAGCTGGCTGCCAAGGATGTAGCTAAGACTTATTGCAGCCACTCTGCCTGGACACGGAACCAGGGAAGGAGGAAACGGAACAGCCCTGATGGAGCTCACCGTGTACAGGGAGAGGTGGAGAGCACACGAGGGACCAGGTAGTAACCAGGAGAACGTCTAAGATGCACAAAAGAAATGAAACAGGGTGATGGGGTACACAGAGAGGGTGGGGGCTGTGGGGTAGAGGTCAGCGGGGGGATCTTCAAAGGAGGTGGCTTCTCCGGGCCCTTTCTGCAGACTCAGGAAAGCACAGTAGCTGAGGCCTGTTTCTGAGACCTAGCGAGACCTTCAGAAACAAGATTTAGGTCTGATAGGCGGCCCCAGCGCCTACCAAGACTTGTTTTGAGGCCAACGGTCAGCATTTCGGGGAGGTAGCCAAATGGAATACTGACGTTATCTTCTCATTGCCCATCTTGACTCCTTCTCAAAACCTCCCTTGAAACCTGCTCTGGGCTTGGTGTTTATCTCAAGCCAAGACACTATTTCTGGCTCATGTGTGACCCTGGCCAGGGACACCATCCCCAGGCCCCCCTCTCTGGTCCCTCTTGCCCGGCCTCCATCCTGCAGAGTCACTGCTCTTACCTCCAGCCTCACCTTACCCACTTCTGTCTTCACCTACTACCTTCCACCATGGCTGAAGCTCCTCTCCCCTTCCCACCCAATTCTCGCTTTGATTCATGCCTTCACCCACAATTTGTCCTCTTCCTGGAGTGGCTTCACTTCCTCCCATCACCCTGCTCTGTGCCTCCATCACTCAGGGAGCTCCTACTCAAATGTTGAGATTCCAGAGTGGCCTCCTCCAGGAAGCTTTCCCTGATTTCCAGGGAACGTTCTATGCCTCCTCTGCCTGAGCTGTCCCCATTACAGTCCTTACACAGGCTCATAATCAACTGTTTCCGTGTTCCTCTTGCCCTCTAAATGGAACTGCCTAATATTCATCTCTATCCCCAGGAGGCATCAGTAGACCCAGCACCGAGGCGTCATTAATAATCCTAAGTGAAACTAATTATTTCTGATCATCCATTGCGGTGGATTGATTGCAAAGAGGCCCCGATGATCTGCCCTTCCTGGTATCCGTGCCCACTGCATTATGGCTTTGAAGTTCCACCCATCACAGGATGAAGCCTTTGGCCCACCTCTAAAACCTGGACTGGCCATGAGACTTGCCTTCTCCCCACAGAACACGACAGAAGTGATGCCGTGCCAATTCTGAAGCTGGGCCTTACGAAGCCTCGTAGCTTCCACCGTCACTTAGAGCCCTGCCAGCCAGCGTGTGAGCCAGCCCAAGCCACCTCCTGGAGGACACAAGACATGTGGCCCCGTCACCCTATTGCTCCGCCAGCAGCCAAACTCCCCGATATGTGAGGTAGGCCATCCTAGATCAGCCGGCCACCAGCCAAATCACCAACTGACCAGCTCGCATGAGTGAATCCACCTGAGATCAGCCAAACCCAGCCCACGTCAGCAGAACTACCCAGCTGACCCAAGAGATAAAAAGAAAAACAGTCTATTGTTATAGGCTATCTATATCTATATCTATTGTTATAGGCTACTAAGGTTGTGTTGCTGTTGTTACACAGCATTACTGGTGCAATGGATAACTGTTACATTCATTGAACAAATTATTCCCCCATGCCCGTTCAGGTCACCCCTGAAAGCCACTCCTGAAAATTATTTCCCAACCCAAAGAATAAGAATAGCAGGGCCTTTTGGAGATGAGTCAGAGGGCAAATCCTTAGGCTGTCCCTGACGGAGAGGTGGCAAGTGACCGCCAACTGATCAAATGACCTGTCACACGGGGTCACAGGTGAGATTGGAGGAGCCAGGCCACAAGGCACTGCTTAGAAAACCTTGCAGTCTGGCAAAAGCCTTGGCTGAAATGTTGAACTCCGTCTGGAGAATAAAGCCAGACACATCACTCTTTTGGACAAGCAATTTTTTTTTGCATAATTGACAATTCTTGGCATATTCTCCCTGTTTCTGTGCACAGCCTTCCTTTCATGTCACCCGCGCACGTCCCAGACACTCCGAGGTGCCTTCCCTTGAAAAGAGAATGCCAAAGAGACCTCTGGCTCCCTTGTTATATATATTCCACTTGTTATAAATTCCCTGAGGATTCTTCTCAGCTCCAAATATCAGGGGAGCAAAAAGGGGGAGAAAGGGAGGGGAAAAAAATACATTCTCGGAGCAGTTCTTTATACTTGAGATTCTTTGGTTTGGATTAAAATATTCTCATCACCCCATAATTTATGAGCACTCATGACACTAAGAGGGTTTGCTTTGTCCGTGATCCTCCATTCAGGAAATAAAACTAACAGTGTCAGAGCAGGCATCTCCAGGAGGGAGGGGCAGTGGGCCAGAAACTTGCAAAGTCTTTGATCTGAGAGGTTGGGGAAAGAGTGGGCAGACACATCTCATGCCCTTTTTGGCAGGGAGTAAAACCCACCACCTGACACCTCCCCATCCTGAGGTCATTTGAGTTTCAGAATGGACCTGCCCTAGGCCAATATTATTATAATCATATCATTCCCCTTTGTAAGGGGAAGACAGTGAGACTCCTAGGGATGAAGGGTCCTCCGGAGAGCCCAGAGCTGGTAAAATGTGAGTCTGGAATTTAAATCCAGGAGTGGCCAACACCCCCCACTCACACACTTACCAGCCAACCATCTGGAGGAGGGGTAATCAGGGAAGGCTCCCTGGAAGAGGCAGGACTTAAACAGAGTTCCTGAGCTGCTAGAACCTCGGCTAGCTATGCTTTCGGGAGGCAGAGGTCCAGCCTGCATCTTACATTCATTTCTCTGTAAGACCCATTAAGGGATGAATTGTGTCCACCAAAAAAAACAGACTGATGTTCTAATTCCCATTACTTCAGAATGGGACCTTATTTGGAAATAAGATCTTTGCTGATGGAATGAGAGAAGACGAGGTCATACTGGAGTTGTGTGGAGCCTTAGTCCACTCCTACTGGGGTCCTGATGGAAAGGGAAGATGGACACAGATGGACACAGAGAGCTCCATGCAATGACACAGGCAGACGTGGAAGTGCTGCTGCTGCCAGTCAAGGAACACCAAAGAGTGCTGTCAATGCCAGAAGCTAGGAAGCTGGAGGATCCTCCCCTATGGGTTTCAGAGGGGGCATGGCCCCACTGACACCTTGACTTTAGTCTAGCCTCCAGAACCAGGAGAAAATTGATTCTGTTGTGGCCATTTGTTATGGCAGTCCTAGGAAACTAAGGCAAGCCTGAAGGGGCCACGATGCCTAATTCATGCAGCATCACTTCTTTTTAATACATAGGTCCAATTCTTCCTCCCTTACATAAAAACATCAGCTGCCCCCCTCACCTTCTATGCCAAAAGAGCAAAATGTGATCTTCAGAGCAGGGCATTCAAGGCCCTTGGTAATTTGCCCCCACCTCCTTTTCCAGCTTTCTACTCCCACCCTCCCACCCACACAGGCATACCCTCTCAGGTATCCCACATGCTAATCAAACAGTACTTTACCTCTAAATAGCTACTTCCTCCTCTACCTTGCTCATGGTGTTCTCACTGCCTGCAGAGGCTGTCTTTGCCTAACGAACTCCTACTCATCCCTCAGCGCTAAAGTCAAATGCCCCCTTTGCTGGGAACCACTTCCTTCACCCTTTCATTGCCACAGTTCTTAGTCCATGCCTTTGGTAAGATTCAGCACAATACTAATTGACCCACAATGTGATAATTATCACCCCTAGAGACATTAAGCTTTGGTGGGGGGGGGTGGCAAGTTTAATTTATCTCTGAATCCCCGAAGCATAGCATGGGGCCTGTCTTTCACGCAGTGGTCGGTAACTGCAAGTGCTGGCTGAATGAAAAAGTGATTGAGTTACTGAATAAATGAATAGGAGATGCCTATTGAGTGAGTATAAGCCTCTATTATACACACACACACACACACACACACACACACACAGATAAGATAAAGTCTGCCTTGAGACCTTCCACCTGGCAGATGCTCAGTTTAAGTATGGCAAATGACAGTTGATGGGTGTTCACTCTTGGAACTTAAAACTGCTTGATTTTCAGAGAAATTAAAACAAGCAAAAAAACCAGACCTGGCAGGCATCTGATTATTCAGTTTGCGATTGGCATTCAGTGGCCTGCCTCATCCCCCGGAAGAGGAAAGTCTTGCCCCTCTGAACAACTCTTAGAACATACCTCTTCCTCTGGCTTGTTCCAAGTCGCAGGTAAGCCTTTTTCTGACTGTCCAACCTAATATTCTCCCTGAGAACAGGAATCAGGGGTTATTAGACCCAAACCCAGCCAAGAGTGCTAAAGCTCATGAGAAACAGTGGGATATTTATAAAATGACAGTCTGAGCTTCAAGCAAAGTAACACCTGTTCTTTCCTGGCAGGTGACCAGGCCTGGGGAGTCTTCTGGAAATAAGGTGCTTGGGCCTGGGAGGCAGGAAGCCTCGGTCCTGCCTCAATGCTGTCACCTCTTCCCTGGGACACCATAGCTAAGCCTCCAGGCCTCTCTGAGCCTCAGCTTTCTCACCCACAAAATGGGAAGAGCGAGAAACCAGCAGCTACCTGGCAGCCTCCATACATCAGGCAATGTGTTTTCTTTTTGAAGTTTATTCTCTAATTTAATCCTGTACCAAGGTAGCATGGAGAAGGTTGCCAGATGTGGAGGAAACTGAGGCCCAGAGAGGTGAAGTGACCCTCCCAAGGCCTCACAACTGAGAAGCCCAAGAGCAGGAACATGCCCTGGGCCCTCTCACCCCAGAACCCCCAGACCGCTAAGAAGTTTCCCAGCAGGAGCGTGATGCAAGCCCAGGACTCTTTGCATTTATAATGCCACCGCCCCTAGGCACAAGGACTGCAGCCACCTGTGATAGCCAGCCTGTGCCCAGCAGGGGCCCATCTGAACAGCCTCTTCCTGTGGGTTTGAGCTGAATGGGCACGAGGGCAAACAGGGAAAGAAGGGCCACGGGCAGGACTGACCAGACTCCCTGTGACCCAGGCATGGAGTCACAGGCCCTGGGTTCGAAGCCTGACTGTGACACTTAGAAGCTGTGTGATTTGGGTCAGACACATACCCTCTCTGAGCCTCAGTTTCCTCACCTACAAAATGGGGATAGTGACACTTTCTTTCCAGGGCTGGTGCAAAAAAACCCAGATCCTGGACATAAGGAGGGCTCAATAAATGCTATTATTGACATTACATCTTAGCTAATGACATCGGGTGACATAACATAGACAAGAAAAAGAAATCTGCTCCAGCCTCCAAGCCCATGCCTAGCTCTCTAGAGCTGCATTGTCCAATTTGGCAAGCACGAGGGACACGTGACAGTCAAGCATTTGCATTGTGGCAGGTATGAACCAAGCCGCACCATTAAGTGTAAAATACCCTTATAATGAAAAAAAGAAAAAAGGCTAAAAATCGCAGTACTCATCTGTATTAATTACATTTTGATATATTGGTTAAATAAAGTATATTGTAAAAATCTATGTTGTTTGATGCTTTTCACTTCTATTTCCAACACGGCTGCCGGAAAATTTAAAACTACACATGCAGTTCACATTCACGACTGGCCTTCTCTTTGTACTGGATAGTGTTGCTCTAAATAATCTTTAAAAATAAAGAACAAAAAACCAAGCCTGTCTTTTGGAACTTTGATTCTGAGATCCTGATTGCGTGAACTTGGGCAAGCTGCTTCCCCTCTTGGAGGCTTAGTTTTCCCACCTGTACAATGGGGCTGAATCTTTGGGGAGATTTGATGAGCGTCAAATCACTATTCTAGGCATGTCTAGCGCATATCTGACCCCTGTGGCGGACTGAATTTGGACATGTTCTCGGTCTGGTCTCCGATGGGCGTGGCTCCATTGTATTTAAGATCTCTTCAAAACAGTGCGGCCCAGCTGAAGCAGGATGAGTTTTAATCCAGAAGGTGAGAGTGTCTTATAAGAATGAAAGTCAGATGGAGAGAGAACCCACAAGGAACATCCAGAAGCTGGAAGACAACAGAACCCAGAAGAAGAAGAGTTTATTGCCAAGTGCATCAGCAGGTGACAGAAAGCCGAGAACCAAGGGTCACAGGCAGCCAGCTCCAGAATGCACGGTCTTCTGGAAGAAAGCATCACCCCGCTGATACCTTGATTTTGGATTTCTCCTACCCTCAAAACAGCAAGTCAGTGCATTTCCATTGTGGTAGCCAACCCATTGCATGGTATTAGTTTCAGCAGTTGGGAAATTAAAACAACGTTATAAATCTCCTTTCTCTTTCATGGGCGTCCCTGGACAGCCCTTGCCCCAACAGGGAGCAAATGTAGGGTTACTTAGCCCAGGCAGGCCAGCTCTCCTACCTGGGACTTCCACATGACACAAGTCTGGGGATGGGAACAGACCCACCCCCAGAACCGTGGCCATCACCTCACAAGCTGGTTCCTGAGCCAGCTGCCTCAATTGGATGGCCAGCCTCTGATCGCCCCCTGGGGTGAAGGCAAATGAAAGGGAACAAGAGGCACAAGAACTGGCCAGCCCTGCCTGGGTATCACTCGGGGTTGTCTGCAGTTTGCAGGGCTCAGAACAGGTGTGCAGACCCAGCCAGGTGGGTTTGGGCCCTGGCCCAGGTTTCCAGGTGTCTGGAGAGCCGGCTGCTCCAGCCAGAGGTAAGCCAGGTGCTGAAGAGAAGCAGACAAGGCAGCTGCTACCTCTGCATCCCTGTGAGCTGAGGCCATCTGCTGTCCATCTCGCCGTGGAGGTGAGGCCGCGGCAAATTCCCGGGCAGGATGGAGATGTGAGGTTGTCTAGGAGACTGACCTCCTACACTCTCAATTGCTAGGCGAAGAGGTTATGATACCCCAAGGACAGGCATGCCAGGAGTGGGGAGAGTGTCAATGAGTCATGGTGACTCTTTATCCTCACTTTCCCAGTGGAAGGACCCCACCTGCTGCTGCCAGCCAATCCAGACCAGATAGCAGGCAGGGAGTGGGACACTGGATTCTGGTCCTTCCCCTACAACCAACTCCCCATGGTCCTTCTGGGATCCTGAGCACATCCATTCCTTTCTCTGGGCCTCGGTGATTTTTAAAGTCCCCTCCCCAGTACAAAAGACCGCATGTGAGATTTGGAATGAGACAAGTAGAATTCTGGTGCTAACATTTACCAGCTGGTAATTTAGTGAGTGCATCCACCTCTCCAAACCTTAATCTCGCAATCAGAGATATGAGGACAGGAATAGTATCTTCATTACAATGTGGTTGAAATGCAATTTGAATTTAAATCTAAATTATACATATAACCAACTGCTTAGCACAATGTCTGGCATTTGGTAAATGTTCACTAAATGGTTAACAGCAATGATCTGTTGGGAAACTGACTCACATTTACCAATGGGTAGTGCTTGCCAATTTCCATGGTGTAAATACTCCCACTATTACAGATTTCATGTTTTGTAACCGGCTTACTAAATCATCATCTCTAGCTAGCCAGCCCAAGCCAGCGTGAGCCAGTTCTAGCTCGCCACAGGGTTACTTGTTATTGTTGTTTGTATTCTTATTACTATTCAATCTAGCAGGTTTATTTTTTTTTCTTTTAATAGAGCTACATAAGATTTCACTTCAGCATTAGATTCTGCCAGTCAAAAATAGCTTGAAAGTCTTTGAAGCAAACGATCTGCTAAGATTTCTTCCACTCTAAATAATGTCCCAGAAATTACATACCCAAGTTCCTCCCAGGGAGAAAATTCCCAAGACCCACATCGAGGAACAGCACTCTGTCCTGTTTTCTGTTCCCTCATAGCCCAGATACTGGGCAAGTCAGAAAAGGCACCCCAAAGGAGGGGCCCCAAAGGACTAGGAAATGAGACTTTTTCCTGTCTGTTTCCATCAGAGTGGCCTATCTGGGCCTCAGTTTCCCCTCTGGCTCACAGAGCAGCTGAGACAATGAGGTAATGTAATTGAAATGCTGACCACAGAGTAACACTCAACGAGACATAGGTTGAGAATATCAATATTAATTATAAGCTAAACCACCAGTCCAGGGGCCCCTGCCCCTCTGCAGCGGTCTCCTGGGGATCCTCAGGCCTCCCACAAGCTGTGCAAAGAGCAAACAGAGCTGGGCCCTGGATCCAAGCCTCTCCATCTCCTCCCCCCACCACTGCCGCCAACACCACTTCATTTCCACCCCCATTCCAGAACTAATTTATTTATTTCCTTCTGCATCCTCGAAGTTCATCAAGCTGTGGAGTGTGGTCGGATGGATTTTTTAATTAATCTAAGCAGGATCAATGAAGAAGTGATTGTTTTGGCCCTGGCTGGGTGAGAGCCATCTCAGCTGTGGGCAGAGAATGGATGGCTCCAGGGAGGGGCTGATTTATCGAGCTGCGGTTGGACTCTGATACTGAGACCTGGAGAGGCCTAGCTCCCACCCTGGAAGGACGATGGAGAGGTAAAAGGTGGTAACCATTCCACCTCAGAGTCCAAGAGATCTGAGTTCAGGCCTCAAGACCCCCACTTACTAGCTGTGTGACCTTGGATAAGTCACTGTACCTCTCTGAGCCTCAACTGCCTTAGAGAGATGCTGCAAGGATTAAATGAAATACCCCATGCTTGGCACTGCTTGATTCTTACAACTACTCACTAAATATCTATTTTTAAATAGGTGAGGTGAGGTAGGTATTCCCAAAAGCAGTAGAGGTTGCAGAATATAACCAAAAATTCTTCCTATCCTTATATACACACCACTTGGTAATGTGACCTCAGACTCCCATCAAGAGGTGACATCTATTTCCCACCCCTTGAATCTAGGCTTGGCCATGTGACTTGCTTTAGCCAAGGTATTAGTTTTCTTTGGCTGCTGGAACAAATTGCCACAGACTAAATGGTTTATAGCAACACAAATTTATTCTTACACTTCTGGAGATCAGAAATCCAAAATGATTCCTAAGGGCTAAAGCCAAGGTGTCAGCAGGTGTAGTTCCTTCTGGAGGCTCTGAGAGAAGAATCCATTTCCTGGCCTTTTTCCAGTTTCTACTGGCCACCTGAATTCCTTGGCTTGTGCCCACTTTCTGCATCTCTAAAGTGCATCCTTCCAATCTCTCATAAAGAATCTCATGGTTGCATCACTGACCCCACCTGGATAACCGCCCCATCTCAAGATCTTTGATCTAGCCACACCTGCAGAATCCCTTTCGTCACAGACTGCAGGGATTAGAACGTGGATTCTCGGGGTGCAGGTGGAGGTGGGGGCGCATCATTCAGCCTACAACAGCCAATGAGACATTTGCAGCAGTGACGCTAGTGGAAGCTTGAGGAGCGCTTGTGCAAGTGGAGTTGCCCTCTCTTGCTGTCCTTGGAAACCTTCCACTGCTGTGAGCGCAAACCCAAGCTAGCCTGCTGGATGATGATGAGCATGTCACCCCAGCCATCAGCCAGCCAGCCCCTGATGGTGGAGCCACCCAGATGGCAGACTTTCGTGTAAGCCTCGTGAGACCAGCAGAACAACCTCCCGGCTTAGCCCAGCTCAACTTCCCAACTACAGAATCCTGGATTCAGTCAACTGTTCTTGATTTATGCCACTGAGTTTCATTGTGTGCCTTGTTACAGAGAAGGCTAAAGGAATCACCAGCAACTACTGCGATGGTGGGGGAAGTTGACATTTATTAAATGCCTACTGTGTGCATAGCACGCTTCTCACGTGTGCTCACTGAACCCTCACAAATTCCTCATATGCAGATATTAATTGGATCCAAATTACAGGTAAGAAAACTGAGGTTCAGAGAGAGGGAGCAATTGGCTTTAAATCACTTGACTAGAAGTTCGCAGAACCAGGAATCAATTTTATCTGGCTGACTCCAAAGCCATTGGTCTTCCCACAGTCCCACCTTGCTACAACATCGTGCTGAAACAGCACATACGTCTGTGTGGCCAGCTCAGGCCTCCCCAGATACAGCCGCTTAGAGGTGTCAAGGGGCACAAACGTGGGAAGCTACCCAGGTCTCCACTCCTCCCAACAAACTTCCACCCTTTCATCCATCCAGCCATCCAGCCACTTGATAGCTCTTTGTCAAGGCAGGAGAAGCCAGTGGTTCAGCATTCTCTTGGACAAGTCAGCTCACCTCTCTGAGCCCCAACTTCCTCATCAGTAACATGGGGAATCTGATACTATTACTTTACAAGCGTTTTGCAGACCAAATAGGAAAGGCAGGTGAATCACTTAACACATCTTATGTGCTAAGTGCCAGCTGGTATTAAGACTGCCGTTATTCTTGAGTGCTGCCACGGGCAAGGCACTGCGGCGGTCCCTCTGGGAGCCAAAGAGATGGCACTCTACCTTCTCCAAGGAGCAGACCCTCCCACCGACCTGAACTGGATCGTGCTGAGCTATTTCAGAACTGCTGCCTTCACCTGCTGTTTTCTCTGGACAAAGGGAAGCCATCAGGACACAGTAGAAAGAACAGTCCCTTGCTCAGGACACCAGCAAATTCACTGTCTGACCCTCCCTTTCTTGGGCTCTCAGTTTTCCCATCTGTATAATGAAAGGGTGGATCTCAGGACTCTTCCAAGTTTTTCTGCTGCTCTCCAAGCCAGGCATCTTAGGATCGGCTGTGCATTCCCCCGTTAGCCTAATCTGACGTCACAACAGGCCTCCCAAACAAATGGATTTGGTGCCAAGTGAGTTTTGATAATCCAAGGAACGCCAGTATTTATTTGTGATATCCACACACCCGAGCCCCCATCGGCAGCCCAGGATAAATTTGCACTGGGGGCTGGATTCAGAAAGAGAATTTTAAAAAAAGGAAGGAAGGAAGAAAGGCCGTCTTTGACGTGGATGACATGAATTATTTCGACCTAACTTACTAATTAAGACCTCATTAGCAGCCCAAATTTGTGATAGATCAGCAGAGGACCTGGCACAATGGTTTAATTTAATGATTTCTTGCATTACTTTGTTAATCATCTTTAGTCTGATTTAATTTATGCCAATGTGACTGTCCTAATTTCTAATTAAGGCATTGATGGTGGAGACGGCAGCCATAGCATAAGAATTTCAATCAAGGCTGATACAAAAGCAGATATTCGTTTTTAAGGCCTGTGAGATGGCAATTTGCTAAGCCGTCTGCTTATTGTTTTATTTCCCCCCAAAAGGTTGCACAGGATCTCGCCTTTGCCTGGGGCAGATGGTTTCTCACTAATCACAGACCTTTTACAATCATCGATTTTTTTTTAAAAGGCTCTGAAAAAGACCTTGGAGATTCAACAGTGCAGCCTCCTCATTTCACACATGAGCCAACAGGACCCAGAGAGGGCGAGGGGCTAACCCAAGGTCACACAGCGAGTTAGCAGGGACCCAAGAGCAGACCACAAGCAGGCACTCCCCCATCCATTGCTAGCCACTGACGGGCCCCAGCAGCAGGTGGTGGCTTTCCTGGCAGCCGCCATTGCCTGGGATATGTTTTAACTGGTGAATTGGAATTGGGATTATAATTCTGATAGCTCCCGACAATTGAGCTGGGTCAGGTGCTCAGCTCAAAACATGATGCACATTTTCCTCAACTCTATAAACCAACCCTACACGTGGGTATTAAAACTTTCATGATCCCATTTTACAGATGAGGAAATAGAGGCTCAGGGAGGTAGAACAGCCGCCCAAATTCCCATAGCAAAGAGGGGGTTGTTGAACCCAGGTCTGATGCCTGAGCCTTTTCACATAGCTCTTATCACAGCTCTGGCCTGGCTCCCAGGTCACTGCTGGCAATAGCAATCTGTAGTAATAGTGCAGTTAATGTATACTTAGGTCAGGGACCGTGCTGAGCACCTCCCATGCAAATCCCATGTAATCCTCACATCATTCCAGAGCAGCAGGCATCACTACCCCCAATTACAGGTAGAGGAGCTGGGGATCAGAGAGGTTGTGCAAGATGCCCAAGGTAACACAGCAAGATGGCAATGCCCACACTCTAAACTACTCCCTCACTCCTGCCTCTTCCTAACCCCAAAACCACCTACACACCACCCTTTAGAACTTCTCTAAGCTCGGCCAAGTGAAATGTCTGAGCTCTGCGCAACTAGCGTACTAGATTTTACATCCTTCGGCTTCTTGCATGATGGCAAACACAGCTGGAGCCATGGAAAGAACAATGCACCAAGAGCCAGGATGCCTTATGTTTGCATCTCAGTTTTGCCACCAATTTCCAAGTCCTATTTCCATCCCGGACCTTAGTTTCCCCATCTGCAAAATGAGGAGACTGGAAAAGTATCCTCAACCTGGCTGCCCATTGGAATCACCAAGGGTTATCAAAAAATAACACAAAATTTATGTCCACACTGCTCCCCGCATGCCCAGCCTTGACAAATCAGAATGTCTGGGGGTAGGACACACGAGTGCAGATTTTAAGCAGCATCCTTGGCGATACTGATACACTCTAATATTTAGGACCCACAGGACTAACCAATTCCTACTGCCCCCTCCCCCAACCCTAATGTGACCAAAAATAAACTCTTGTTTTGCTTTCCAAACTGTTCCTCTCCACCCCCTCTTTCCTATCACAGTAAAAGGTAGGCACTGAGAGTGTCCTCTGGTTCCTTTCTCCTTGGCTCCTGGCATCCAATCCATCACATCCGCTCAGCTTGACCCCCGCATATATCCTGAGGGATGGACTCTTCTCCCACCCCAGTGCCTTACCCTTAATGACAGCATCAGCCCCCCTCTGGAGTCCCCATGACCAACCTGGCCATTCTCATAAATTTCCCCATGTCCTTCTCCAGACCTCCAAAAGCTGCTCACCTAGAGTTAAACCCAAACTCTTTTTCTTGATCCACAAGGCCACCCACATCTCCTCTTACTCTCCTCCTGGCACACTCAGCTCCTGCCCCACCAGCCTTCAACCTGTTCTTTGAACAAGCCTCAGGCCCTTTGCATCTGCTATTTCCTCTGGCTGCAAGGCAGTGTCCCGGCTCTTTTTCCCAGCTGTCTTCTTGCTGTTCTCTGACTTTTCCATCTAAAGGAGCTATGCCCGTGCCATGCTCCACCAAACAGCCTGCTTTATTTTCTTGGTGGCATGCACCGCGATTTGAAATGATCTCATTTGTCCCCTGCCTATGGTCTCTCCCACTGGAAAGCCACCTTCGTGGGAGCAGGGTCCTTAACTGTCTCATTCACAATTGCATCTCCGTGGGGCAACACCTGACATGTGCACCCCACAAGTACTTATCAGACGAACAAATGAATGAAGCATGACATCCATGTTCCTAGAAGAGCTCCTGGAGATGTCACAGAATAGAAACCTGGAAGAAAGGACATCCTGGAGACCTTTTGTACTCAGGACAGCCTTAGACCAGAGTGAGTATAACAGCACCAGCTTTGCAACAATTTCCCTGCCCCCAAAAAGGAGGGCCCAGAAACCCAGGCTCTACATTCCATCAGACCCTTGAGCTCAATCCCTGAGAAGTAAAAACTTTGAAAGAAAGTGAATCTGCTACTGTGCAACATTTATTGTTAGTCAATATAGATTTATTTAATGCAATAAATGACATAATTGGACTTTTATTTCCATAATGTATTTTTCCAAGATAACTAATATTTTGAGTATCCTTGGCCTACTGATGTCTTCTGAATGTGCATATTTCCTGTGCTATTACTCTTGTATAAAACTGGCATTTAAACAGTTTAATAAATGAGCAGTTGTTTGACTTGTATCAGTTTCAATACATTGCGGGATATTAATAAAATATATTTCATAAGCCAGCTCAATAGACCATGCCGTAAAAACTCAATGATTTATTAGCGATACAGTTGCTATTAGTTGGGACAGATACTCAAAATGCCATTAGGGTTAAAATAATAATCAATCAAACTAATTAGACCCTATTTTTCATATGCAAATATAATTAAGCATACATTTCTCCGTAACTTTAAAGAGAATTATTGAAGCTCAGCCTCCCTTGAAGAACCCCTCACTCAAGTTAATGAAATGACAGTGTCTCAAGTTAGATATGCAAACAAAATTGATGAACCGTTCTGGGCTTTGAGGATCATGGGGAGGTGGGAGAGGTGGGGAAGGGCTAAGGAAAAGGACCACCCTATCGATATACCTGATTCTATTCTTTCTATCAGAGCTGATTAGGGCAAAGTTTCAAAGGTCAAAGTGGGCAAGAAAGGCAACCCTGGAGTGGCATGGTGAGAGAGAACATGGGCTCCGAACTCACAGCACCGCATCCAAATATCAGCTCTGCCAACAGAGTGGTCTTGGGCAAATTCAAGTCCCTTTGTGCCTCAGTTTCCCCATCTGTAAAATGGAAGTGATGCTGATGATGACAACAGCTGTATAGACCCTGAAGGGTTGTTGGGAAGTTTAAAGGGTTGCCTAGCCCCTACCTCATGGCCAAAAGACATCAGCTGTTATTATCCAGGAAACAATGTGTTTGCCCCTTAGCTTTCTCTGCGGGAGCTCTTAACCACTCACTGGCTTGGTGATCCTGGAGAAGTTTATTCCCCTCTCTGGGTGTCAGTCTGCATATCAGAGAAACTGGGGACTTAGACTAGATGATTCAGAAGTCAGAACTAACAGGCAGAATGAGGCAAAAAATGTTCTCCCCTATCCATCCTTTCAGTCTCTATTTGGAATAATTCTCAAAGCCTGTTGCCCCCAAGGAATGGAACCAAAGTGGCAGAGGAAACCAGAGTCTGGTCAGAGACGGAAGTTGGAGAATATGGGACTGATCTGTTCAGAGAAACTTGTATGGGAGAGCAGGAGAAGAATCTAGACTGGCTGTGACTCTGGTTGAGTCAGAAACTGCAGGGATGAGCAAAATTTTCTGGAAAGCCAGATAGGAAACATTTTAGGCTTTGCAAGCCATACAATCTCTGTCAAAACTTCTCACTCTGCTGCTACAGCATAAAAGCGAACACAGACTGTGTTCTAAAAATATTTAATTTATGGGATCAGATGACAGGCCATTTTGGGCCCGTGGGTTAAAGCCACGTTGGCTGATGTTACAAGCAAAGCCCAAAATGTGCAAAGGCTCAACCATGGCAGACATCTATTTCTCACTCTCACAAAGCTCAGTGAAGATGTTCCTGGTGAGGTGTTCGTGGCCAAAGTCAGTAACTTTCTTCCAAGAGGCAAGCAGAGACCCAGGTTCCCACCATTTTGCAGCTCCTCCAGCCTCCACTCAATTTTCCAGGCTCATCAGGCTAATTTGAATTAATCCAATGAAAGTTTTAATTCAAGAGCTTGGAGTGTCATACTCGGCAGGGTTAGGGACCAGACCTGGGAGTGGAACACGTCATATCCACGTCATATTCCATTGGCTCAAACTTGGCCACACCCAACCTCAAGGGAGGCTGGGAAATGGATTTAAGCTGTGTGTCCTAGAAGAGGGCAAAACAGATGTGGGGGAGAGCTAGTAAAATCTCTGCCACAAAAGGAGAAGAACCTCTAGGCTTGTGCTGGATATAACAGGATGCTTTCATCATCTCCATTTCTTTTCATGGGAAATGTCACCATGTTGACAAATGGCCCCATCATCCCCTTGCAGGTATTTCCCTGAGTCACCTGCCCCTCCTCTGTGCTCCATTGTCTCTCCTTGTACTTATCGATAACAGCCTTCCTCCATTACCTGCCTGTCTCTCCTCCTAGGCAGGGTCTCTCCTTCTTGAGGGCAAGATCAGGTCTGTCTGTCTCAATGTTATATCCTCCAATTGGTCACATGGCAGATGCCCCGTAGAAAAATAATAATAATAATTAATTATTTGGTGCCCAAATTAGTGAATCTGAGATGACTTGTCACGATGAAGCACATGTAAAATGGAGTTTAAAAAAAAACAGAAAAGGAAAGATATTAAGAGGAGCAAAGAAATGGATGCAACCTATGCCTAGGCGCAATTGTCCAGGAGAAAATCCCCCTGCAGCCACCCAGCCCTAAAGAAGGTGAGAGACTGTGGCCACGTGAGCATGTGAGCACGTGTGTCCATGTATGTGTTGGGTTGTACCAGTCTTTTTGTCTGAGACAAGAGCCTGTGAATCCATCTCTAACTTTGTCTGCTTTTCCAGCCCCTTCTTTCCTCCTCGGGTTGGAATATGTAGGGGGCTCTAGAGACGAGAAAGGTAATTATACCCAATGGGTAAAGAGCAAACTCAGCATTTTTTGCAAAAAAAAAAGGCTGAGGGCTCTCCGAGGGACATCTGTGGTCAGAAGCCTGGGCTGCAGCCACAAGATGTATTTCCAGCCTTAGGCAGAAAGAGGAATGAGGTGGCTGGGCTTCTGCGGCAACAAGCCTTCTCTAAAAACCCATTTTTAAATTAAATTAAATGCTATTAAATTAGCAAAAGTGCCAAGGGAGCCCGGGAAGAGAGTTGTGCAGATAAATAACCCGGGCTGGGCAGCTTAATATCATGGAGATGACAAGGGTAGGGACTAGAAAGAACCCTAGAAACTGCATGGCTTTCGGGCTCCTAAGGACACGGTGCCTTCTGTTTACCTGGATGGCTTTTGCAAAACACAGACCAGAGCCCTGCACCCCAAGAGAATCAGGTTCTGGGGTGGGGCTTTGACCCAGGAGGTGATGCTGCTTCACCTCCCCAGTTCTAAAGCAGAGATGCAACCCAGAGCCTTCACTTTGCTGAGAAGGGAGGGTGAATGACTCGGGACTGGCCAGCAAGTTACTGCAAGAGGCAAGTGTGAGATCTGAGGCTTCTCATGTTCCTGGCCAACACAGTCTCCATTCTCAGAGAAGATCTGCCCAAATAGGACTGGTAGAGGAAGGCAAGGGGGGTGGAGAGGGCAGGAGGGGCTTTCCCCGTGAGTATTGTCCCTGGCTCAGGTGCTGGGCTGGGCACTGGGGACCATGTCGTGACATAACCAGCCCACAAGAAACAAGATGATCTCAACCGCTGATAAACCCTATGATGGAAACAAAAAGGACAAGAGAGGGAGGTGTACACTTGGCTGAGGCAGTTGAGGATGGCTGCTTTGGGGCGGTGGCCTTCGACCTGAGACCCAAGCAGTGAACAAAGTAAATCCAAGGACAAGGCATAGAGAGTCTTACAGGAATGTCTAATGAGTGGCAGGAACCCTCAGGGAGGGGGGGCTTCAGGGGAGGCGTCCCGGAGAAAGCAATTTTCAAAGTAATAAAAGGATGGGTCAGAGTCGGTTGGGGGAACAAGGGACAGGGGTGAAGCTCTATTAATTCATTCGGCCTTTTAACAAATTCCTGTTGCAGACCTACTGTGTGCCCAGCACGAGGCTGAGTGATAGAAATGCAGCAGTGAGCAAGACAGCATGGCTCAGGCTTCTGTGGGGAAAGCAGCACTCGACAAGTAACAACGCTAAAGCAGGATTCCTTCACCTCAAAGCTATGGATATTTGGGGTCCACTCATTCTTTGGGGTTAGGTGGTCTGTCCTGTACTTTGTTGGAGGCTCAGCAGCTTCCCTGACCTCCTCCCAGTAGCTGCCATAGCCCCTCACCCATCATGGCAAGCATTAATGTCTCCAGGTATTGCCAAGGAGCCCTTGGGGGGACAATCACCCCCATTTGGGAATCACAGTGCTAAAGTGCAATGAGAGTAAATATCAGATCAGATCAGATCATTTTATTTTAAGAGGGGTGGGAAACACAGGGAGCTTTGGAGGGGGGCCCTGCCTAATCCAAACTCTTTAAAAAAATAAAAAACGCATCTGTGTGACGCATCTCTGCAAACCCAGTAGACACACTCAAGCCCCCCAATGTAGCAAAGCATAATCTGTTGGTCTCTAACACCTGAGTGGAGAGACTGGGTGGGAGGGGGCGGTTAGGGAGGGGAAGAGCCGAGGGACCTTGGCAGGCAATTCTGTTGCTTGTCCCTGAGGTTCAAGACCGCCTCTCCCAGCTGCGCCCCAGCAGGCCTGCCCACATAGCTCAGCAAAGGGTTAATGGGCGATGTTTATTTATGAACTTGGCCTATTACCGGAGCGTAATTTGAATACAGTGCCTATGAGGCTTTTTATTGCCGGCTATAATTTCATTTTTAAAGCTCTCCCTATGCCATACTTTAAAAATGATATCTCAAACAAGAAATAAATTATGTTTTGCAGCTGTGTTAACTATATTTACCCATGGGACACACTATTTTGCCCTTGACACAACCCCCTAGGGAAGTGGCTGAGAATTGCTTTGGCAGCTCTCTCCAGCTCGCTCTCCCCTCTCAGGGCAGGGAGAGCACGGTAGCTATTCCTGGGACACCCCACAGAGCCCTCCAGCCTGGAGGGGGCTGAGTACAGGATGGGAGAAGAGTTGGGAAGTCCCAGGAGTCAGAGTGGGCTCAGCCCCTCAAGTGGTCGCTGTGTGACTCTGGCAGTACCCCTGGGCCTCTCTGAATCTTCAGTGTGTCAAATGCAGCTGAAGGGCGGGAAATTGTCACCGCCTATGCCCACTCCCTCCTCGCCCCTTCTTGGTGACAACTGGAAGCAAGCAGAGCCTCTCCCTCTTTCCCACTCCCCCACGCCCCCTACCTCACTTCCATGCTCCTGGGGTCTGTAGCAGAGTTTAGACAATTTCTGGACTTGCAGAATGATGGCTCAGGAACCTAAGTCGGCTGGCTTCCATCATTTCTAGCTCTTTTTTTTTTCCCCTTCTCCTTCTGGGTGAAAAAAATATTGCAGGGCCCAATGGACAATAACAATAGCTTATATTGATGGAGCACTTTCTCTCTGCCAGCCGCTGTGCTAGGAGTAGGCGTAAGCACATTTGGCGCCCACACCGGCCCCCAAGCACATATGACTCTTCCCATTTTGCAGATGGGGGAACCGAAGCTAAGAGAGTTCAGAGGGAATGTCACCCACGTTGGCCTAGTGGGGGTAAGGAGAGGAGGCCCTAAGAGACACCATTCTCAGCCCTCTGTACCCCAAGATGGCCCAAGATGTGGGAAGAGCAAGTCGTGATTGAAGAGGGGAAGGAGTGGGCCATGGGGCGGCCCGTCAGATGCAGTGCCTTGGTGCAGAGAGGCAGGGATGAGTCAGCCCGGGAGGAGGGGAGGCTGGGGTGAGGAGAGACAGGAAGCCAGAGACAGCCAGCTCATTGGACAGCAATGGGGAGAAGGGCTCCAGTCTTGGTGGCAGGGAGATCACAGTTCAAGGACCCATTTTGGGCTGCAAAACCACTCCCAGCTCTGTCACCAGGGCAAGAGGCTGCAGCCCAATTTCCCTATCTTAAAATTGGGATAGTACACCTCAGCTCAGGGAGTCCATGATATATTATAATTCACTCAATGCCTATTATTTCGGTGGACACATAGCCTGGTTGCAGAAAGACACAGACAGAGATGGCCATCCTGGAAGAGGACACTTCAAACACAAAGGCATGTTGGCTTGGAGTTAGAGAGATCTGTGCTCTGAGCTCAGGTCGTTCATTTACTGATTAGTTCTGAGCTCTTGGATGCGTTAGTGTCAGGGTCTCAGTTCCTCATCTATAAAATGGGAATATAAATGCCTATGGCCAAAGGTCATTCTGGGATTAAGGATAACTCACACAAAGCATTTTGGCCACACAGTAAATAGCTGGTAAATGGTGCAGGATATTGGGATTGAGGGTGACTCAAAGTATCTGGTGGTTGAATAAAACCTGGTCTTTCACATGCTCGGGTCTTGGCTGAACCATTAGTGAATTCTGAATCTCAGTTTCCTTATCAGGGAAATGGGAATAACAATTTCTCCTTCCCATTCATGGGAATGTCAGGTGCAAGGATAGATTCGATTATCACTAAGAAACAATAAACTTGCATGCCTCTGCCACTGCCAAGAGCAGAAGTTGCCCAGGTCAGTGCTTACCCCAGAAGGAGGAGAGAGGCAAGGGGACAGAGGAGAGTCCAGATGAGCCCAGCCAACACCAGCAGAGCCCCAGCCAAGCCCTGCCTAGATGAGCCAACCCTTAGCTGACCTCAGCCACCCCAGAAATCTGTGAGAAGAAATGATTGCTGTTTTGAGTCACTGACTTTGAGGCCTGTTTGTTATGCAGCATTATCGAGGCCATAGCAAACTGTTACAAGGGAATTCAATCCACAAAATATATGCATTTGTAGATAAGGCTGCTATTTATTGAGCACCAATGTGTGCCAAGCCTTCTATTAAGCACTTTGCATGTTTTAGACCTTATTGGATCTTTGCAAACAATTACAGGAGGGAGGCATATTATTATCATCCTGGCACACAGCCAGGATGGAGTCAAACTTGGATAGAGATCAGGTTGATCTGGATACAGAGCCCCCACCTTTAACTCCAGGGCCACGGGGTCTCCATTCTGTCCAGGTTTAAGCTCAGCACCTACCATATAGTTGGCACTCCATATACGGACATTCTCTGGGCCTTTGGGCCTCTGGAAGTGTCCCGGGGCAGGCCAGTTGGGTCTGGCCAATAGGGACCGTGAATGCAGTCCAACCCTTCTGTGCTCAGAGCCTGCCACCAAAACCTCCCCTCAGCAGCCTTTCAGGCTGAATACCCCCCCTTGCAGCCCTCTGGCACCAACCCTATAAATATTAAACCAGCGGTAATTAGGGGAAATCAGTCAGTCACCGCACTCAGGAGCCCTGCCACGTCTCCCCATTGGGCTCAGGCTGCCTTTAACTAAGAAAATTCATTTCTTTTAATTTGGCGACCTCATACTAGGCATGTGTCAGGCACTGGGACATCAAGCTCATCCCCGTGTGAGCCGCGGCCCTGTCCACAAAGCCCCACCCCATCAGGGCCATGCAGGCTCTGCCAAGTATCTGCAAGCAGCTCCCCGTGGAAGGCAGGGGCAGGGGCCCCGAGGGTTCCTGTCAGGGCCCGAGACCGGTCCCCGGGGACCCATGTCTTCTCTGTGTGTGTTGCTCTCACGTGGCACCAGGCCCTGGTATCTCCGCTTTGTGGGGCTGATGGCACATAATGCACCGTGACAAGGTGTCACATCAGACAACACAGCACCAAAAGCACTCAGGTGGGACTGCAGCTTCAGGGTGCTGCTGAAACCAAAGATAGGGGCTCACCAGCAAAGGGGGTTGCAGGAAGAGAAGAATGCGCCCAGCCCCACCCTGCTCCCCGGGGAATAAACAGCCAGATTTCCTACCAGGCCTCCTGGAGTTAGAATGAATGAGAAAACTGGACAGAAGCTGAGAGTCCCCCAACCCACTTATGCATATAAGAAGAATCATGGCTTCTGCCACCCGCGTGGTTTTTCAGGTGCCCCACCATCGGCCATACATCTCACATAATTCATCTTGCTCAATCCCTGCAAACTCTTTGCCGGGATGAGGTTGCCATACAAACGGGGGTGCTTAGGTAATCCGAAGCAGGAAGATGTAGTGGCTGCAGCCATATGCTCCAGAATCAAGGGATACTGGATCCAAACCCTGGCTCTAACAAGCCCTGGCTGTGTGACGTCAGGAAAGTTACTTGACCTCTCTGAGTCTCGATTTCCTCTTCTGTAAAATGTGTGGCATGTGGCACACGGTACCTGATCCATACAAAGTACCAATATATGATCATTGTTATCATAATTATTCCTGAATAATAATAATAATAATAATAATATCAATGCCTAGCACAGAAAGGTTGGGGGGGAAATGCAAACCCAGATCTGCTTCATTTGAAAGATGATGCCCTTTTCCCCTGCGTCCCCAACCCCACCCAGCCCTCCACCTGCCACCCAACCCATCCCCAGTGGAGTTTCTCTATCCCATAGGGCCACCCAGCCCCCAACCTATCAGCACCTTGGAACATTCGGTACCTCTGTATTTGCAGGTCAAGGCACTATCGGCAAAGTACAAATACTGTGTGATTCCACTTCTAGGAAATATCTAGAAATAGCAAATTCGTAGAGACAGAAAGTAGATTAGCAGATACCAGAGGAGGGGGGTGGCGGGGGAGTTGTTGCTTGGTGAGCACACAGTGTTTGTAAGTTTTTTAATAAAATTAATTAATTGTTTTTACAAAAGGAATTAGTGCAGTGCCAGGCACCTAACAACAACAACAAAACATTAAAAGCGGCGAAGTCCAAAAAACACAATGCCCCCTGTCCCCAGCTCGTGGGCTGGAGCCCTGGGCCTGGGGAGACCACGCAGCCCCATCCCTTCCCTACCCCAGAGCAGGAAGGAAACGTGACAAAGCCCGCACGAGTGGCAGGTATTAATTGGTGCAATTAGGCAGCCCTTTCCCAAGGCCATAGTAGCTGCAGCATCAATAATTAGACTCAGATTGGAATTCCTTTGGCTCTGCGTGTAAACAGGACACTCTTTCTGCAGTCGCAGTAAATGATTTGTTCAAGAGGGGAAACATTTACTGTAATTTGAAAGGAGCAATTGGCTGCATTATTAGTAGATGTGAGTACCCAGCTGGCGACGGATGCCACACTGTTGCATTTTCTGCCCAGGCCCAGGGGAGAAGAAAGCTTTGAAGGCTGAGTGCCCCAATGGATGGGTGACCCGGCTTTGGAGTCAGAAAGACCCAGACCTGCATTCGATTCCCAGTTCCCTCATTTATGTGCCGTGTGACCTTGAGCAAATAACGCAACATCTCTGAGTCTCCTTTCCTCGCCTGTAAAGTAGGGGCGATAGCAGGACTTATTACACAGGGATGCTGTGCACATTAAGTGAGCCTAGCACCCAGAAAGTGTGCAATAAAGCGAGCTGTGACTATTGTCATTAAAGTAATACTAATTATCATCTTCACCTGGGAAGCATTCCTGGGGTTCCTGAGTAGCTCACAGTCCACTCCCCATCCACAAGGGGAATAAAAAATAAAACCTAATAAAACAGAAAAACAAAACCATAATTCACCCAACTGATCATTCCTTTGACATTTATTGAGCAAAGACCGTGTACAGGGTTGAATCAGACAAGGACCCTGCCCTCGGGGCGCTCACAGTTTACAACAGAGACAGACATGGAAGCAGATAAAGATTAAAACTTCGCATCCAAGCAGCACTTTACCATTTTCAAAGCACAATGCCCTCCATCAACCCCAGAACCTTCACAAACACTTGAAAGTTGGTGTCATGTCCACCTTACGAATGAGAAATCTGTAATTTTATATCTTCCACACATAGAATCACATGGCTAAGAAGCGGCAGAACCAGGATTTGAACTCAGGTCTCTGTGCCCCAAGGCCCATTATAATCTCTTGCCAAGTTCCCTTCAACCGGGGAGGGGAGGGGTCGGGTCAGGATAATCCACCATGTGGAATCAGGCACCTCCCCACCACTGAGGCCCCTCCAGATGCTGAGCTGTGGCTGCCACCCCTCTGCCTCCCTCGTATTCCAGCCCTGCCACGGTTCTCAGCAGGACTCTCTTCTCCCCTCACTCATTCCCACTGTGCATGCTCTCGCTTGCACCTCACCCCTTCCCAGGCATCCACATCAGCTCCTGCAGGCAGCCCGCCAAGACAGAGAGTGCTGGGCTCGGGCATCAGGCTACCCTGAGGTTCACTCCTGTCTCCAGAACCAGGCAGCCTTGCCTGAGTTTTCAAAGTGTCACAGTTGCCACATCTGCTAAAGGGGGACAATGACAAGGCTGGTGTGGGCTTAAATGTGAGCTCCATGGAGTGGGGCTGAATTATCCATGGCTGCATTCCTGGCATATAGTAGGCTTCAATCATGGAAGGAAAGGAAGGAGGGAGGGAGGGAGGAAATCGTCCCCATTCTTTGAAACCCAACTCTACAGCCAATATCTCTGTGAAGCTCCCCAGGGTCTTTCCAAAAGCAGGGTGGGTCATCACTTGAGGAAGGAGGTCTCACCATCAATGGCACCACCTCTGCAGTTAGACGCTCAGGTTCTAATCCCTGTGGGCAAGTTGCTCCTTCTCTCTGAGCCTCACTTTCCTCATCTGTAAAATGGGTGTGAGAATAGCACCTGCCTCTCCAGATGGCTGATGGCATCTGGACATCCAACCACGCCTGGAATCTTGCACCTGGCTGCAGTTATCTCTGGGCACTTCTTCCTGCCCTCCTGCCCTCCACCCAGCTGGTCTGCGCCTGCTTTGTGGCTCACAGAGTCCTGATACCCCAGTCCTGGGCTCCTGGTATATTCCCAGTAAACAGGGGTGTGGATGGTCAGACAGATGGTTTCAAATCTCAGCCTGGGTACACCCTAACTGGGTCTCTCTGACCGTTTGTCTCCTCATCTATAAAATGGAGCTAATAGCCCCTTTTATTCAGACCTGAGGTAAGGATTAAATGAGATAATGTAGGAAAAACACTTAGCATAGGGCCTGGCTCCCAGTAAATGCCCCTTAATAAACAGCAGGTAAATAATATATGTTCTTCCTTCAGCCCTCTCCCACCTCCTCTCTCCCTTTTCCCTTCCTTCTTTTTCAGGACAGATGCTGCGTTATTTCATTTCACGTTGATCATCCAGAGGAGCCTGAAGAATTTTGCAAAAAATAAAAGAATTCAAAGTTTAGTGTGGACAGGAGCCAGACATCCTGGGGTTGAATCCCCAGATCTGCCCCGGGACAAGCTGTGTAATTTGGCCCATTGTTTACATTCTTTGTGACTCTCTCTCCTCCCCTATAAAATGGGCATGAAATCTCCCAAGTTTGTTTCAGGTGAGATGGGTTAGCACATGGGAAGCACCTAGAGCCAGGACATGGTCAGTAGTAATGTTTGAAAATAAAGATAAGTCCCTAAATTATAGAGCCATTACAAGGATTAGACAAGATACTGGGTGCAGAGATTTAAGAAGGCCCCAAATCATTATTATTCCCGCTGCCTGATTTCTTTGGTACCTGCTGCCCATGTTCTGTTACCCTCAGGCTCAGAACCGAGATTCAGCATCTTGGCCCAACCTGCAGGCCTGGCCACCAGCCCCTCTCCCTCACCATCAGCTCTCAACTCTTAAGCGGTCTCCCAGCCTCCACTCCTGCCTCTGTACCCCTCACCTTTGCTTCAGCTCCTTACTATAGCAAAGGGATTTTCTTCTAATGCAAGACACCTTGTTTCGGGCCCCTGTTTCAAACCCCAAGACAGGGGCCCATTTTTCTTTGGATAAACTTCTCATTAAGCCACACATAAGGCCGTGACCTCCTGGCCCCAGGAAGCCGGCCCCTACCCGTTCTTCTCTGACTCCTCCCTTCTTAACTCTACACCAACCCCCCAACTCACCCCCACCTGACACCCCACCCCAAATCTCAACAGTCTTCCCACTCACCCTGCTTCTTCCAGCCTCAGGGCTCCTGCAGAGGCCCTTCCCTCTCACTCTCCAAGCTGCCTCTTCTTCTCTATTAGAACCACCTGGCAGGTTCTTTGTCTCACCTGGACATCCCAGGGCCTGTCTCGTCTCTAGAATCATCCAGAACCATCTAGAATCGCACTTTCAGCCAATTTTCCCCAATCACCCCCCAAGTCCCACCCATGCCCTTCGGAAGGGAAGCTCATTCATCCTTAGCAAGCCCCCTGTGTCTGCACCTCTGCTGCCCTGGGGGCTGCCAAGGAGAAGGGAGAAGGGCTGACTCAGGGGAAAAAGGAGAATGGCATGTATTGGCCCCCAACTGCGTACCAAGAGTTTTATGCAGATGGTCTCATTGTGTCCCCACTTTACAGCTGGAACCACTGAGGTCAGAAGGATTCACACAAACCAGTCCCAAGCCAAGAGAGCCTGGTTTTCCTGGTCTCTCCTGCCTCCCCAATCCCCGCGGAGGCAGCAGTGAGTACAACAGCGACAGGCCCTGCCTCCCTGCGGCTGGAGGCTCCTGACTCTTCCCTCGCATCGCTCTCTGCCCAGGAGCTCAGGAGGAGGGCAAAAGATTTCCCCTGGTTTTACAACTCAGAATTGGGGAACCCCCTTGGGGGAAAGCTTGCCAAATGGGTCGCCTTCTACCTCAAAAGAAGAAAAGGGTCCCTGAGGTCTGAGTGTGGAGGGCCAACAGGCAGGAGGCAATGAGCGTCCCATCGCAGCAGGGTGTGCAGGCGGAGGCCCAGAGAGGCCGTGGGCGGGGGGCCTGGGATTGGGAGTGGGGACTCCGCGTGGCTCTCAGGGTCCCGTCTGGTTCCCAAGGGCCTTACTACAGGAGGAAGATGCTGACCACAGTTCCTCTCTCTGCCCCCGTCCACCACCACGTGGAATCTGTCACCCACTCCTGCTCTGGCCATGTGCTGCCCCCCTCTCTCTTTGGTCCCCTGCCCTCACCCCAGCCCTTAAGCTCAGTTCCAGGGCACGTAGGAAGGGTGAGGGGCCTGGGGGGTGGGTGGGCCGGGTTTGGTCCCCTCCGGTCCGGGCTGCCCCCCAACCCCTCCCAGGCCCTCCCAGGCAGGCAGCCAGCCCGCGGGCCCCGGCTGGGAGGAGGGAGGGCCAGAGAGCCGGAGCCGCGAGTCAGGATATTTTAGTGGCCCATGAAAACCGGAATCAATAGTGTCTAACCTTTCCCAACTCCCACGTCCTTATCTCAATATCCCATTTAATAGCACCTTTCAGGGCCCCGCTAAAAGAATATGAGGGTTGTTAGACCAGCCCTAAGTCACTGTTACAGCGGCCAGGGCTCCCCTCGCCTGAGACCCACGTGGGATGCAGGGAGGAACAGGGCGGGGTGGGGTTAGGGGGGCAGGGCTCTGCCGGCAGCCCACCCACCGATTCTGCTACGGAGCTGCAGATGGAAAATGGTAATAATGTGATCATATTAATAATAATAAAGACGGGAGACAACGGTTTACAGGAGGCCCCGCCTGGCGCCTGTCCATCCGCATCAATTCTTCCATTGATCCTCCCTGAAAGGCCAAGGAACAGCTGCTGGCGTCTTCCCCCGAGGGGCAGGGGACTTGCCCAAGGTCACCCCGCGGATAAGTGGCTGTAAATCAGAGGCCTAGGGCGACTGCCAGCTCCCTCGGTCCTGCTGGGTGACCTCCGGTGAGCCCCTTGTTCCCCCGGGGAGCTCAGTTTTCCCATCTGTCAGATGGGATGGAGCCTGCCCACCTCCTCCACACCATCAAATCCAGTGAGATTCGTGCACCTGGAAATAGGTAAGATGGGACTCCCCGGGCGAGATGACAGACGCGTGTATCATGTGCCCATGCGTGGCCGTGTATAGAACTATCTCTGCGTCCCTTGTATATCACACCTGCCCGTGGATGCGTGTTTATGAACCCCAGTGTGTATGGCAGGGCACGGATGTGTGCAGCAGGCGTGCATTCCCAGGCTGGGACCTAGATTGGGGGAAACTACCCACGGGTGTGAGTTTTCAGGCAACCATGTTTACAAGCCAGGCCGCGTCTGGATCGACAGATGTATGTGTGCGTCCGTCTACATTTGTGCTTCTGTCTCTATCTGTGTTCCAATGTACAGGACACCTGTTGTGCATTTGTGTGTGCCGACAGGTGAGCCGGGAAGTGAGCGTGTGTGTTCAGATATATACGTCTGTGCAGGGAGGTGAGGTCTAGATGTGAGTGTGTGGGTGGTGTGTGACCATCCCTGCATTTGACTGGGTGTGCGTCCGTGTGTCCACACATGTGTGTGCATGGCTGCCTCCGAGTGCGGCCATCGCAGGCCAGAGTAAATGAGCCTTTTCCGCCCCCGGCTGCTCCCAGGGCCACGCAGGCGGCTGCACTAATAAGGCTGCTTTCCCCCAGGCGGCTGCTGCCGGGGAGCTAGGTCTGGGAGTGCGAACCTCGGGGCTCAGCTCCCCTGCCCCTGGCCGGCTCTGCCTCGTCAGCGGGACCCCCGCCTGCCGCGACCCCTTGCCCCCCACACCACGGTTGCTCTCTGACCCCCCGCGAGACCTGCCCCTGTCCAGCCTCAGCCTCCCCTAAGGGGGTGGTCCACACTCCTTAAGGGCCTTGAGAGGGACCAGGGCCCACCCACCCACGCTAGAACTACCCCCGACCCCAGCTCCTCCACTGTCGAGGCCTCAGGCTGCCTGTCTGTAAAATGGGCAAGGAGTTGACCCGCCAGCCAAGACTGGGGCTTTTCTAGCTGGGGCGCCAGCTCAGAGTCTCCTGATCAGATGGCTAGGGTGAGGGTGGAGCCAGGAGGAGAGAGTCTTATCTCCCAGTAAGATCCCATGACCAACACAAAATAATGCATAAGTGCTAATCACATCTCAGAGCCTGGTTAATGCGGAAGATAGTAATAATAATGGAAGCTATTGTTTACCGCCCCTCCTCAGCACCAGCATGGTGCCATGATGGCTATTATTATTATTACTGGCATTGACACTGTTCTCTCCTGGCTCAGGACCCCATGGCCGCCCCCACCCAGCCCCTCTCCCTGCTCCAGGAGCTGCCCGCCAAGGACTGACGCCCCCACCTCCCCACCAGGGCTTAATTAGGTCACTAGGAAGGCAGAGCCAGCTCAGAGCCCGCAGGGAGCGTGGGGCAGGGGCAGCTGCCAGGCAGAGAGGAGTACCTGCAGAGACAAAGATGGGCCAGACTAGGAGATTTCCTGGGACCACCCAGATTCACCACCAAAGCTGCTCTCAATTCAGGCATGGGGCGAGCGCCATCACCCACCCCCCACCACTCACACACACACACCTTTCTTAAAGCTCCAGGTCTATTCTTTAGCCTGGTGTAAATGCCCCACCGAGCTTGGTCAGGGCAGGATAGTGCTGGGATTAATTCCTCAAAGACAGACATAACTGGGCTGGACTCCTGACTTGGCTCCTTGCCAACTATGTGACCTGGAGCCACTGACATTCCCTTTCTGAGGCTGTTTGCTCATTTTAGAAGCAAGGATGAGAATTGATCACAGTCTCCACCCCACAAGGCTGCAAGTGCAGGGTTAACCTAGAGCCTGGCACAAAGACAATTCCTTTTTTGATTTTAGCTGCACTATTATTATTATAAATGGATCAGTCAGGTTGGGATGGGTTATGCTGCTGTAGCAAATAATTCCCAAAGTTTCATGACTTAAAGCAATAAAGTTTGATTTCCAGGTACACGGGTAGTTCAGTGGTTAGAATTCCCACCTTTCATGCAGGAAACCCAAGTTCGATTCCCGGCCCATGCACACACCCCCAAAAAATAAGTTTGACTTCCTGCTCGTGCTGCATGTCCATCAGGTTGCTGGGGCTCTCACTATGGTCACCCAGGTGCTCGGGCTGGTAGGGGGACCACCACCATCTCAAATGTTACCAGTGGCTGAGCTAGAAGAAAAGAGAAACCCAGAAAGCCCTGAATAAGCAATGAAATGCTGCAGCCTGGAATGAGCCTTGACTCATTGGCCAGAACCCATCACATGACCCCACCCACCCACAAGAGCGCCAGGAAGCGGAAGCTTCCAAGTACTCAGAAGGTGGAAGGAGAAACATTGGATGAACAACCAGCCCCTACAAGAGCAACGGCCCCTTCTAATCCTCCTGCATGGAGAGACCCTTGGGATCATCTTGTCCAATCCTCTGGTTTTGCAGATTGGAAGCTCAGGGATCCAGAGAGGGGAAGAGGTTTGTCCAAGGTCACACAGCAAATTAACTCCAGAGCTGGAACTTCATCCCAAGTCTCCTGGCTTCCCGGTGGGGATGCTGTATTCACCTCCACAGGCCCCTCCACCCCAATGACTCCAATGCACCAACCCAGTTTTGTGAGTTGTGATGTGAGGGGAAATCTCCCAGAAGCATTCTGGGAAAGGTTTCCTTTCCCTTTGAAAGGAGTTTGGATACTTTCACGTGAGGATGTGTGATAAGAGCTGCAGCAGCCATTTTGTGACCATGAAGAAACAATGTTGGGGACAAAAGTCCACACTCTGAGGAAGGTGATGTGGACATATGGAAGAACGTGGGTCTTTGATGATGTCATCAAAGCCCTTAATTAACCAACCCTGGAGCTGCTCCACCTTTGGACTTCTTGTTATACATAATTAGAAATTGCCCTTTTGAATTGGGTCTACTCGTTACTGACGGCCTAAGGCAACCCAACAGCTACAGCCCTCTTGCTATTCTCCTCCCCCATCTCACTCCACTCTCTTCTCTCCTTTGGCTTTCAGCTTAAGCGTCCCTTCCTCAAGAAGGTTTCCTGAATGCCCAGTCCTCCCTCCCTTTCCCTCGCAGCACTTCATCTCAGTTTGTAATTACTGACACCCGGGCATGGCTCTTTGATTTATATCCTTCTTCCACCACTAAAATGCAAACTCCCTGAGGGCAAAGGCCAAACTGCTTGGGCCCCATTTTAACCACTTGTGGTTAGCCCAGTGCTATCTGCAAAAAGTGTTCAGTGTTTGCACAATGAACAGAGTAATTCACATGCGCTTGTTAATTCATTCATTCTTGCATTCCAAAGTATTCACCGAATAAGCTTCAGGGGGTCAGGAATCCTTGCGGTACCCGCTGATGTATCCCAGGAGCCTGGAACCGTGTCTGCCACTCAATCAGCCCTCAAATATTTGTTGAGCGAGCTGGCAAATGATTCAAATGGCCTGCATGTACAAGGGGGCCCAGCTATAGCTTACCTGTGCATCAGTAAGCAAGAAATCTGGAGGAAGCCACAACGATTAGAGTGGTGGGAAGCTGCAGCAATTCTGCATTCCCACGTCCTAATTCAGGAGGTAACATGGCCAGCAGCCAGTTGGAGGAAGGCTAATTGCTAAACTACCTGAAAGCAATAGCCAGTGCTAACCCAATGTCACCATTATCTGTGATTCCTGGGTTGCAAGCTCCTTGAAGGCAGGGATGGTTTTCAGAGAAATGCCTGTCCTGGGGTAGGGTGGGGGATCAGGTATGGGTCCCATGGCATCGGGAGGAGGGCAGGGAGTGGCTGGGTCACAGCAATCGTCACACCAGATGGCTCTCTCCGGCCCTGCATCCATCAGGGCAGTTCGTCTTGAGGAAAACAGAGAAGACATCTGAGATGGATGTCGATGGTAAATGGGCTGTGATGTTCATGCGTCTCCATTTTCCCCTTAATATACATGATGAATAAACTTAATTACACGGAAAATTGCTGCCATTGAAGAACGCGGTACGCGCGGCCTCTTGTGTCCCTGAGCGCCTTCTGCAAACCCTCCCAACCATCAGAAGTTCCCAAGGGGGGTGGGGGACCACCCTGGAGGAGGAGGAGGTCAGAACGATCTATGGGTGAATAGTCTGCAGAAAGCCCAGCTCTGGAAAGGCCTGGAACGTTTGTTCTATCCCACCACCCATTTTGCAGGTGGGGATAGCTGAGTCCCAGAGGGATGGAAATAGCTGCTTGATCCAGGACTATGGAATGAAGCGTGGCGTCCTCCATCCCCGGGTCCCGTCGGTCACTGTGATTGGACACATTGGTCAAATCCCTCCTGGTTTCAATGTCTCCAAAAGCAGACATTTGGGAAACTGATACACACTGAGAACTTATTCCTAACTGGACAAAATGCTTAACACTGTGCCAGACCAGAGTAAGGGCTCCGTAAAAGTCAGCTGCCATTTATATGGTTTCGTCACTTCTCATCACTACCACTTTCAAGCATTTTATAAAGCCAGTTCCCCTAGAATGGAAGAGAGCGTGGCTGCAGATACCAGCTGCCTCAAATACTAACCAAAGCTGTGCTCTGTAGCAAAGCCGCGTCCACCTCTTTTCTGTCCTGTGAAATGAAAACAATAATCTTGTCTGTTACCATCTCACTGGGCTGTGGGAGGCTCAAGTGGGCCAGTGAACATCTGAGCACCACAAACATGAAAAAGGCTGTGCAGCAGCTACAGTCAGAGAGTTCTCTATCGTCTCACTGCACAGTGAGTCATTTACAGAGCACAAATTTGGAGTGTTATGGAGTCTGGGCTATGTTGAGGTGGAGAATGACCTGTCTGCAGCTGGGGAGCTGGGGGTGTGGGAAGGGATTAGTAACAGCTGATGTTCTGTACATACCTTTCATTATCATTATTTAGGAGCTACTTATCCTGGGACCTTTCTATGACAAGGGAAGGGACATAGAAATTAATAAGCCGCAGGCTCTGCCCTCAAGGAACATACAATCTTGTAGAAAAGACAGGCACGACTGGAAAATTGCCAAAACCAGCTGCAAAGTGTATGATGTAATCAAGCGTGGGTTTGGGGGATTCATTCATTTGTTCCTTCATTCATTTAGGCAATGTGTCTAATGCACCGGGAACAGAGAGTGAATAAAGCAGACCTGGCACCCGCCTTCACTGACCCTAAAATCTACCAAATGAAACTCATCCAGACCAACAAGGGTTACTGAGAAGGGCGCTTCTAGCAGAGGGAACAGCACAGACAGAGGCACAGAGGTGGGGAACAATTGATGTTGCTGAAGTGTAAAAGAGGAGGCAGGAAAAGAGGCTAGATGGGAAACCTCTCTTATTTCACAGCTTCAAGGAAGCAACAATAGTCTGAATTCTATTAGAATATTCTATTAGGATATACGAATTGCAACAGCTACCCACTTCCTCTCAAAAGTGCATGGCTACTCTGACCTGTTTGGGTAACTTATCAATGCCCAGCAGTCCATTCATTCACTTATTCCACAAAAACTGACAGAGCCCCAGCAATGCACCAGGCATGGTTCCAGAGGCAACACAAAAAGACAGAGACCTCTGCCCAAGTGGAGGTGGCGGGGAATGCAGGAGTCCGACAGTAAACAAGCAAGATGTTAATAAACAGGATAATTATAGGTGACAGCACACTTGGGGGAGACAGGGAGGGAAGTTCTCTACTTTGCAGAGTGCAGTCTAGATTGGCCTCCCCAGGGAGGTCGCATGTCCCTGGAGGTCTGCAGGAACCAGTGATCCCAACAGCTGGAAGGAAAGCAAATCCTGATATGTGACAGACAATACTGCATACAATACATTTGTTTGCCTGACTCTTTCTACCACCTGCCCTTAGCCCTATTTGATCCCACCTCTATTCCGGGAGGACAGGGGGATGGGTACGGGCAGGGGTTAAGACTCAGTTCCTTGTGTAAGCATCTTCCAAGCCTCCTCCTCAGAAAGTGCTTCTGCGTGTCTAACTTGCCTCTATCCTGCTGCAGGCACCTCTTTTTTGAACTTCAGGGAAAGGGAGACCTTTTTTAGAAAATGGCCCTTGCGATGGCCTTATCCCTAGACTCCTCCCAGCCACCTTTTTCCCTACCATCTCTAACAACATCACCTGAGACCCGCAGGGGGGAAGAAAGGAGCCCCAAGGCCAGGCTGAGTGGTGGCTGTTGGTGAGACATGGCAGCCCGGGATTGCTGCAGCTCATTAGCAGTAATATAATTAAGTCCCAAGCTGGGGCTGGCCCATTAGCGCCTTTAGATCATCTAAAGGCAGTGGTTTCCGTAATGAAAGGTGCTCTATTACAGAACAGGGCTTCCATCCATCTCCATTACGGGGGTAGTTTACCTGTTAACGCATACCCCACTCGCGCTCCCTGGCAGGGGGTGGCGGCGACAGTAAGGTGTGGGACAGTCTTCCAGACAGCGAGATGCTGATGAACGCCTGTCCTTGTCGCCGCAGCAGACAGAACATCAAATCCAGACTGTGGCTGGGCAGAGGGGGTGGACGGAGGCCTATTGGGACAGGACAAGTTCTGGTGAGGTGGGTCTGAAGGTGGGTCACCCCGGGTGACACCTGGCCGGCCAAGCAACCGGGACCCGGCATTTTAATTCCGGCGCCACCAGGAGGTATGCAGGTGGCACGTGCAGCTGAGGTGTTCTTGAGTCTTGCTCTCCCAGCACGTGTCCCGTTGAGCCCCCCACCCCACCCCACCCCACCCCTGCTGACTCTGCCTTTGGGAAGCTCCCGGAAACCAGGCCCTTCTCACTTCCACCAGGACCGGTCCAGTCCAGTGCCATCTCATTCTCTCCAATGTCCTTCTCGCTTCTACTCTTGCTTCCCGGAAGGAAACTTCTGTTTTCAATTGAGTTTGAATTCACATGCCCCTGCAATGCACTCTTAGGAATAGACCCAAAGAGCTGAAAACAGAGTGTGCAAAAGATATTTGCACATAACTGTTCATAGCAGCCTTATTCGCATTAGTCAAGAAGTGCAAAAAGATCAGTAAGTAAAGAATGGATAAACCAGAGGAGGGGGTAAGGGGGCTGACTGTGTAAACAGGGAGGGCTGTCCTGCTGTTTTAACCACAAAACCCACAATCCTATGGGATGTTCTAATGGGGTAAAACATTGTTTCATTCAAATAGGCTTGATAAATTTAGCCCAATCTTCTCCCTTTTTGAGAGCCACAGCACACATCAGAAATTCAAGTCACTGACAAGGCCTGCGATAAAGCCACCTATTGGATCCTGGTTTCCTTGACACATTTCATCACAGATGCTGAGCTCAGGCAATTTTAGGAAGTCTCTGTTGTTTTAAGACCTAAGAAGTCCCTCGCTTGCTTCCTCATACTTCCTGGTGAGGCAGAGAAGGGTGGTAGAGACAAGCACCCATCGGGCAGGTATCATGTGCTCATTACATATTTCACACACTTTGTCTCATTCGATGCTCGCAATGATCCTACAGGGTGTATATTATTATGATGCCCGTTTTGCAGAGGAGTAAACCGACATTCCAAATGATTCACTCCAAGTCCACATAGGAAGGTCACCTTTTCCTGGCACTGAGTCTGAGCCCTTCTGCCCCAAGTTACCACATCCCGGGAGCTCCAGCACCGTCTTCTTTGGGAACCAAGGGGTTAACTTCTCCCTCCCGTCGGCCCACACTCAAGTTCATTATGCTGACTAATTGCTTTAAAGGCAGTGATTCCACCACCGCTAATGGAAAATGTATCTGCAAGTAATAGATTAATTGGCCACTAGTGATCAGCTCTGAACCAGAGGATCACCCGAGTTCTGGATCTACAGCCAGACCTTCTGGAACCAGCGAAGGGAAACAGAGCGTAGACTCCAAAGGGCTTTGAGGGTGTCCAAAGTTTCACTGACCCACTGTCTCAAGACCCCAAAAGAGACACACTCTTGCCATCTTTTCAAATCATTAAAATGCAAATGTGTTAACTTGCAAAGCATGGAAATCTTATCAGCATAATGAGCCTCCAAAACACCAGACCACCAGCTTCCCCTTACCCCAGAATGAAGTGGGGTGGGGGGGCATTTCTCAAAAGGTTTAAAACCATTAATAATAAAATAACAGCAACCAATTCATGCACTAACCATGTGTCATTCACTGCACTGTCTCATGAAATCCAAACAACAGCCCCATGAGACAGAGGCGCTCATTTATCCCATTTTACAGAAGGCAAATGGGGCTCAGAGAGATGCAGCAACCTGCCCAAGGTCACACAGCACGAAAGTGGACAAAGTAGCCTGGGACCAGTCCACATCTGCCCGACCCCAAAGTCAAATTTTTTCTCCTCTATTTCAGGGGTCAGCAAACTCCAGTTCATGGTTTGATAATAAAAATTAAAGTTTTATTGGCACACAGCCATACCCATCACTTGTATACTGCCCGAGCATAGAGACCATACAGCCTGCAAAATCTAAAATTTATCCTCTCTTTACAGAAAAGGTTTGCCGATCGCTGCTGGGCCAAGTTACCATTCTTGAAAAGGTCCTGCTTTTACCTTAGTGAAAGGCAGGGGGGTGGTAACCAAGGGAGAAGGCTCCAGCGAGAACCTGGAGGTCTCAAAGAGTCACTGTCTCCACAGATTATAAACAAATCCTCTAATCGGCAATCTGATGAGACTGCTTCAGAATTCACATTCCAGAGCCACGCCTCCCTCCCCCTTACTGAGGGACCTTCCTGGAGCCTCAGTTTCTCCTCTATAAAATGGGACTAATAACAGTGACCTCTGGAGGATTCAGCAGGATAGAGCAGGGACAAAGTCGGTGCTCATTAGATGCTTGATAAAAGAATGGAGAACGCAACCGGAGGTCTCAGTGGACCCCACTTTGCAGAGTTCTGCCGGAGCTGGTGGAGGCCCCACCCCTGGTCCCTCTGCACAGGCTCTGCAGGTCGGTGAGTGGGTTTTACAAGGCTGGATGAGTCGCCCTGGACTGTAAAAACACGAGGGCTTTTTCCTTTAAGTCTCCCCTGTAAGTCACCAGGAAGCATTTCCTTGATCGATTGCCTCTTCTCCTCCTTGTAGGAGCCCTCCCCGGGGAACTGTTTGAGGAAAGGAATCGGCCAGTTTGCATTTAGTCACCTTTATCTGACCCAGGAGATAAATCTCTCTTAGTTGGGTTTCCCTGCAGGGGTTCCTGGGAGGCCCGAGCCGCTGCATGAGCTGGAGACCGGCCCCGCTAACCCAGATACCGATGATCCCAAATAGAAGCTGATTTGGGGGCAGGAGCAAGCTGAGTTTCCCTGGGATGGGGGGCTCCTTACGGGTAAAGGCAGTCACAAAGGGGCGTCCGAGCTGCTTTGGAGCACGAAGCCCCCTATCGGTCTAGAGCACGGCCCTGGCCTCGTGAACGGGGCTCAAGGCAGGGAAAAGAGGGCTCCCCCTGATGAGAGCAACAGCAAGGGGCCTGCCCAGCATTTGTAGAGGCTGAGTGTTTAATGTTACGAAGCCCTGGGTTCAAATCCTACCTCCTGCTCACTGGCAAGCGACTTCCCTCTGAGCCTCAGTTTTCCCCCTCTGCAAAATGGACATGATATTGACCTCCTGGATACGGACCCCATAAAATAGCCTTCAGGATTAAATGAACCTCTCATACACTCACCCTCTACCACCCCACCCCCACCAATGCACGTGGCTGGTTTAGCCCACCACTCCCGGCCAACCCATCCCCTGGAGAAAGCGGTCGTGCTGGTGGTAGAATCTATTTAGAAAAGAACCACCAGCTTCCTCCAGAGAGGTGGATTTTGTCACCAAACCTCCTGCACCTTTTCATTCATGAGTCTCCTTCCATCTTTCAGAGACCCCCTTCCCCACAAGGCCCTCGGGACTCAGGACTGGACCCCTCGTGATGCTTGGGACAGATGGACAAAAGGTAGGTGACAGTGCTTAACCCGACAGCCTCAATCACAAACAGAGGCAGCTTGGGGCCGTCCGCCCTGGCGAGGAGGGAAGACCTGGTGCGGGCTGGGATCCCACAGCCTTTCAGCTCCCTCGGAGGACATCACTTAATGACCTGGCACTGGCCTATGGCCCCCTCCATGTCCCAGACCTCACTTCCCAGCTTGCCTGGTGGCTGAAGCTCTGCAAGCCTCCGCTTCCTCACCGGTAGAATGGGGCTAAGGCTTGTATCAACCTCGTGGGCTTATCACGAGGTTATCAGAGACCATAGCCGTGGAGCCCACTCTACCTGCTCCGAAAAGACTAGGTGGGGGTCCTACACAGAGACAGCTCCCAACTGCCAGCCCAGCCCCATGGCTTTTCAACCCAGTTTGGCCACAAGCTAACTAGATGGCCTGATGCAAGTCCCTTGAAACTGCTCTGTGCCTCAGTTTACCCCACCCCCATGCTCCCCCAAGGCTCCCTTCTCCCCCCAGGCATCCACAGTGCCCTGGCACTTTGAGTGGCTTTGCTCCTGAATCTCTGCCTCCTCCAGGGAGACCCACCCGTTTACTGTGTCTTTTTTCCTGGAGCAGAAACCCTGGGGTCTGGCACACCAGAGTTCACCCCCATGCCCTCAGCTTCTTTGAAACCCACGTACACAGGCATGAACGGACACACACGCACACAGGCTTGCACAGACACACACGCACACAGGCATGCATGGACACACATGCACACAGGCGTGCACGGTCACACACACACACACAGGCATGCACGCCTCTTGGCAGAACAGCCATCTCCTGCTGCGTTCATCCTTCCTGGCCCCATCACATGTCCAGATAGAAGTCCTTGTCAGAATGTCCCCCCAGGGACAGGCAGGTGGGAAATGTCATTTTGGATCCATTACTAGAGCTCAAAGGTGCTTAGAGATGATCAACACCAATTTCGACTTCCACCCAGGGCAGAGGAACGGCAGGGGACAGCCCATCTGTCCAGCAAGGGGACCTGCAGGGCCTCCCCAAGCTGCCGGGTACCGCCACCGGGGGCGGGAAAGGAGGGCTCTTGGGGGGCTGGGCACGCAGGCCCCTCTCTGTCCTCAGACTTCCCCACCACGGCTGATTTGAATAATTCAGCAATGCCAGGTCTCCTGGGCACTATTGTCTTCAGTGAAGGCAAATCAGTCGCCTGCTCGGCCTGTTAAGAGGGCCCCTGCCTGCTGCCTTTTTCTGTAAATCAGGATTAATGAGATGGTGAGGGGAAGCGCCGGGCCCTGGGCAGAGACGCTGGCAGCCAGCTCTCCAGGAGCAGCGGGCCTCAGAAGTGGCTCCCGCCTTGATGTCCTCGGGCAGTCTTCTGTGGCAGCCATCAACTTGTCGATAACTAGCTATCACCCAGCCTGCCAGACCCCTGGCCTCTCCGCCAGGCCCCCATGGCTCCAGGGGAAAGAGAAAGAGCAAGTTCGGCCCTTCACCCCACAGCTGGGCGGGCTGGGGCAGGGCCAGCACCAGAGCTCTCACCAAAGAGCGAGGTGCCACGGACACCCCCAGCCCGGGGCTAGCAGACAGCTTGTGAGGCTCCAGCTTCTCCCACAGGCAGGTTGCCATGACATGCCCTGTGCCTGGCTTTTTGACAGCTGTTACTCACTCAGACTGCAGAGGACAAGGTTCCTTCCCCTCCCGCCTTCTGCCAAGTACAGAAATGGGTGGGCTCTGGAGCCTTCACTTATGCTGTGTGACCTTGGGCAAGTTGCTTAACCTCTCTGAGCCTCAGTTGTCTCACCTGGAAAATAGAGATAAAAATATCGCTCACCCCACAAGGTTGCTGAGAGGGCTTCAAGGTACGTGAGACCAGTAAGTCCTTAACATTGGTCAACATCAAACATGCAATTTTGTTTCATAATATTGTATTATTATTGTGGTCAGTATTAACTCTAGAGTTAATAACGGCATCCATGGCCCCCATAAGGGTAGCATGTTGTTACCTGTCCACCATGAGGTACAAATAGAGAGGGTACTTAGAAACTTTTGTAGCAATTTAACAGAATAACTTTGCATCTACTGAATTTAAAAAATAAAAAATTGGGGCTTGTCTCCACTCATTCCTTTAACCATCCTGGTTACTTTGTTCACTAAAAAGCTTGTCCCATCCCACTACTAAGTGTGATACATATAAATATACATCAAACATAAGGTATCCTAAGAGTTTAAATACTCACCCACGCAAAGGCCAATATAGAGCATTTACTAAACATTAATTAAACTCCAGGCAATAGGGTAGGGGTGAAGAATTAAAAAATAAAAAAAAAACAGAAAAATTAAACTTTGGGGCTTAAATTTTGCATGTTTTATTTTCCATTTAATTCCTCTAGTAATTCTTTTTTTTTTTTTTTGTATTTTACAAAAGGGACACTCTGCAGCAGATTGGAAATTGAGAAAAGAAGCACAAACTGGTCCTTCAGCCCGGGAAACATGGAGCGATGTTGTGGCCAACTCTAGCATGCAAGCAAATCCACTCGGCAGCTTGTTTAAGTACAGATTTTGAGTCAGCAGGCTGGATGGGACCTGAGATTCTGCATTTCCAACCAGGGCTGAGGGTGTAGATACTGCTGGCCCGTGGATGGGACCAGTGAGGGTGGAGTACAGAGCACCCTGGCCGGGGCCTCATGCCCTCCCTGAGTCAATTCACCCCCTCTGACAGCCCCTCACCCCCACATACAGTCTGTCTCCTTGACCTTCCCCAGCTGAATTCTGATTTTCTCCCCAAGACCTCTAGACCCAGGGGTTACAGACTAAGCTCAGACCCCTGTGCTGAATCAGAGGCATTTGTCAGGAGTTCTGACATCAGCAGCATCCAAGAGCTAACATGTAGCAAGCAGGTCCTGGGTTCCAGGCGCTGTGCCTGAGGCGGTCAGCTGCAGTCCTTCTCTCTGCAAGTCTTTGATAAAATGCTCGTCAATACTGAGCACAGTGCCAGACATGGTAAGCAGCACTCTATCAATTGTAGCCCTTATCATCCGCCTCTCTTGTTGCATTTTATCCTCACAGCAACTCCTTAAGATGGAAGTGTATTAGTCAGCTATTGCCGCATAATGAACCATCCCAAAACCTAATGGCTTAATACAATATCCATTTATCCTATTGCTTTTCAGCCCACGGGCCAGCTGGCTCCTCTGCTTACCTTGGTCTGCCTTGGCAGATCTGGGTGCACTTGGCTGGCACCTGTGTGTTTTAGGACGGCCTCAGTTGCAATGGCTGATGTCACCTCAACTTGACATCTGCTACATGTAACCTCTCATTCTCCAGCAGCCTAGCCCGAGCTCCTTCTTACAGGAATTTCAAGAATCCAAGAGAACAAAAGTACACAAAGTCTCTTGAGGCTTAGGTTTGGGACTGGCATGCCATCACTTCCACCACATTGTATGTGGCCAAAATAAATCTCATGGCCAGCCCAGAATCAAAGGGTAAGGAAATAGATGGCACCTTTTGATATAAGGACACAGTGCTGCAAAGTACATAGATACATAGATACAAAGGATGGAGATTCGAGGCCATTTTATAGGCTTATCATTATCCCCTCTTTCCAGATGAAGAAACTGAGGGTCAAAGAGGTTAAGAGACTTGGCTGACATAACACCTAGGAAGGGGGGCAGAACCCAGCTCTGCCTGACTCTGGAAATTGCGCTCTTATGCTCCATTCAAGAATCTTCTCTGTATGCAAAATAAAAGAGAAAAGAAAAAATTACTTTTTGGTAACTCAATTCACCGCAGGAAGAGGATTTTCAAATATTTTGACATCTCCAGTGGAAGTTTTCGCCTGCTCTGGCTTCTGTGCCATCCCCTGCCCCCTAATCACCAGCTTATTCTCCATCACCTGCTCTCCCCTTTCCTCCTGGGCCTTGCAGCTTCAGGCAATTTATCTTTCCCTCTTTTTCTAATGGTCTCTAAAGCAAGGGTTTCCTAACAAGACAAGCTAAAGGGCTTGGACATCAGGCTGAACTTGCACACGCTCTCAGGATGATGTGCAGTGAGAAGCAAAGGGAGCCTAGAGACATGTATAGGCTGAGTGGTCCCCCAAATTCTGAAATTGGGGAATTGTGCCTCTTCAGGTTCCCTGTTTCCCTATTTGGGTAGAAGGGTACCCTTGCCCCCAAAAATCTAGTCCTGGCTTCCTCAGGTCCCCACAGGTCTCTGGAAACGCTTTGCAATTGGTTAGCAGCAAATACAGGTAGTCTAGAAACTCAGGTAGTCTAGAAATATACTTCAGTTTTTTGTAATTGAGTATCATTTCTATTACATGTCTGTGTCCCGCCAGGTGGCAGAAATGACATCGTAATCCATGTAGGATCTCCTCTGCCCCCTTTCTCTGGGGCTGTGTCCAAATTCTGGTGGTATCACATTATGCCAACGTGAGTGCATCAGTGATCTACTGCTGCGTAACAAATTAGCCCCCAAACCTAGTGATCCAGAATGATGACAAATATCTATTATCTCCGATGATTTCTTTGGGTCAGGAAGTCATGAGCAGCTGAACCGGGTGGTTCTGGCTTCTGGTGCCACGTGAAGTTGCCATCAGAGAGAAGCAGGAGCTGGAGGCTTTCCCTGAGATCGAGAGAGCCAAGAAAATGACGTGGAAACTGCAATGGCCTTTGTGACCTAGCCTCAGAAGTCACACAAGACCTCCTCCACTGTCCTCTACGCATCTCACACACAGACACGCAGAGGGCGGAGCCTGTACAAGGAAATGAGCACCAGGGGGCGGAGCCAGCTGGGAGCCACCTTGGAAGTTGCCCGCCCTTGGGGTATCAAGGATGGGGAATCATCTGGTTCTGGGCTATGTTTTTTTCCCCTCTGGCTTCTGCTGAGATACCCTGAACTGCACGTCTTCATCAACACCTTCCTTCATTCTGGACCCCAAGCCCTCTTTCTCCCTTTGTCAGGATGCACCGCCTGTCTCTGCTCACTTCCCATCCACCTCTGTCCTCCAGCCCAGGGAATCTTTTCTAGTCTTTGCCTTTACATCTTCCAAATCTTTTGTCCTAGACTCAATCCTTGGCTGGTTTTTGAAACTCAAAGGCCAAGAATTCACCACTTTCCTTATCTGTGCTCTGCTGTGTCATTCTTTCCCTGAGGCAATAAATACTGCCTGGTCTGGCTTCTGGGTGAATAAGGAGACTGATCCCAGGACATAAATAAAAGCACAGGAAAGAAACTTTAGTTGAGGTTTCAAAATAGTTTCTTGCCATGCTACAAAACACTGGGTTAATATAAATTGTCTTATCATCAGTGTCAATTTTCACTGCATCCCTGTAAAAATATCTGAAACCATCCCCATTTTTATAGATGAAGAAAGAGGCTCAGAGAGTTTGGGTGCCTTGCTTAGTCTGAACTCAGATTTGTTGGCTTATATATGAGGCTGGACATCAGGCTTTTGGACTCCAGGTCAGAACTCTTGCCACGACTACACTATTTCTTTGCCTCCCTTCCCTCTGAAATCTGTTTTAAGATTGTTCCCTTATCACTGGAGAGGGTTCATTGTGCACTTTTACCTTTCTCAGCTATCTTAACAAGAGATGAGAATTCTCCTAAGCTAAAGGCAAGGAAGGTATCTGAATGGTGGGACTTCAGGGTCTGCCATGGCTGGAAGAGGATTTGAAGGGTCCCATGCCCCTGAAATAAAATACCATTGGTCTCCTGCTTCACCCACAAGTCAACTTGACCCTTGGGTGAGGGGGAGCAGACATGGAGGGCAACAGAAATGTATGGACTTACAGACAGACCAGCAGAGGGAAAAAAACATCAGAGTGATCCATCCATTCTTTTGTAGCAAAGAACCTGTCCAACAAGTATCAGCTTCTGAGTTTGACACCAACTCTAGAGGGTTATTAAAGGTTGAACTCCTAATAAAGAGTAGAGAGGAGGCTGAAGAAACTCAAAATCTGCTTCCCGTACTTCTTGCCAAAATGGAAAACTTTGTGAGGAACTGTTCTAGTTTGCTAGCTGCCAGAATGCAATATACCAGAAATGGAACGGCTTTTAAAAAGGGGAATTTAATAAGTTGCTAGTTTACAGTTCTAAGGCCAAGAAAATGCCCCAATTAAAACAAGTCTATAGAAACGTCCAATCTAAGGAATCCAGGAAAAGATACCTTGGTTCAAGAAGGCCGATGACGTTCAACGTTTCTCTCTCATCTGGAAGGGCACATGGCAAACATGGTGGCATCTGCTGGCGTTCACGTGGCTCTACCAAAAGGGACTCTCTCCAAAGTGTTTCCTCTTTTAAAGGATTCCAGCAAGGAACTCCACCTTCAGTGGATGGAGACACACCTCCATAGAAATCATCGAATCAAAAGTTACCACCCACAATTGGGGTGAGTCACATCTTCATGGAAACAATCAAAATGCTCCCACCCAGCAATACTGAATGAGGACCAAAGGGCATGACTTTTCTGGGGTCCACCACAGATCCAGACCAGACGAGGAACCTTCTCTCATCTTTTGTGAGTGTCCCAATCAGAGTGTGCTGACCTGGGTGTGGGGTTCACAGGTCAACAGGTGCATTTCCTTCCATGGGTCCAGCCCTGATTGCAATGGGCAAAGAGGCAGCAGCTACACGCTGTGGCTGGAGGCTGAGGGCACACACCCCGCCGGCTGCCCCAGAGTCCAAGATTCTGCCCTCAGAGCCAGCAAGGGCACACATGCATACACACACACACACACACACACTTGAGTTCAAATTTTGAGTCCACCTTTACTTGTCTGACAGGTGGTTCAAGCCTTCTGATCCTCACCTGTAATGACCTTTATAGTGATTTCAACAAGTTATTGTAATGGTCTTATGGTAACTATGAAAAAAGAAATGGTAGTTACAGCAGAGACAAGAGCATATGTCCACCAAATCTGCTACAAATCCATCTTTCCTGAACACATGGAAAACCATCCTTCCCAGCCCCCTTCCACTTAAGTGGGATCATTGGCTGCTTCAAGTCAAAATGTGAGTGGAAGAGACTGTCATCCTTTCCAAGCCAAGGCAGCTCAGCACCCCAGGGAGACTTCCCAGGCTCTCCCTTTCCCTCGCCACAGCAAACAAGGAGGTCCTGCTTTGAAATGCAGAACCACACAATGGATGGAGCCTGGGTCCCTGGGGCTGGGTGCCTGTACCTACATCTCTGAGTTAGCACATGGAGCATGGGTGCCTGAATTTGCGGTGCCTTGCAGGGGCACGGAATAAACGTTGGTTATGTGAAGTTACTGGGGCGAAGTTTGTGTTGTTGTTGTCATTATAGCATCCAAGCTCATCCTGGGCTAATTCAGCAGTCATTGTTTTCATTATCATCACCTAGGACTGAACCGACTCACTGACCTGTATGGAATACATGAGTTGCTTTCTTTAGCTCCTTCCTAAAAGAGCAAGGGATGATATGGCAGGTTGGACGGAAGGAAGTGGGACTGGGAGGGTTTATCACGGAGAACTATCGTGCTCTCAAGCAAATATATTGGGCTCCCCTGCTTCATTTCCATCCCCATTCCCCATCTCCATTCATCCTGCGTACACCCAGCTCTGAATCCCTTGGCTTCATGCCATTCTCCTGGCCCCACACTGGCCCCTAATACCTGATAGCACACGAGGCTGCTCTGATTTTGGCCTTGGACATAGCCAACATGCGCCCCTGGCTGCATCTCTATCACCATCTCTCCCATCATGGCCCCCAAACCACTGGCCGCCCACCCTGGAAGGGGCCTTTGTCTTACAAGAGAGGCTTGGACACATTGATCCAAAAAAAGAGTCTTCCTAGGAATAATTGAGCCAGAGAACCCGAGTCCCAGGATTATCATATCTCAGAATCAAAGAAGAGCAAAATCAAAGACCGATAGAAGTTCAGGATATAGTGCAAAAGAATCAAAGAATACTAAAAACTGTAGAATCATAAAAACCACAAAACTATAGATCCCAGGTGAGCCAAAGTGGAGATTGGGCATGTTGGACCCGTGCTCTACCCTCAGGCATCTATTTGCATGATTTGATCTGTATGAAGGCTTTGGGCTGGAGGAGGAGCGGAATTTGTGCCTGGGATCCAGAAGGAGGGAAGACAAGGCAAGAGGGCTGAGATCTTTAGCTCCTCTGGTTCACATAACCCCACCCACAGAATCAATGCCCTTTCTTCCAGGAAATTGTACTTATCTCTCCAACCAGTGTGCTGTGTTACAGTGAAAGTCAAACTTCCTGTGTGTTGAGGGAAGATTTTTTTCAAATAAACTCCAACAAATAAAATGGGAAGGAGTAGAGCGCCTCAGGTTGAAACTAGGAGGGGAATTTGAAGCCTAGGGTGGCTTGGAGCTATGCACCCCATGAAGAAAACATGTTCTTAAACTTAATCCATTCCTGCAGGGGTGAACTCCTATAAATAGGGCCTTTTGATCCGGCTACTTCAGTTGAAGCAGGATAGGTTTTAACCCTATTACTGAAGATCTTATAGGGACAGTCATAGAGAAGGACAAAGCCAGAGAGGACAGCCAGACGCTCAATGTCAACAGAACCCAGCAGAGAAGGGAGAGGCATTGCCATGTGACAGAGGAGCCAAGGACAGAGGATCGCCAACAGCCTGTCCCAGAACGCCATGTTTCCTCCAGGAGAAATCCTCGCCTTGATGGTGTCTAGATTTTGGACCTTGCCTAGTGTCAAAACCACGAGCCAACCAACTCTCATTATTTAAGCCAACCCATTTGCATTAGCAATCAGGAAACTGAAACAAAGCACTCTGTGCATGTCATTTGTTTTCCCCCTCGGTATTTCATCACTTTCCTTGGGGACTTCAAAGGTACTTTTCTAACAGGGGCAGTGCAATGGTCATGGATAGTGAGCCAAATTGTTTGGCATCTCAGCTCCTTTGCTGCTCCCTCTCACAGGCACCCTGTGTCCTGGGGGCTGGAAGCCATGAAACTATATTTCCCTGACTTCCTTGCCAAAGAACTGCAGTTCAGGACCACCAATGTGATGTATACACATAGGATTCAGAAGAAACCACTGTTCTTCCACCAAGCAGCAGCCACGTGCATAGACCTTCGCAGAATGCAGACATGAGGTTTGCCCAGTGTTTTCTGGGCATCAGCCCATAAATCGCCCACGTTAGCGTGGTAGACAGTTCTAAGATCATCACTGGTGAGGCCCTGTGTCTCCTCCCAACTGTTTTCTCAGCATCTAATTCCCTGTGTTAAATCTCTTCCTGCTCGAAACACCTAGAAGGATTCTGTTTTCCCAACTCAGGAGCTCCCAACTCATCCTGACACAGTTAGGCATCTTGACTTCTAATTCATCTAAAGACAAGGGATAACTTTGTTAACAATGTGTATCCACTGATGAAAAGCAACACTTACACCACTCATATTTTCACTTGGTATGTGCAAAGCACTATCGTAAGAAGGAATTTACCAAGGTATTCTCCTTTAATCCCATTAGAACTCGAGATATATGTTATGAGGGAATTTCCCTATTTCACCCCCTCTTCTGTCGCTCTGATAACCACTTTTCCAGCTCTTAACTAGAGAAAAATAAACTGATATCCTATTTGATCAAAAGGTAAGACATATATTGTCCCAAATATGAGTCATGACCGGGTTGACTGCACTGAAAATCAGCACCCATTTTACTGAGTCTCTCTAAGCAGAGTTTTGTTCCTGGACAATCTCTGGGCAGCCTCACTGGTCTTCAGTTTCTGACATAGCTGGCAAGGTACATGGACTCAGAGCTTCTCCTAGGGTTTGGCCATCTTTCTCTTCCAGCAGACAATCCTGAGCATGCAGATTCCAAGATGTATATTTAATTTGGAAAATCAGAAGTCTTGCTTGAACCTCGAGCTGAAGAATAAATAATATCTTGCTTCTTGTTTGTTGCTCATTCTGCATGAAACCTTCATCCAAGAGTCCTGTAGGGATGAGGAGTTCATAACAGATCAGGATTCAGGCATTCCACCTTCCCAATGCTACTAAAATCCACCCCTGGCCTCTAGCAGAAGATACCTCTCTGAAGTCCAGAGAGGTTAAGTAACTCACTTGGTGCCACACAGCTCATAAATATAGCCCTGGCAATCCCCTCTCAGAGCGCCTCTGTCTGTTCCCACCCCTACCAGCAGGACAGGGGCTGGCATGCAGTAGGAGCTAAACAAGTATTTCACTCTAACCAGACCTTCAATTTCCCCCTCAGTGGGCATGTGCTCTGTGTTAGTCATAGAGCACATGCTAATTCTACAATTGGCACTTGAAAGGATGAAAAAGAAAGGAGAGAGAGAGAGAGAGAAACGGAGAGAGGCAGGGGATGAGGAAGCCAAAAATATTATCCCAATTTTTTTTTTTTTAGTTAAAATACTAGAGATAGAGTTTTTTTTTAAACCTCAATTTTTGCAGAGAGGCTTCCTTTGCAAGTGACCTTCACCTGTACTCTTCAACCATGACCTTGCCACGTGCAAGTTTTGGAGCTTTGGGCAAGGAGCGCCACTTCTCAGAGGCTCAGTCTCCCCATCTGGAGGATAGATCCTACGCTCCTTTCCATTCACGTCCCCTTGTCACTGAGCAGAAGAGCGAGCCACAGTGGAGGTGAAGGTCCCTGTAGCTCGTAATAGGCTGTGCTTACACCAAGATTCTGAAAGCTCTTTCCCGAGGACTTGAGATATTTCCAAAGCACTCCCAAGTTGGATCTCTCATTTCATCCGCATAACAGCCTTCTAAGGTGGGGGTCATCAGCCCCACTTGGCAGGGAAGGAACCTGCTGCTCCCACGTCAAACTGGGTTCCAGTGTTGGCATCATTACCCTCCTGCCCTGTGCTGAGCCTCGGTCCTTCTCATGAGCCTGTCATACCGCCACTGAAAAACGGTCACCACATGCCTGCTGGTGCAGACTTGTGCTCACCTTCTCTCTTCTTATTCGCCCCCGGAGGGGGGGTGGCTCAGGCTGTGCCCAGGGTTAGAAGGTACTTTAGCAATATGCCTGCAACTTGACCCAGGGCTCCTAAAGCTCCATCTGAGGCTCTCTCTCATCTCTGACCTGGGAAGAAGGCACAGCCCTCTGCTCTTAACCGGCATCCTTGGGAAGTATGTCCATTGTAATTTCTTGGGTGGGAAGTAAAAATTAAAGTGGATGACAACCTGCTCGCCACCATGCCGATGTGCAAAGCCGACGAATCAAGAGCCAGGCCTGGTGTTGGCTGCAGGTCCGAGTGCCCAGAATGTTCATGAGCCTCGTCGCCATTCCCTGATGCTATCGCTTTCTCTTTACAGTGTAATTATTCCTCCAGAGTTGTTCATTCCAGCGTGATCTTCTAATGCCTCCTGTGCAACCCAGCCCCAGCAGACACCTCCTCCTGCCTGGGACAAAACTCCAGGCCATAAACAGAACAAGTGGTTGCCATCAGTGCATAGGGACCTCATGAGACAATTCAAAGGCCGGTGCTCCCCCTGACACATAGAAGAAGCCAGACCTCACTCTCCAACTTGGAGTTCTAGAAAGGGACAAGTGGTGTTTCAATCAAGCCAATTGCACAGAGCCACAGCTTGGCAACCTCCTCCCCCTCCTTGAGACCTGGTAATTTTATAATTGGCACCTGAAAGGATAAAAAAAGAAAAGAAAGAGAGACAGAGACCCCTGGCATTGGTTGAACCTGAGACACCTATTTGCTGATAAATATCATCACACCAGAGAAAGAGAGCCTGCTTGTCCCGGCACCCCTAACAAAGCTTACCTGTTAGATGATCTGAGTTGCCCCCGTGCTTTTCTGTTTAAACATTTATAGTGCGGCTTTTGTAGATAAATAGATGCCTACATGGGTATGCATGTTTAGGATGAAATATTAAGAAGATCCACAGATGGGGCGCTGGTCAGCCTGAATGAAATAAAATCTCAGGACACCAATGTCAGAGTGGAGGGAGGCTGAAGGTGCAGCTAAGACCTCTGTGATGAGCTGTGGTCACCAAAGTCTATAGCTACCCCAGTGGAACCCTCTGGTTCTTTCTCTAATAAAGCTAAATGTCCATGGTGGTGGCTTTTCTCTTCTCATCTTCCTTTTGTCTCCTGTCCCTTCTTCTTTCCTTTTTTTTTTTTTTTCCTTCTTCCTCCAGGGCAGAGCCGGTTTGGGCAAACTTCCCCTCCAGTCTTCACCGCACCACTTGAAATCTCTCTGCATTTAAAATTCTTATTTGATTAGATTTTACGAACTGCCTTGCTTGACGTGGTGGAAGTTGCAGAATATGTCAGGGGCCTGGCAGAGACGTGAATTGAAACGATTCTAATTACGTGTAATAATTTTTGCATTCTAACATAAAACAATGTTACCCAAAAAATCCTATCACAATGGTTAAAAGACAAATCATTTAGCCAAGTCCCTTTCTTTATTACTCTATTAGGCAATTTACAAGGCAACATTTTGAGCACTGGATCGGGTGATGGCCCAAGGCTATCTAACTGTAAGTTGCACTAAGCAAAGAGAGTTCATCTCTTGTCATTAGTCAGAAAGTCAAATGCAATCACGCGGACTCCAATTGGCTTGTCAGATTAGCCGCTGTTTCAAATCATTAGCATGGCAGAAAATCGCAGACTTAGTGGGAGGCTCCCGGCTCTGAATAAAGCAGCTGCTCAAGATGCCTTCTCTGGCTTCTGTGACATTTTATATTGTCTCCTCCAAGCGGCATCCTAACATCACAGAGCCTTCCCCCAGGTGCCCCTCCTGGGGGAGGGGGCGTGCGGCCCTATTCCAGCCACGTGATGTGCTCTGACCAATGAAATGTGAGCGGAAGTAGTTTGCGTCACTTCCGGGTGGCTTCTTTAAGCGATGAGCGCTTCTTCTCTCCGGGTCTCCATCAGAGCACTGTGCTGCAGAGCGGCTGCTCCACCAGCCTGAGTCACCAGTGAAAAACGTCTGAAGCAGAGCCTCACATAATGCAGTGTACATGATGGATGTATAAATGAAGGGCGTCTAACTTGACTAAAAAAAAAAACCTTTGCCTTCGATACAGTGGCCAGCCATCCCAGTTTACCAAAGACTGTGGGGCTTCCTGGGATGCCAGACATTCCATTTTAAAACTGGGCCGTTCCAAGCAAACTACCTTGGTTTGCCTAGGACTCAGGGCTTTCCAGATCAGGAAAACCTGGGCAAACCAGGACAAGTTCGTCACTCTTATCTTTGGAAGCTACTGAGATTTTTTTTTTTTTTTGGAGATGTTTGTTACCTCAGCATAACCTGGACTAGGCTGACTGATACAACCTCAGTTTTCAATGAGGAAAACTAAGTTCAGAGACCCACGAAACTTGAAGCAGACTCTCTCTCTGAGAAGGTAAAGCATGTAGGATGTTCATTAAGAAATGGTCTTGGGATCAAGGTCTATGGAAGGAAGGAGTAGGAAGCAGGGTTGGGCAGAGGGAGACGCTGAGCTGAAATGAAGGCCCAATGAGGCCTTAGCTGGCCCTATGGGGAGCTCTGGAGCTAGGGTGGCCTTCGGAGCCATACTGAATTACCAGTCAGTCATTGGGCTGACCCCAGAAGGGAGGGACCTTGGAAGAGGCAATTTTCCTGAGCTGAGGCAGCCGCCACAGAGAGCAGCACTCTCAGTAGTTCAGGAATAAATCCTTCCTTTCTGAAGGTGAATCTGGACTCTGCATCACAGCACCCAGTAAAGAAAGTGACTCTCGCAGCCTTGTTCTCATCATATCTATTGCTAATGCAGTGTAGATAACTTGTCGGTTAGTTACCATTTGCAAAGTCCTGGATTAAGAGCTTTTCATGCACTTTAGCTCACAGGGATGTGTCGCTCACAGGGATTAAATGAGTTAATATGTTTAAAATTCTTAGAACAACACTTGGTGCCCAGAAAATTATATATTGTAGTAATAATTATATATTAATAATTATTAATATTAGTATCATGTACTGGTAGAACTGCAGTTATCTCTTCACTAGCCTCTCAGTGCCCACCCCTTCTCACAGTAGCCAGAGAGATATCTCAAACAAGACAAACATGACTATGTCACTCCCCTGTTCTAAACTCTTCCGTAGCTCCCTATTACCTTCCAATTTTCAATTTGAAACCTTCCTTCATATGACTCCCAAAGCTTTTGTTCATCTTTATGCCCCTAACCTCCCCATATTTCTCCAGCCTTACTGCCAGGTATATTTACTGACTTTCCATGAAACCTCATACCTCTAAGCCTTTGCAAATGTCATTCCATCTACCTGGAACGTCCATATGCCCCTCTTCCCCAGTTGGTAAACTGCAACATCTTTCTCAAGACTCAACTCCCTGGGCTCCCATGTGTTCCAATCATACAACCTGAGTATCTGATTATCCTATTGCAAGACTGTCTTCCCTACTGGGGAAGACCATGAGGTTGGAACAGCAATAGCATTGGGGGATTCTGAGAGAGATTTTTTTCTTTAAATCTCTGAATCCCCATCCCTTATCTCAGAGCCTGACACAGAGTAGGTGCTTAGTAAACATTCACTAGCTGAATGGATATTGGGCCCAGTACTTTACAGTACAAACATGAGAACTAGGAGTCCTTTCTCCAAATTTCAATAGAATCTACCTAGAGATTCAGTTTGAAACCCCTGAAAATTGGCTGCAAATTTACTAACCCCTAGAGATGTAGATGAGTGAAATCAGGCAAATGACTTCTTTTGTCACCAGTAACAGCTGTTGTGTTTTTGAATAAGCATTTTTATAACCGCAGACTGGGCCAGGGCACTACAAGGACTCTGAAGCAGAAGAACCACCTTTGAATGCTGGTCTTGGCCCTTGCTGGTTGGGTGACTCTGGGGGAGTCACGTCCCTGCCGGGAACCTCGGATTAGCCCCCTGTAAAATGATGGGTAGAGACTAGCCAAACTCTACAAACACAAACTTCTTGCTTCAAAAAATAAACAGAATAAGTAAACAAACATCAATTCTACTTAGCTCATTCACTCATCAATCTGTTTCTCCTGCCCCATCTCTCTCCCTTGTTATGCTCCAGGCATCATGAGATTAGCAATGCCACATTTGCCATCCCATAATGCCCAGAGCCTCCCAGGCACATGGTCGGTGCTCAGAAAGCACTGCACACAATGCACATTTCATTCCAGGCCTATCTGTGCCCAGAGGCACGGAATAAGGGGAGGACTGTGTCCGTCTATAAGTCTTCTCTCAATTCCAGCACCTGGGGTATAGGACAGATATTCTCAGCTCAAAAGAACAGAAACCTTCTCTAGCTGGATGGACTCCCTTCTTCCAATGTCCATTCCTGGTACTCATTTAAATACTGCAGCAAAAAATACTTAGGTCAGACTGTAACCTACGCTGGGCAGGGATAAGACTTACCTGTCTGTCTCTCAGGCTGGACTAGGAGAGGCTACAAGGCTATTCTTCCCTGGGTGCCTGGCACCTAGCACAGAGCCTGTTTGTCTGTTGAGTTAATGAGTGAATAATGAGCCCTGTAGCCAACGGCAGACTCTGAAAGGGAAGGAGGGGGGCAGGAAAGCAGGGTGAGAGAATGCCAACAGCTACGTCACACAGACGGGCCTCCACCTGCCATTGCAGAACACTTGCGGATTTATAAAGCATGGATGTGGATTCAAATGCCACTGGCTGCTTGAGAGCCCACAGTCAGGCCATGTCCAACCTCTGAGCCTCGGCTTCTTCATCTGCTAAATGGGCCATAACCCCTGTCCCCAAGCAGCTGTGCTGAGGAGAGCAAAGGTGATTATGGGAACCCTCACCCATCTCCTTTTCTCTAGGATGGCCAAAACCAGGCATTGCACACAGCAGGTGCTCAATTAGAGCAACTCTAATTTATCTCACCCTCACAAGAATCAGGAAGATTTTCTAATCCTCCCCTCCCTCTCCTCCTCCCCTCCCCTAGTCCTCCCCTCCCCCTTCTCCCCCTCCGCTCTCATCCCTTCCCCACCCTCCCCTCCTCCATCAGTAAACCCTGCATTCGACCTTTAGGTTCTGACTTCATCGAATTCTCACAGCAACCCATCAAGTAGATATTGGAGCTGGCCACCACTTACAGATGAGGAAACAGGCTCTGAGAAAGCAAGTGGCTTACCCAAGGAAACACAGCTAGGAAATGGAAAAGCCAGGCCTGGATCCTTTGGGCCACTGTCCAAGTAGGCAGAGCCTGCTAACCAACCCGCTCCAGGCACCCCGTCTGCAGCCTTCCTACTGGCATAGGAACTCCTGCTTGTAACCAAACTCTCACCACGGGCGGGACACTACTCCAGCCCCCTTGGCACACCACAGGGCAGATGCTACTATTATGCCCATTTTACAGAGGAGAAAACTGAGGCTCAGAGAAGTCAGTTCCCCTTCCGAGTTCATAAGGCTCAGAAACTAAAGCAAATTTGAACCCAGAACTTGCCGCACTGGTCCCTACGTCACGCTGCATCCATCCTGCCTCCACCTGAAGCCACAGGCACAAGGAGAGTATAGCGGGGTTTGGAGCTCCATGCACAGACTGGGGTTTTCCTCAGGGGTGGAGGGAAGACCACAGCTTGGGGAGCTGGCCAAGGGGCTGCATTTAAAGACCCCCACCCTCAACTCTGAAAACACAGCATTGATTTATCTCACCATCAAGCATCGGTGGAGCACCTGCTGGGAACCTGCCCCCAGCCTCAGGGAACACAGACCACAGAGAGAAGCAACCACGGGCCGAGGGTGGGGGAGAAATTCCCGAGGGAAGCAGTACCAACAAGAAATGGGCCGCTGTCTCAGGGTCTGCCTGTCCGCAGGAATGGACAGGGATAGGCTAGATGCAGGGTGGAGTACATAGAGCTGAGACCCCAGGTCTTCTCACCTCCCGCAGCTCTGCGTTGGTTAACTGCCCCACCTCCTGTGGCACCTTATTTCTGATGGGCTGGAAGAGGTGCTCCAGCATGGAGCTTTTACTCTTACTACCCTATACAACAATAGCTAACACTTACTGGGGACATTTATACTAAATATATTAATGGTAAAGGTGTCAAGCATTACACTAAGTCCTTTACCAAATTTCCATCCTTTTCCCCCCTCAGCACCCTGTGAGAGTGGTATTATTGTCTTTAAGATGAGGAACTCAAGGTTCAGAGAAGTTAAGCCACTGCCCCCACAGCACACAGCCTGTGAGTAATGGAGCCACACAACAGCCAAAAGGTAGAAACCACCCAAGTGTCCATCCATATATGAATGGATAAACAAAATGTGGTCTATTGCATGCAATGGAATTCAGCCATAAAAACGAATGAGTTCCAATACATGCTATGCCATGGATAAACCTTAAAAAAACATTATGCTGAGTGAAAGAAATCAATCACAAAAGCCATATATTATGATTCCTTCTATGTGAAATGGCCAGAATAGGCAAATCCGTGGATTATAGGTATAGACTAGTGGTTGCTAGAGGTTGAGGGTGTGGGGAAGGAAGGGGAGAGAAGACAGAGAATGGGGAGCGGCTGCTATTGAGTAAGGGATTTCTTTATGGGGTGATGAAAATGTTCTAAAATTAGACTGTGACAATGGCTGGCAACTCTGTGAATCTATTAAAAGCCACTGAAATGTACACTTTAAATGCGTGCGTTTTGTGGTATGTAAATCATATCTCAACAAAGCTGTCAAAATATATATTGACACCCCAAAGCTGTGTGACCCTGGATTAAAGACTTCCCGGCCTCAGTTTCCCCCTCTGCAAAATGGGTCTAAGCAACCAGGCCACTTTGCATGAAAATCAAGACAGTGGCTGGACCCAGCAAACAGCAGGCGCCCAGCGCACACGAATTTCCTTCCCCGGAGAGGGAGGGGGAGGCCCGCCTGGGCAGGGTGCGCGGCTCGCGGCTGAGCCTGGCCCTGGGCGGCGGGACGGACTGGGCCGGGGAGGCTGTGCGTCGCCCATGACATAATTTAGATGGATGGCTCAGGCCATCCGTCAGGCTGGGAGAGGGCGGCCCAGGAAGAGGCCGTGGGGGAGCCGATTACCGTACACGTGTTAACAGCTCATCCTTTGTACCGACAGCCGCGCGGGCGCCGGCCAGGGCCGCTCCCGGCATTGTCTGCGCGCCGCGTCCGCGCGGTGATGAATGGGCCGCGCGCGCCCGTCCGCCCCCGCCGCCGCCGCTGGGGGTACGCGTGCCGACGGCGACACCTCGTGGCCGTCTGTGGAACTGCCGGCCTTCTGGCACCGGACCCCGGGCACCGAGAAGAGGCGACCTCCTGCGCGCCACAAAATAGAATATACGAAGCCCTCAGCACCAAGCCTGGGGCGTAATGGGCCCGCAAGGGACCCAGGTGACAATCATCATTACATTTATTTTCAGGGGGAAAAACAGGCACAAGGAGGTTCAAAAACTGGGCCCGTTTTCCGGCTAAACTGCAGGACACTCAGGTAAATTTGAATTTAGGATAAACAGCAAATATTTTTTTAATTATAAATGTATCCCAACTATTTCATAGGACAGATCTATATTTTTAAAAAGGTATTCATTGTTTACTTGAAGTTCAAAATTGAACTGGGTGTCCTGTTTTGATGTTTGTTTTCCTAAATCTGGCAACCCTCTCACTGTGTGGCTTCGGGGGAAGTACTTCACCTTTCTTTGCTTCTGTGAAATAAGAATAACCAGAACTGACTATACCTCAAAGGATCGATGTCTGGATTAAATGAGATGATGCAAGTAAAACATTTGAAGCATACCAAGGTCACAGCCATCAGGGATTAGACTTCCCCGTGTCCTTTCCGCACTTCCTGACACAGTTTCAGGAAGAACCAGCTAAATGAAAGGGAGGATTCCAACAGCCACTGAGTTTAATGTGAGTCAGCAAGAAAACTGACTTTGCATGTGCTGCACCCTGTGCCAGCACCACCCTGCATGCCCCTCCCTGCCTAATTCCCGGTCATAACCCAGGTCTCAGCCTCCTGGAATTTCTCTCTGACTCTCTCCTTTCCCCTTCCTAGTCCCAGCAAACACTTCCTTGGAGCTCGCGTTTTCTCCTTCAGCTCAGACTCCCACCTCCCAGTCTATCAGCCACGTCTTTTATGCCTCTTTGCCCAGTCTGCACATGGTAGGTTCTCAATTTTTATTTGTTGAGTGGGTGAGTTTACATATGATGGCACAAAGCTCAGAGACTGAGATAGCCTTATATGGCAAATTTACACTGGTGACCAGGTCGTATGGTAATTGCCAGAATGGAAGTGCATGAGAGCAGGCAGGGTCTGCTTGCTCCCCGCTGTAACCCCAACACCTAGGTAGGCATCTGTGACACTTTGAAAGGATTATGTGCCCTAGAAAAGCCATGTTTTAATCCCAATCTATCTCACGGAGGCAGCTGTTTCTTTTAATCCCTATTCAGTACTGTAGCTTGGAAAACTAATTAGATTCTCACCATGGAGATGTGACATGGCCAATTGTGGATAGTAACCTTTGATTAGAGGGAGATGTGACTCCACCCATTCCAGGTGGGTTGTAATTAATTTACTGGAATCTTTTAAAGCAGGAAACACATTTTGGAAAAAGCTTTGGAGTCACAAGAGAGCCACAAGAAGCACAGAGCCCATGCAACCAGAGACCTTCAGAGATGAAGAAGGAAAACATCCCCAGGGGAGCTTCATGAAACAAGAAGCCTGGAGAGAAAGCTAGCAGACATTACTATGTTTGCCATGTGCCTTTGCAGTTGAGAGAATAACCCTGAACTTCATCAGCCTTTCTTGAGAGAAGGTAACCTCTTGTTGTTGCCTTAATTTGGACATTTTTATAGACTTGCTTTAATTGGGACATTTTCTCTGCTGTAGAACTGTAAACTTGCAACTTAATAAATTTCCTTTTAGAAAACTATCCCATTTCTGGTATATCACATTCCAGCAGCTAGCAAACTAAGAACAGCATCTAAAAGAGATTCGTTGAAATGAAAATAATCACTAGCATGTATTAAGCATTAAAACCTTTTTTTTTTTTTGCACGGGCAGGCACCAGGAATCGAACCCGGGTCTCTGGCATGGCAGGCAAGAATTCTGCCTGCTGAGCCACCGTGGCCCACCCAGCATTAAAACTTTTTTAAACTATTAACTCCTGAATAGGACTCAGCAAAGTAGATGCTATTATCATTCCCATTTTACAGGCTAGGAAGCCGAAGCCCAGAGTTGTCAAGCCCCTTGCTGGATAATAGTCAGAGTAATCACACATAAACCAATTCGGGGCAGTGAGCTCTGGCCCTGTACGGAGGCTCTGCTCATGGGCTTCTGTGTATCACACACCTGGGCATGAACACCAGTTCCAGCCTTTTCCAGGAAGTGACCTCAGCAACTCTCTCCTGCTCTCTGAGTTCCAATTCCCTTGTCTGAGAAAAGTGGAGTGAATGAACAGACTGGTGGCAAAGAATAGAAAGCATACACAGGAAATGCACACAGCAGGTGCTCAATAATTAATGGTCCCTGGATTGGTCACCAAGGCCCTGCTGAGGGATGGAGAGAACAGAGTTTTAGAGCTGCCCATTTGCCCCACTTTATGGTTGCCAGTTCCTCATACAGAAAGAAAAGTAGCTGGAGAGATTTCCTTGAAGATTTGCTCCAGAAATCAGTGTCTCTGCAGGCTTTAGGGAAGAAGTGACCCTAAGGTTTCTATGGTCCTAGACAATAGGTGGAAGCTGGGGGACAAGGAGATAGGAGTAAGGCAGTGATTTCATCCAGCCCCAGCCAAGCTCCCTCCCCATCTGGCCACTGGGGCCCCTTTCAAAGGACAGAGCTGATGGGCTGGAATTTGGGGGCACTGAGGCACCATGGAGGTGACATCCTATCTGAATCAGGATTCTCCCTGCCCCAGACCCTACCCATCACCAGCCAATTTCTGCCATGCTGCTCTCTCTATCAAAAGTTTCACTGGTTCCTTGTCTCTTTCTTTCTTTATTCATTCATTCATTGAATAAATATCAGTTGGGTATCTGCTACACAGTTCTTGGCACTGAGAACTCAGTGATGAATAAATAAGCATGGTCCTTGCCCTCACGGTGGTCACAGATGAAAGGCGAGAGGGGAATAGACAATAAACAGATGGCCAAGCAAAGAGAGATGGGGATGGCCCCAGAGGGAGCACCTGACCCCTGGGGGGGGGGGGGGCGGTAAGGAAGGCCTCCTGGAGGAGGTGACATTAAAGCTGAGCCCGAAGAATGAATGGGGCTGAGTCATGCAGGGGAGAGAGGAAGAATGTTCCAGAGTGAAGGAAGCATGACAAAGAACCCCAAAATAAGACGTATCTACAGAGGGTGAAGTGAGCATGTGGGAAATGAGGCTGCCGAGGTGGCCTTGCAGGGCTTTGAAAACCATGGTGACAATTTATGGCTTTTCAGCCACAGTACTGGGGAGCTGTAGAGGGTTTTATGCTGGCAGAGTAGCATATTCCCACAGCATTAAATGCATACTCCTGTGCCTGGGCTCCTTCCCAACCCTCTCTGAAGTAGGAGCCCACTAGTCCCCTCTGCTCCTCTTACTGGGACACCGCATGGCCCCCAACTCTGCTCTTTCCCCACCCACATCTTCCACCACGACACACCCACTCTGGGATGCAGCAGGGCAGAAGGAAACAAGCCCCAGGTCTGGATGGGACAGATCTAACTTCAGCCTCTGGACAGGCCGGAACAAGCCCTTGTAAAATGGAGATAGTGGTAGCGTAGTGGTACCGTAAGTTATTAAAAGAACTAAATAAGTGGCTCTGACACCTACTGCATTCTTTCTTCTTTCTAGGAGCTATGCCACCTCCTCCAGGTAGCCCTTCCTCACTTCTCCTGCCCCCACGGACCTCCGAACACCAATATTTCCTGTTTGCCCCTGCCCCAGCTACTGCTTAATGGAAGCAGTGAGACCCTGAGAGGTGTGTCTCCCCCACGGCTATTAGAGACCAAAATCTCTTTCCCCTCAGAGCCTGAGGAGTCTTCTCTTCAAGAGGGAAGAGAGATTAGCAGACAAAGGGAAGGGCGCTGGGGTGCTAAGGGACGGCCAGGGTAAGCCTCTGCACTCCAGGAGCTCCATTCCCAGAGTTAGATCAGGCTCTTGGGAAACCGCTCAGAAAACCTCCCTCCTTGGAGTCAGACTGATAAATCCGCAGCCAGTGTCGAAGGGGAGACGCATTCCTCCGCCGTGAGCGCATCTTCCAGATGTTGGCTGAACGGTCAGGGCGGCAGCGAGAGCAGCGCCTGGGGGCCCCCTGGTTCAGGAGCGGGACTGCGCCCGGGCCCGGCAAGGACACCTCACTTTTCCCCTCCTCCTACTCTCAGGAAACCGGGGTTCCCACCCATACCTCAAACATGTCTCCCGCTCAGACTCTGCCCGCCTCCCGCCATCTCAGCGTCCCAGGGCGGCCGGGAGTGGAGGCTGCACTGTGCACGCGCGAAACGCCGGGGTGCGCTCTGGGGCCCTAGGAGGGCGCGGTGACCACGGCCCGCACCTGGCCGGCAGCAGGGCGCCCTGAGGTGGCATCGGCTCTCCCCTGGGTCTCCCTCAAAGGTGCCTCGGACACCCCGCTCCGCTCTGGGCCTCAGTTTATCCATCTGCACAATGATGACTCAATAATAATGCTCTGACACTCAATAATGTCCCGGCCCTCCACCGCACCCCCATCCCAAGGACCTGGCCTTAACCCGGTGGAGCACCACTAATTGCAGGCATGTTGCCTAGAAATAACCCAATCCTTATTTGATGAATAAAGAAAGTGGAGGAGATAGAGCAGGCACCTGCCCAAGCACCGTGCCAGCGAGAGGCGATGGATCTAACCAACTGGAGGCAGGTGACACTCGCTGTGATTCCAGCGCTGTCCATGCACTTGATATAAAATGCTTATCTACCTTTCACAGCCCCTTGCGAATTATCATCCCCGTTTCATAGGAGAGGAAATTGAGGTTCAGAGAGGGGGAGTCACTTGCACAAAGTCACACAGCAAGTTAGAAGGCAGGCTGGGACTCCAACCCAGTTCTCAAGAAGTTCTTGGAAACTGTTGGAAGAATTTCTAGAGAGGGAAAGGAGGGGAGGCAGGACGGCCCACCTTGACCAGCCTCTGTCCTGGGCCCGGAGATGTCTCCTCACTCTGCCCAGAGGCCGAATCACATCCCACCCCACCTTTTTAGAGACAGGATTCCCCTCCAGCTCCTCCTCCCCCAGCAGCGTCCCCCTTCCCTCAGTTGTCCCTCCCCTTCTCTTTCCCACTCTCCGGCACAAAGAGTTGCCAAGGTAACCGCATCACCAACTACTTCCTTCTTTGTCTGGGGCCCTGGGAGGAAATTCATAAGCCAAGTCCCTGCTCGCTGACCCCTGGTGACCCTCGAAGGGCGGTGCAGGCTTGGATCACCCCTTTGAGGCCCCCTTCCCACTCCACCTATCTGAGCAAACAGCAGCCTCCCGTCAAACTCCAGGTTACAGGATGCAGGAGGCTGGGGGTGGGGTGGGAGGGACCCCCCAGAGATAGACTGCTAGACATACTGGGATGGGGGTGGGGAGGATATGTACTTGGCAATGAGGCTACTACTATGTGACCCTGCAAATTTTGAGAATAGCACCTACTAAGTGTTCAGACTTTTGCTAGGCTGTGAAGGCACATAGTGAACAGTCCCTACTATGTGCTCCACTCTGCACTAAAATGATGGAGAAGTACTAGGCAATGAGGTAAGTCTGAGAAGGTGTCATGGAGAGGCATGCATTTGAGCCGAGTCTTCAAAATCAAGTTTAGATACAGAACAAATAAGGGTTGAAGAAATTGTATAAGGGAGAAATCGATACTCTCCGAGCAATAAAGATGTGCCAGTGAGATCAGGCAGGTCCCTCGCTTTAAGCAGCAAGGCCAACATTTGAAGCCAGACCCATCTGATTCCAAGTTCCCTTCCCTTTGCCAAGTAACTTCTGATGGTCCAGCTGATGGAGTCTCCATCAACTGCATCCCTAAATGGGGGAGATGAGGATCAGAGCCCCCACCAGCTGTGGGTGGGCATGGAACATGAGCAAGAAATCAACTTTTGTCATTCTGTGCCACTAAGATTTAAAGCACGCGAATTGTGATTCAGGGACTATGTTTTACCGCGGCACATCCCAACCCATTCTGACTGTTACACCAAAAGCCCAAACCGAAGACTCTCATTGGCTAGACTGGGTCATGAGTCCCACCACTGGACCCATCACTGCAGACAGAGGGCAGCAGTGCTTGGATTGGCTTAAGTCTGGTTCACGTGTCCATACCTACCTCCAGAAACCAGGGAGATGGGGTCCACCCCACTCAGACCAATGAAATGGGCATGGCAGAGGATGGTTCCTCAAAGCAAAGGGGGGTGCAGCTACCAGAAAAGGGAACAGACGCAAAAGAGGCAAAACCTACAAAGAGGTTCCAACGCTGAGCAGGAGACAAGGCCCTGCTGGCTTCTTAGCTTGTGAGGCCCCTAGAAATCTCTAACGCTTGCCTGGAAGAAGATTCTATTGAGTTTTGCAGTGTGATTTTTCTTCTCCCCTAAGTCTCAGGAAGTCTTTGGTTGCAAGGAAGCCTACCAGGCAGGTGGCTGGCTTTCCCCAGGGAGGGAGTAAGGGACTTTCTTGGGTAGGAGAGTGAGAGTGAGAAGGACTAGTCAGTAAGCTGGCTCCTGGCTGCGTGGGAGCAATAGCGGGAGGTTAGATTGTGCTGTTTCCCTAAAGCCCCAGTCTTTTCACATTGCTAGCCTTCTTCAAAGCCTTGCGTGGCTCCCTACAAATTAAAAGTCACCATTTATTGAGCATCTACTGTGTACCAAGTTTTCCGTACACATCTGTGCATTTAATTTCCCCAAGAACCTTGTGAGCAAGGTATGAAAGCCTTGCCCCATTATAAAATGAGCAAAGGGATGCCCACAAATACAATTGGGCATGAGATCTCAAAACTGAAATCAGAGCCCCCAGTCTTTATCCATTCATTCAATGCATCTTTAAAAATATAATTATCACAAATTAAATAATGATCTGACAATACAGAAAGGAAAAGAATAAGAGAGGAACTTGCCGTTTACTTGCCAGCCCCAGTCCAGCTCTTCTCCTAAGGAGGCGCCATTTACTCTTTGTTGAATCGCTACTCAGATCCCTTTCTGTGCTCAGGCAATATATTTAAGCATTAATTATGTGTCAAGAGGATTATGGACATTACAAATAGTTTCCATAAAAGTAGATTCTCGTGGTGTCTACAAATTGCCAGGCAAATCAGATTTTTTTAATATCCTCACCCAGTTGGGGTGAGGGGGTTGGGGAGACTGACAAGTAAGAGGGCCCTGTTAAAACCTAAATTAGATTAGATCCCTCCTTGGCTCCAAACCCCCTAGTGGCTTCCTCTCACCCAGAAGAAAGCCAGAGTCCCTATACCTGCTCAGATGCCCTGCCTGATTTGACCCTCGGCCACTTCTCCAATCTCAGTCACTTCTCCCATCAGCCATACCTCCTTCCTCAAATAGCCCCTAGGCACCTTGCCTCAGGACCTTTGCACCTGCTGAGCCCTCTACCTGACATCTGCAGGACTCATGCCTGTACCTGATTTAATTCTTTGCTCAAATGTTCTTTTTCCTTTGTTAAATTTAACTACCCGCTCCCAACCCTCTGAATCCTTCTATTTTCTCTGTACCCCCTTTACCTTCATTTTTTTCACAGAGTATCTATTACCCTCCAACAAAACACAAACCTTAATTATCTTATCACCTTCCTCCCCTCAATAGACCGCAACTTCACCGCAAGCAGGAACGTGTGTCTCTTTTGTCCAGGACTAACTCCCTCCCCAAGGCCTGGAACGATATCTGGCACACAGTGGGTGCTTAATAAATATTTGTTGAATGGATTCATTCAATGAAAGGAAGCTACAATTCAGTCAACCACACATGGCTCAGACTTGCCTGACAATTTTCTAGAACAGCTGAGCTCCTTACTGTTTGGAGCCAGCACTCAGCACCGTGAAACTTACAATGAAGAAGGGGCAAGAAAGAGTGGAGGGTTGAAGAGGGCTTTCCCTAAAAGCCATTTGCTGTGCACATCTCTTGGCAGCTCAGGCGTGCCTTGCAAAGCAAGGCCCCAGATCAGAAGGACCTTGAAGAAATCTGCAGCCCCTCTTCTAGTAGCTTCCAGTCTCCTGGATCTGCAAAGAGACGGGGGTCCTGGCAATTTGAAACCCCAGAGCAGGAGTCCTTGGGCCTCAAGCTGGCAGCAGCAGCTCAGACTCACAGCATCGCTGCTGTGGCAGACTCGGTTAGTTCCTCAGGTATGATTTATGCCTCTGGCTGAACTTTATTTCCTACTTTTTGGATTCTGCTCTGGATTTTCTTTTTTCTCCTTGGCCTTTTCCTGGGTCAATGTAGTCCTGATATTTGATTTACTGCTAACAGTATTGACTGTATAGGATTGAGCCAAGAAATGGAAGAAATTGCTTTTTCTTTCTTTCTATCTCCTGGTTGATGACTCAGTCTTAGCGCCGGGTTGACCAAGCCCAGCAAACGTGGGAATGGGGTTGTGTGCCTCTGCAGCTGGAAGGGGAACCTAAGAGGAAATGAGCAAGGGACTGTCAATCAAGCAGAGTTCCCTGCCTCTCCTTCGATCCTGGTTTTCCTTCCTAAATCAGATAAAGACCTAGAGAGAGGCTGTTGGGAGTATGGGCCTCAGAATCTGGCAACCCTGGATTTAAATGCCAACTAGCTGTGTGACTTTGGGCAAGTCACTGAACCTCTCAGAACCTCCTTGCGGGTGGATTTAAAGTGGCCATGGATAAGAAACACGAATCAAATCTGTCCCAGAGTGAGAGCACAATTTACGACACCTATCACCATTGCACCATTATCATCATCGCCCCTGACGGTGCAATCTCTGTTCTGCCCGCAAAGAGAAATGAACGCTCACTCTGTTCCATGAAAAGGTTCTGAGAAGCCTGGAGACTTTCGAAATGTTATATCCCTCTCTCTTCTCGAAAACGAGGGTTTAGCTGCAAACATTCCTGTGCCACCGTTCACTGAACCCCTTCCCAGTGCCACTCAGGTTGGCAGACCCGTGAGCTGGCATGCTCAGCCAGACACTGTCTGCCTTCATGGAGTGCAAATCTAGTAGGGAAATCTAGTAAATAAGCAAATCTATGCTCTTGAGGTCACCTGGATATTGGAAATGCCATGCCATGTCATGGCATCCGTTCCTCTCTCTCCAACTGCACATCCAGGGATGTCATGTTGGAAAGGTGAAATTCGCCATGATGGGAATATTTACACCATGGACATTGGCAGGTACTACAAATTAGGGCTGTGTTTGTTGGGGGTTTTTTGACTGTTTTTTGACGATTTAAGAACGTGATGGAAAAAAATGTCAATAACCACAGAGTAAGCCTGTTGTGTCTGTAGCCATTGTGTTATGAAAAGCACAAAAAAATGAGGAATTATACTTCCAGCATTTGAAAACTAGTATTCAATTCAGCAAAGAAATTGTTCATGTCATTGATAAATTCACTCAGTGAGTGAAGTTACAGCACAGGTCTTTGTCATTTTATTTTTGCCTTACTTATTAATGTGAACAAAACCATCCACCAGCATTCATGTCAGAACTACCCTCAGAGAGCTGGTTGCTAGACATTTACCAGCATACAACTAAGTCATTATAGTACCTTTCAAATTAAAAATGCAAGGGCCGTGGGCTACCATGAACTTTTTTGCCACTATTTCTGGACATGAAAAAGCATCTAAAGAAATGTCTGTCAAATTAGGGGGCCATTCTCAGGGACGTGTGACAGAATTCCTGAAATTGGGACTGGCCCAAAAAATCCCCCAAATCATCATCCTCAGAGTAGAGCAAAACAATAGAGGGAGGACTGGGCCAATAGATTCCAGTTCTGCCACTAACTTTGTGAATAAGGTTCAGATTCCTCCTGTATAAAATGGGGATGATTTGCCTTCCCTGTGTCCCAGAGAGAGAATCAGGCGTGGGATACATCAGTGTTAGAGCTCATTGGAAGTGAGGGAAACCCAGTGCCAACTAGCTTAATGGGGAAAGGAGCCATTCGTTGGCTCTCAACATTAGTTTGGATACCGGCATCATTCAAACAAAGGGAAAGCTGAAGAATCCAGGATAAAATCCAGGGTCTCAGTGCTCCCATCTCTGTCCTTTCTCTGTCTCTCCCTCATCTCTGCATGTCTTCTCTCCTCTTTACACTGTAGCCTTACACTCTCCGATTCCAGACACACCTTCTCTGTGCAGCTGGTATCCTGCCCCCAAACCCCATTAGAAAAAGAGCTTCCCCCTGCAGGTGCGTACACTGAGCCCATGGAAGGGCTCCAGTGGTCCTGTTTGGGCCATGCGCTTGCCACTTGGACCAATCACTGCTGCCAGAGGGATCAGATCCTGGGATTGGGCAGATGTGGGCCGTGTGTGACCACTTCTCTGTGTGTATACACATGTATTTCTGGAAGAAGGAAAATGGGAAACTTTCTAGGCAAACAAAATCCAACAGTGCATCCTAGGAGGTAACTGTCTGTTGGAGAGGCTGAATCACCAAGCCCAAAAGATGGGAATTATTCTTTTCAGAACAAAGGGTCACAAGTTGCCTCTGTCTTCCCCAGAGACTCACCCATTGAACAAGCTCTCTTTTGACAGTACAAACAGCTCCCATGGCTACATGCTGAGAACCCGAAATCCTCGGGACCACATGCTACCCACGTCTGCCCACCAGCTTCTCTCTGTTTCATAACTGTCTCGTCCCTTCCTTCCTCAAGCCATGTATACGTGTGTCCCCTCTGGTGGAGTATTCTTTCCCCAATTCTTTACCCAATCGGTGGTCTCTGCGAACATGTCATTTCCTCAAAACCTCTTCCCTCATCCCAATCCAACATACATGCGTATGTGTATACATATACACCTTTACTCCACCGTAGGTGGTCGTCTACAGTGCATGGTGATATTTATATCCATCTTTAGTTCACACTGTGGCGCTTATCCCATTCGGTGTGTGTGTGTGCGATTGTTTAACGCCTAGTTCTCCCCTAAGCACCGCAGATAACAGAGGCAGGTTTATCTTCTCACCGCTCAGCTCCAGGGCTGGGCGCAGAGCTCTGCCCGAAGGAGATGGTCAGCAAACGCTTATTAAATGGACAAATAAATGAATGTTTGTCTCAGGGGTAAAGGAGGCAGAGATTCCCTGCCTCCTGCACCCAGATCCATTCATTCATCCAGGAGTGCCCCGCGGGACCGACAGATACAGCAGGAAACTGGAAAGCGTTCTTGGTGTCTTCAAGGAGATGCCGGTTTGCTGGGAGAAGTAGCAGGCAGAGTCTCTGGCAGCGTGAGCATGGGGTTGGGGAGAGGGCAGGAGGGGGGCCGAGGTTGCAGAGGACAGCGCGGGAAGACGGCAAACAGCCCCTGGAGAGGGTGCAACCCGAGATGTAAACTGATAAGTAGTAGAAATCAGATGGGGGGAGGGAGGCGAGCCTGGTGGGGGGAGGGGAGGGGAAGTCCAAGCAGAGGAAACAGTAGACCAGAGATCTGAAGGCCAAATGGAACTTCATACACAGTGACAGACAGACAGAGACAGCGCCGAGAGACAGAGGGAGACAGAGCCACACACAGAGAGAAAAACAGAGACGCACAGAGAGATAAAGAGACAGAGGGAGCTGGGAGGGAAGGGGCATGAGATTCCAGGAGACTAAGTCTGGAGAGAGAAAGGCAGAAGGAAAGGATGACGGCTTTAAAGTCATCATCAAGACGGCTGGACTCCATCCAAGTGGGGGCAGGAGACCCCACTGAAGTAGATAAAGCAGGGCATGGCCGGCAAAGGAATCATCTGGGGGAGTCAGCTTTAGTCTCCCTCAAATCTCCTTTAGACAGGATTCCTGGGGGTACCTCCCCTCCCATGCCTGCTTCTGGGGAGACCTCCCCCCTGCACTCCAGGACTGCAGCAGCTCCCAGCAGCCCATTGCTATCCCGCTGGGAGCATGAATTTTTTTTTTTTCAGTAGCATAGGTTTCCGTAAGAATAAATGCTATTTTCCCCCCCACCCAGGGTGCCAGAGTTCAACTCAATTTTCTCAGATTAAATAAAATTTCAAAGTGTCAGTCCCCAGCCCACGACGAGTTGGAAGGTGGTTGCTTTCCCTAACCGGCTCGCCAGTCCAATTACAATTTTTAATCTATATGTAGATAATGGTGAACAAAAACCCCATAGAAATGTCAGGAGTGAGGAGGTTATTAGCTTAGTTTTAATTACTGTCGATCATTCTTAGCAACTAGAGGGACCCGGGAAATGGGGGTGGGGGGGCGGCACGGCTCGGCGCCCCTCGCTGCTGGGCGGGCCGCAGCCATCCCCGCGGGACTCGCTCCCCGGCCCGATGTGCAAGTCCCCCCCCCACCTCCGCCGCCAGCCCCCCGCTGACCCCCACCCCGACTTGCGGCCGAGGGACGCCCGGGGGGCTTGGGTTGGAATCAATGTCGCAGCAGCTGATGCGAAGCGATGGGCGCCCCTTCCTGCTCCTGCGTCTTCCAGGCTGCGTCTCTTTCCCTGCGTGTCCAATGCATGCCTCGAGCCACTGATGGTAACAGTGAGCACGTGCCCTCCTAGGAGAGAATTTGGGAAAAAATCAGAAATGATGAAACATGGAGGGAAGAAAAATACACCTATCTTAAAATCGCAGCCTAAACAACTGTTAATATTGGGGCAGCTATTTCCTATGTGCATGTGTGAGAGAGAAATCATATAGGGATATGGAATTATACTACATATGGACTTCTACATCTTTTTTTTCCTTAACATTGTATCATAAACATTTTCCCACACCATTAATATTATTTGCAAGCATCTTTTAGCAGTTGCAGAATATTCTGGAACCTTGGCGCCAACAGATTCCACTGATCCACCCGTACCTTTGCATACAGAAGCCCAATGGCCATCTTAATAGAGATGTGAAAATATTTTATGTTCAATATTACACCTCGTTTTTTTACCTAATGGCAAGTGGTTTTCCATGTTATCATATACTCAGGGACTATCATTTTAATAAATCATTCAGTGTCTAATGAGTATTTTTGAGGATCTAATCTGTGCCCAAACTCTGTGCTAAGAGGAGGGATTGTAAAGACCAGAATCATCTGTATGTTAGAATCTATTCTAATAACCCCAACCTTCTAAAACGCACATTTAACTAAACTGAATATCCATACTAATCAAATTATAAGTTTTGTTATTGGATGTTTGGTTGGATTCGTGTTTCTCAAATTTGTATTGCATATTTTGCATGTAAACTATTATCTCTGTTCTGAATTATTTCCTGCTTATAAATTCCCCCCAAAGCAATTAATGGGCCTAAGGGCATCAATATTTTTAAGGTTCTTAATGAGAAAACTGATTTTTCCTTAAATGGTGTTTTAGGGATGAAACTGCACAAAACAAATACCAAAAAAAAAAAAAAAAGAATAGAAAGTCACACAAAATTAGACCTTCCAGGGGACTCTGTGAAGATATTAATGAAAAACATAATGCTGTTTTTAATATTTCAAAAAATGTCAGGAGGCTGAAATGAAAGAATAACACTATGTCCTAGATGGACAGAGCTGTATAATTTTTAAAACTGTTCCCATGTATTATTCTATTTGTGAAACACGTTTTGGAACTTCTAAAATAATATTTTCCAAAGGGTGATAGAAGCACAGCTAGTAGCTGGCAAAATGATTTTAGGAAGTCGAGATATGAACCTACTTTTAATTTTCAGTTGTTTATGTGTATTAGAAAAATATTCAATTTGTGTTTACATGTATTAGAAAAATACAAGTGAAGTGGCAAAACCACACGTTCCTGAGCTTAGAGCTTGGGAACAGACTAAGGAAGGACTCGAAATTAAAATCCAATTTAAAGACAGAGAGTGAGCACAAAACCCTACTGGATGCCTGGGGAGACGGCAACCTCCGTGTGGGTAAAATGACATGTACACGTGACGCAGGAGAGGGGAGAGGAGGCTGTCCTCCAGCCTAAACTTTCTGCACCAAAAAGAATTCCTAGATCTCAGGGAACTTGCAATGTTTTAAGCATCCAAGCATGGCAAGGCTCCAATGGCCAAACTTTGGACTTTCCTTTGCTCGAGAGATTTAAAATGTCATTTCAGGCCCCGGTGGCTGCCCATGACAATCACCTGGGGAGTTTTTAAAAGCACCGATCTGCGTCCCTCCCTTAGGGCATCGGGGTTTTGTAAAGCCTCCCAGGTGGATCTAATGTGCAGCCGAGGCTGAGGACATCTGGTGGCCATCGCCTTCTTTCTGGAGAGCTCTGGAACTGAAGCACACACCCAGTTGTTCTGTCTCGGCTCTGGCATTCGAAATACCCAGCCCCAGCCCATTGCTCGCGGGATAATGAGGCTAATCACCAATCAAGTCCTAATGAGACTGATTCGTTTCTTAGGCAGCAGTGATTGCATATGTCCCTCTCCGTGAGTCCAGGAGACTCAAGGGCAAGCGGGACAGGGCCTGGGAAAGGCCGGGCAAGCGGGCGCAGCAAAGGGAGGGCAGAGGACTGGTTCATCTTAGGGGTCTTCAGGGTTGACATGGGGTCCGACCCCGAGGGTGTGTTCTGGGAACTCAGTGGCTGGTCAGATCAATGCCCAGCGTTCGTGAGGCAGTGTCAACTCAAGCCTGGGTCGTGTCCTGATGTAAGGGAATTCCATCAGGGCAAGGTCAGAGAGATTCCCATCAGAGGACGCGTGGGAAAACGAGAGGTAGAGCAGAGGGGAATCTGCTGGGAAAAGAAACCCAGCCAGAGAGGGCATGAGGGAGGAAGCCACACAGCATTCAGCAGACTGTCCCTCCTGAGCCTCCAGGCTTCTGGAAAAGCTCCCCATCTCCAAGAGCAACTGGGATGCAAATCAGGATGTAATGGAAGGAAGTAAAAGTGGAAGGGAATGAGATGGGATGGTACCAGGGACGGAATGAATGAGATAGAATGGAGTGGAGTGGGATGGAGTGGAGGGGAGTGGAATGGGGGGGAGGGGAGGGAAGTGGGCTGAATGGGAAGGAAATGCCGGGTTACTTATACTAGGCCAAGAGCACAAAGGCTAGGGGTTGGGAGGTCTGCACATGTGTCTCCCCTGCTCTCACAGTGGGACCCTGAGCAAGGCCCTTTCCCCCTCTTGGCCTCAGTTTCCCCAGTTGTAAAATGCCTATTGGCACTAAACGTTAGCTGAGAACTCACTAGCTCTGAGACCCTGTAAGTCTTTACCACAACCATTTTTCATTAACCCAAAAACTATTTGCTGGGTCCTTACTCTGTGCCGGGTGCCATGCTCGGTGCTCACAGCCCAGTGGGGGAGATAGGACACCCAGAAAAAACAAACAATTACAATACAGGTGGTAAATATGTTTCCTCCAAGCATGCAGCCTAGGCTTGAGGTGTGAATGTGAAGTTCCGTGGAATGACTGCTGGGCTAGAACCCCTGCTGCGCTGAGGCCCCAGTGGACAAACAGCTCAGAATGGAACTCACAGGTTGTGCCCCCAACAAACAGCCCACCGAGGGAGAAGGAGACTTCTGGTGGGCAGCAGGGTCAGGCGTATGCTGGGCATTTGGGCCAGTGAGAGACCACGAGAAGTAAATACCAAGGCAGGTAAGGCGACTCTTGGTTATTTAAGCTCTGAGCCTAGGGCCCTGGGGACAGACTCCATCTGCCAGGGGTGTCTTTATCAACTGTCTTTCTCACCAGCCTGCGCCTCTACCAAATGTCTACTTAATCCTGCATCAGACTGAGGCATAGCCTAGCCCAGCTCCAGTCACCTGCCACTGAGAGAAGCTGGACTACCTAGCATGGCATTCAAAGCATTTCAAGGCCTAGCTCCTGCCTGCCTATCTAACCTCATTCATTCATTCATTCATTCATTCATTTAATCATATGTATGGAGCCCCTGTTGTGTGCTAAGCACCATGCTGGTTCCTGGATATTCGGCTGTGAAGAAAGCATACACAACTAGTGTCCTTATGAGCTCACCATTCAGTGGGGGAAACAGAGCCCTAATAACCCCAGAAATAACCTTGTAATTACAACTGTGCAAAGATCTAAGAATGGAAACAAAGAGACTGCTGAGTCTCATTCTAACCAGTCTCTACTTTGAACTCAATGCCAACTGGACTCCTTCACTTCCCCACATGAAAACGCTCTCTCTCTCACCTCGGGGCCTTTGCATATGCTGTTGGCTCTGCCTGGAAGTCTCTCTCCACTCCATTGCCCCTTCTCCTAGCTATCAGTGTCATATACACATCCGCTAAGAGGTCCCTACCTTCAGAAGCCATCCCCAAAGCCCCCAGTGTGGGTCAGGTGCTCTTTTTCTGTTCTCTGGATTTAACCCTGTGCTGGTTTGAAAGGATGTATGTCCCCTAAAAAACCATGTTTTAATCCTAATCTCATTTTGTAAAGGCTGCCATTTCTTCTAATCCCTATTTAGCATTGTACGTTTGAAACTGTAATTAGATCATCTTCCTGGAGATGTGATATAATTGAAACTGGTTGCTAAACCGGATTAGGTGACGACATGTCTCCACCCATTCGGGTGGGTCTTGATTAGTTTCTGGCATCCTACAAAAGAGGAAACATTTTGGAGAATGAGAGAGATTCAGAAAGAGCAGAGAAGAAGGATATAGCCATGAGAAGCAGAGAGAACCAGCCAGCGACCTTTGGAGATGAAGAAGGAAAACACCTCCCGGGGAGCTTCATGAAACAGAAAGCCAGGAGAGGAAGTTAGCAGATGACACCGTGCTTGCCATGTGCCCTTCCACTTGAGAAAGAAACCCTGAACTTCATCGGCCTTCTTAAACCAAGGTATCTCTCCCTGGATGTCTTAGGTTGGACATTTCTATACACTTGCTTTAATCAGGACATTTTCTTGGCCTTAGAACTGTAAACTAGCAACTTATTAAATTCCCCTTTTTAAAAGCCATTCTGATTCTGGTATATTGCATTCCAGCAGCTACCAAACTAAAACAACCCCCGAATCAGAATTTATTACTCTGTGCGGTGATTTCCTTTTGTATTTCTGACTGCTGCACTGGACTGGGAATTCCTCGAGCTCAGGCGGTGTCACACTATGGCATCAGTAAGTTTTTAATTGAACAGATGAGTCATGGTCTTACCCTTTGTTCAGCCTCCTTTGTTGCTTGGCAGTCCTGGGTCCTGCAGTTCCCTATAAAAATAAGAATTTCTCCACTCTTTCTTTATGGTGCTGCCATTTCTCCTTGATTCAAGCAGAGCAAACAGAGAAACCTCAAACTGGCCTTTCACTTTTATCTGCAGACCCCAAAGGTCCCTCTGACCCAGCTCTCCATTGGCCTGGGAAGCTTTTTGATGAGAAAAGCTTCGGAGGGATGCAGAGACCTGAGTTTCTTCATATACCCTCACCTCCATGAGAGGCACCTCCTCGGGAGAACTCCAGTGGATTTTGCTGTAAAAGGCACACGGTAGGTTGGACTCTGCTGTTTCAATGATGTCTCTGTGGAATGGACATTTCCATTCCCTTAGTGTTGACAGAGTAATGTCCCGTTGTAGATGTCCTCTACCTAGTCCCTGGATCTGTGAAAATGGTACTTTACAAAATGGACTTTGCAGAGTGATCAAGGAAGGGATCTGGAGCTGGGGAAGTTATCCTGGATTATCTGGGTGAATCTAATGTAATTCAAAGGGTCCTTTTAAGAGGGAGGCAAGAGGGTCTGAGTCAGAGAAAGAGATATGAGGTAGGAAGAAGAGGTCCAAGAAAGAAAGATTTGAAAATGCTACACTGCTGGCTTTGAAGATGGAAGAAAGGACCATGAGCCAAAGAGTGCAGGTGGTCTCTGGAAGCTGGAGAAAGCAAGGAAACCCATTCTCCCCTAAAGCCTCCAGAAGGAACCCAGCTCCGCTGACACATTAATTTTGGTACCAAAAGATCCATTTTGGACTTCTGATCTCCAGAACTGTAAGGTAATGAAATCATGTGGTTTTAAGCCATGAAGTCTGTGGTCGTTACAGCAGGAAATTAATACATCCCCTCTACCATTCATCTTCTATCTCCCGAATGGTGGAAATAAGATGGGGTAGGTTTCGTGATGGATCTAGAACCTTCTACGGACAGTGGTTGCTTACACTTAAAACTGCTCTGGCAGCTCTCGAAGAACCCAACTAGTTCACCATCTATCCAATTTGCAGTAGATGCTTTGATTCTCCCTCTTTTAGAGAGCGCATCTCAGAAAGAACAAGAAATGCATGGGACATTAATTTCTGTCTTCTCCCACTCATCCCTCCATGTCCAGCTGCTGTCTTTCATCACCAGAGGAAAAGGAAAGAAACTGTGGGAACACCAAATGTCAGGGAGCTCCTGGACTATTCAATGACTGCATCCTTTGGCTGTTGCAATGGCATATCTCCTTCTTTTCCTGTCATAGCTTTCTGGACCCAACCCTCAAATGATGTGAGCTTGGAGTCATGCAGTGCCATACTGTGATAATCTGTCTTCACTCTTCCCTCCCATCCTCTACCCTGCCCCCCTCCCCGCTCCCAGCACTCCAAGCTCATTGGACAAAGGGATGGATTTATGGAAGGATCACTTAATTAATGCGTCAGATTAGATCATTTTCGCCACCCACCTCTGTGAGTCAGCACAGAAATCCCAGAACGCTATAGCTCGTCTCGTGCCCTAGATTAACAAACAAACCCAGAATACTCCCAGGTCCTGAACCATCAGCCACTTTCAAAGAAAGTCAAGACTCTGTCACAGTTGTTTTTTTTTTTTCTTCTCTCCCAAAATTAAAATGTGCCTCCAGTATAAATTGTTATCAAAAATAGAAACATTTTATCTATCTTTATTGCAGAACAGAGATTACATGGAGACATTCAATTTGGAGTCAATTTAAATTTCAATTGTCTGTGAAATCTAAATCA